>NC_058101.1:66565833-66868863 GCF_020171115.1 Neogale vison | reverse complement strand
GGGTTAGGGAGAGTGTGGTGGGTAGAGAGGAGGGGAGGGGTGTGGCTGTGGCTCTGGGAGAAGCCCTTGTGGTGATGGAAATGTTCGGTGGTTATGGGGGATCCATAAACATACACAGCTGATAAAATTGTATAGAACTAAACACACACACGAAGAGAAGACTTTTCATTTAGCTTAACCCATTGGTTTTTTCAAGTGCATCTTTTTTTTTTGAAGACTTTATTTATTTATTTATTGGACAGACAGATCACAAGCAGGCAGAGAGGCAAGCAGAGAGAGAGGAGGAAAGCAGGCTCCCTGCTGAGCAGAGAGCCCGATGTGAGGCTCGCTCCCAGGACCCTGAGATCATGACCTGAGCAGAGGCTTAACCCATTGAGCCACCCAGGTGCCCTCAAGTGCATCTTTTTAAGGTACTGATTGTTAACTGTATTTGGTTAGATCGCCAGTAAGAGAGGCTTTATTTTTTATTTATTTTTTTTTCAAATTTTTTTCTTTTTATTTGACAGAGAGAGATCACAAGTAGACAGAAAGGCAGGCAGAGAAAGAGAGGGGGAAGCAGGCTCCCCGCTGAGCAGAGAGCCCGATGTGGGGCTCGATCCTAGGACCCTGAGATCATGACCTGAGCTGAAGGCAGAGGCTTTAACCCACTGAGCCACCAAGGCGCCCTATTTTTTTAAAATATTTTTTATTTTTTTTAAAGATTTTATTTTATTTTATTTTTTTATTTTAGAGAGTAGGAGAGAGGAAACAGGGAGGGGAGGAATGGAGGGACAAGCAGACTTCATGCTGAGTGCAGAGCCCAACGGGGAGGATTGATCTCCCTATCTTGAGATCATGACCTGAGCCAAAATCAAGAATCCAGACACTTACCTGGCTGAGGCACCCTGTGCTCCAAGAAAGATTTTATTTTGATGGTCCTTTTCTGTAACACAGACTGTAGATTGGGGAGTCTTAGTCCTTGTTCCCCCTAATCAAACAGCACTTTTTTTTTTTTTAAGATTTTATTTATTTATTTGACAGACAGAGATCATAAGTAGGCAGAAGGCAGGCAGAGAGAGAGGGGGAAGCAGGCTCCCTGCTGAGCAGAGAGCCCAATGTGGAGCTGGATCCCAGGACCCTGAGATTATGACCTGAGCCAAAGGCAGAGGCTTTAACCCACTGAGCCACCCAGGTGTCCCAGTACTTTTATTTTTAAATTTGATATGGTACATAATTCCAAAGTGACTTCTGGTGTCTCACTCCTTCCTAAAATCTGTCTGAAGGAGCTCTAACATTTTAGGGGCACTCACATTAGTACCGTACTTGCTGCAAGTGAAGCGGCCATGGCAGGAGGCGGCGGGGTGGGGGGCTGTGTGTGTGGGGAGGCCTCAGTCCTGCTTGCTGGCTGGGCTGTGCAGGTGCCATTGGAAGGTAAGTGTTTAGAGCCCGAAAAGCCCAAGACCAAGCAGTGTTTTTTGAATCCTAGTGGAATCCAGGCCTTTCCCCTGCCAGCCCTCAACCCGGAACCATATTTTTCAAGCCAAGTCTTAAAATAATATGATATTAAACAGTAAGAATTTGGAAGATGGCTTGAATTCCGTTCTTAGACTTCATTCTCTGGTAGTTGTTTTAATGTGGTCCTAGCGTGCTGTAGGGGCCTGGCCTTTTTTATGCACCTCTTTCAAATGCGTGTTTCTGTGCAGATCACTTCAGTACAGAAGAGGGGCTGACTGAAGTTTGTTTGCGTTTTGAAGGTGAAGTTAACGGGATTGCATTTACCAAAGTTGGAAGAGTCCAGACTGCTTGCCCTGTTCATCCAGTTCCTGCTCAGAACAAGGCGGTTCCCTTTTTACCTTAATTTCCATACTTACTTTGCACGTAGAACAAACCAGCCTGACCTCTCTGTTCATCAGTCAAAGTTAAATTCCATGGGGGAATGAAGTGGTTGTGGTTTTCTTAAATTTCCCAGTTTGCTTATTGGACAAAGTAAGGTAGGAAGGAGGTGTTTCAGGCAGGGACCATAGAGTGTAAAAGAGTTGAGCTTCAAAATGCAAGTCCTAAACTACTGAGTTATTCTGAGGGGCCAGAGTTCCCTGAGGGTTGGGGAATGTGGACATCTGGGATGTAGCCCGAGGCTGTGTCCTGATGGGCTCGTTTAGACCAGGTTTGGGAGTGAGCATCCCATGGCAGTGGTTTGTGCTGTGTACAAACCACTTACCACTTTCAGTAGGTAATACCTGTTGCTTTCAGTAGGTAATACTGGAAGGATTATATTGTCTTTGTTGGGGTATCTGTGGGTAAAGTCTGATCCCACACTTTAAAAATGTGGGTATTCTTCAGTGTGATAAAAGAGGGAGTGCTTTTTACAGGATTTGGTTACACTTGTCTGCCTTTTTAAGCAGGCATTTTTTTAGGGTTTGACTCTGATGTCATAAAATTGTGTAGTTCTAAAAAAAATTGTGTAGTTCTTTAATGATAGTGTGTCAATTTCGCATGTTTAGCTATGTTGGCAATGACAATAGGTTTGAGGAAAATGGAGCAGAATTAAAGTATTTGGTAGCAATTAGATGGTTTGTGTTTATGCTTCTCACACAAAACAAGTACTTACTGATTATTGTTTGAATTCTAATGGCGAGTTTAGGAACCGTTGAAAACTGCAGAACTTTGTGATTTTTGGGCTATCAGTTTTTGTGTGGAAAAGATTCAGATTTCTTCATTGCTAGCAAGTGATTGTGAATCTGGTAAGAATAAAAACTCGAAATATGTGTGCTTTCTTCTTAGCCGACCGTGAGGGAGTACTGTCTTCTTTTTCAGAATAAGAGTCATTGAAGGTGCTGCTTAGAGACCTGATTGTCTAGAGTGTGGTGGGCTGGATTGTCCAGGCTCCAGCTCCCGTTCCCACAGCCGTGAGCTCTAGCACTTGGGGATTGCGCCACTGCTGCTGCTTTTTAGTAGCTTTGCTGTTTCTACTTTTTCTTTTTTTCCATCTCTTGGTTCTAGAAATTTAGATTCAAAGTAATTATCACTTGTCTTCTGAATCCTATCTGTAAGACTGACTCAAGAACTTTTGAGTCTGTTTTAATGTGTATTTTACTTATTCTTCTACAGAAAATGTTGACTTAATCCATTTCCGTATTGGCTTTTTATGAACATCTGTGAAGTGCAGGCATTGTGCTGAGTGCTAGGAACAGAGGTGTGCGGTGGGCCTTGCTCTTAGTCTGTTGTCCTTGGGAGGCCACTGCCAGAGCAGTTGTTATCAGAGTGGCCTGGACGCTGGCTGGCGGGGCCTGGGAAGAGAGCCCCGGGGAATAAGACAGGCTTTCCCTACTAGGAACCCCGCGAAGAGGAGCAAGAGGGAAACCGACAACAGTAGAATGTATTTTTATTTTCTTGGGTGAGATCGTATTCTGTCCTTGACTTTTTGCTTGTTTCAGGAACATTTACTCCAGTTCTAGTGAGGGGCAACAGCGTTGGCTAGGTCTTCGTGAAGTCAGGCGCAGGCCTTGACAGCTGTGCTGTTTGTTGCTCACTGTATTCTTTCGGCTTATCCCATATATGAGGAGGGAGACAGAGTTCTTGTTAGGACTCGTATTTGTATCTAAAATGTTCCACTGGCCTGGCCAATTCTCCATCAGGCATGCATGTGATTAGTGTAAAGCTGGTGACTTTTTTCTTCTTTTCTGGTACCCTGATATGTGAATTCAGTTCATTTAAGGCCTTAGGCAGATTTTCACTTTAGAAGTCAAAAGGTAATGGATAGGTGAGTTAGTTTGCTTCCTAAATGCTTAAAACGGTCGATGTTCTTTAATTTTCTTGGTGGCTGTCTTACACTGGGTCAATTCTAATTTAATCTGGTCTTTTAAAGAAGAGAACATTTTAATTTTCTCATAGCACTCTCTTCTTTCTTCTTTAAACCGAGGTATGATTTATGCTCAGCACAGGGACCTGATTAGCATCCAGTTCTGTGGGCTTTGACGAAGGCATAGCTGTGTGCCTACTACACAGTCGGGGTTCAGCAGTTTCATCACCCCTTCAAGCTCCCCCTGCCTCTTTGCTGCCATACCTCTCTCCAGCCCCTGTAAATTACTGACCACTTCCTGTCCCTGTAGTTTTGTCTCTCCCAGGACATGCTAGAGATGGAATCCACCGCTGTGTGGCCCAGAGTCTGGGACATTGACACTCACCTTGTGTGTGGTAGCATTCTGCCAAGCAGTGCTTCATCATGCACTTGTGGGGCTTTGTTCGTCCATCCGCCGGGTGAAGGATATTTGGGTTATTTCCGCTGGAGCGCTTTTGAAGTGGGTGGCTCCTGAGGATGGGAGGTGAGAACCCTCTGCCTCTTATGGTTCCTTAGGGACCCTCCCATCCTGTTGGTTCTGCAGTCTTCTTGTCTTTATTTGTACAATCAAAACCCAGGTGTTAGGCATGTTTGTTCTAGTTGGAGAGACTAGATGGGGAGATACCCAGGGTAAGCCGGTGAGGTTAGGCTTCCATTCCCATTTCATCTGTGAGAATGAAGGTATGTGTCTCTCCCTACCTGCAGGGAGGCTAAGGAATGGAATTTCTAATTGGGGGGCATGTGTCCAAGAAGGAAAAATTGGTGTTTGTGCGGATGACGGGCAGGAAGTCTGCAGTATTAACTTACTAGTGAAAGTCCCGTTCAGGAGAGAGACCAATGGGAAAGACACACTCACCAGTCCCTGTAATGATGGACCCTAGTTGGCCAGTCCTTGGGAAGCCCCCCACCCCCCACTTACTATGAAGGAGGCGTCTCGCTCAGGCTCTGATTCTTTTCTTGTTGAAACCCCCGTCTGTTCTTTTTGGCTTCTGGTTCGTCCTTACCCCTTTTCTTGTCCAGCCACATCTGAAGTGCCTTTCGGAGGTGTTGCCTTCATTGGATTGTACAGTGTGTAATAGCCTTTTCCTTCAGACACACTTCTTGGAGCCTGAGGATTGCCCTGGGGATGAAATAGCCACAGGTGTTCACAGGTTAGACCCCCACTGCCCCTTCGATAATATAATTCCCTCAAAAACTAGTAGTCTTCCGGTTTGTTTCTAGTACAGTGTACTGGTAACCACACTCAAATACTTCTCTGAATGTAGTTCTTCAGCCTGGTTTAATTTTGGGGTTCCTCTTTGGATCATCCCTCTGTCACTTGTTTTGAAGGTTACGTACCTTGAAGGCATCTGAAGCCGTAAGTTTGGGTGGGAAGCAAGTTCCTTTACTCTGATCTTGAGTGGACTATTTGTCTGTGTTGCCTCAGAAGTCCTCGCAAGAGGCTTCTTCCAAGCTGTCTGGGTGTAGAAGCAGTCAGTCTCTCCCCGAGAGCATGAGGTCTGTCCTCAGTTACAATGTGATTTCGAGCAGTGGCGGCAGCTTGTTATGAAGAGTAGGGATAATGCTGTTATTTCCCTGAATCATGTGCCCCCTGCATTGGTGTGCTCTTAGGCGAGTCACTGTCTGCACTGCAGTTTCTCCTTTAAAATGGGAGAAATGGGTGCATCAGGGACATCACCTGACTTTTCTGTGGAGACCTCTAATTCAGGAAGCCTTTGCTTGAGCTCATCTGTGCCTCCTTGAGCTGACCCCAGCCCGCCCCACAACGTGGAGTGTGGTTTCTCTGTGGCGGTCTGGAAGCACTGTGGAATGAGTGACTGATGCGTGGACGTCAGTGGAGCGGCTAATTCAACACATACTCACTTTTCCTTTGTTTTCTTTTAGAAAGAAAGAACTCTCAGCCACCAAGAAAGACCGCGTGAACCATTGTCTGACAATATGTGAAAACATAGTGGCACAGTCACTCAGGTAATTGCACTTTGAACTTTCTGTAAAAATTGAGACTCTATTTTTGTTCCTAATGGGATAGAATATTCTCTGTCTCCCCAGGTTTCTTAAGACATTTAAAGGCCCCTTTTCTCATATGTCTGGCTGTCACTATAAGAAGTCATGTTTCCTTTTTGTAACTTACAAACAACAGTTGTAACCATTATGATAATTGAACAGGGTGTTTATATTTACTTAGCACTCTTACTAACTGTGAACACTGAAAAATCTTCTGGTTGGTATTTTTACATTATTGCAGTAATTGGAACAACAGGAGACTGTCCAATGACATGTTTTGCCTTTGCTTTTCATTGGCATCCTGTTGCCATTCAGGCATGTCCAGCCATGGCCGATGCCTGCTCACCTGTGCGTGGGGATCGCAGGGCCCTGGGCAGTGGACTAGGCCAGTCTCCCTTGCTTCATGTTTCTTTTGGGGTGAATTCAAGGCACCTTCTTTTGGGTCTTTGCTAAGTCTCCGCATTCTCTTTGGTTTCAGTTGTCTGTCTTTCTAACCACTGTTCCTAGAGACTATGGATGGTAAGTATTCTAGGCCTCTTTTCTAGGCCTGAGTAGGAGACAGATGTGCCTGAGATTTCTGAATTCTGCTACTTGGTTGGATATGGATGAAACACTTCTCTCCTTGGTTTTCTTTCTCTCGGAACAAATAATTCATGTTATTGTGCTGCTTGGAATCTGGAAAGAGCTCTCTCTAATCTGTTAGAATAGTAATCTGGATGGAAACTTAGTGACTCAGTTATTTTTAATGGCACCTTGCATTTGTATTTTATATTTTCAGTGTGATTTCTCATGTAATAGCTCGTTTTAGCTGAATTTGTTCCATCGTTTGGGAAATGTGCTGGATGATTTCTGTTTCTCTCTAATTTGTAGAAATGTGGGAAGCAGATGAAATAACAAATGAGAGTATGTGCTGAAAATAAAAATTCTAAGTTAGCATGCTGTTGTAGAAAACAACACTATGATAAAAGTAGGGAAAAAAGCTTTGAATCCATCTCTGCTCCTTAGAAGCCAGCTGATTTTGGATAAATTTAACTTCTTTCTGTCTCTGTTGCTGCATTTTTGAACTGTAAGTCCTGATTTTTAGGATTCTCGTGAGATCAGCTGACACTGCGGACGTGTGTTTGCTAGCCACGTGGGAGTGAGAGCTCTCTGCGGTCTTGACAGGTCTCGTCCAGAGCTCTCAGGTGTCACAGCTTTCATGCGAAGTGACTTCGATCCCTGACAAACGTTTGCTCTCCTGCCACAGAGTTTTGCTGCTCTGACCTCCAGCATCCAGGAGTCCAGGAACATTTCACTGTGAAAGCTTACGGATCCAGAGACAAGCTCTCTTCCACTTGGAATGCTTCCTGTTCTGTACTTAACATAGTTTCTTTTGATCATTCTTAGTGGAATTGATGTCAGCTTAGATTTTCATACTAGAAAAGTATGTTGGGATATCTTAGGATTGGTTTGGCTCAGTTTGCCATCTTAAATCAAAATGGTAGCCATTAGTGGTTTTCACAGGGGTGTATTCTGTTTTTATGGAGTAATGCTGATAAGTCATACTTCTTGTTCTACAGAAGGACATGTTGATGGAATGTTTTATGGATCTAGAGAGATCATCTCTGGTGTCATCAGATCAAAGAACAATTTATTTTTAAGATACTTTCCATACTTTGCAGGAATTTCAGAGTGTGGAGCTCAGGTAGATAATACACACACACACACAATGTTTCATGAAATCTTTTTTTTTTTTAAGATTTTATTTATTTATTTGACAGAGAGAGAGATCACAAGTAGGCAGGGGGTGGGGGAAGCAGGCTCCCTGATGAGCAGAGAGCCCGATGCGGGACTTGATCCCAGGACCCTGAGATCATGACCTGAGCCAAAGGCAGAGGCTTAATCCAATGAGCTACCCAGGCACCCCTGAAATCTTTTTTATAGCTGACGTTTCCTGTGATCTCTCCTTGAATATAAATGTAACTAAATCTTTGGTACATTTCTGTAGGTTCTGTGATATACTAACCTTTTTTCCAGTGGGGTTATTTCAGTGGTAGCTTCTGGAGTTTTTAATGTGGGAAGTCATCTAAAACTTCATGGATATTGTGACCATTAGTGTACTTCGGCTCCCAATTTGGTGGTCTGACTTACTAGTTCCTCAGTATGGGTCAGCATCATGATCATCCAGAAAAGTTGTCAGAAATACAGTAATGAAGATACCTCACTGCCCTCTTTCCCAAACACACTTATATTCTCTGTTCACATGTGGTCTGGGAATTTGTTCTTTTTTTTTTTTTTGGTCAGAGAGAGTGAGCATTGGCAGGCAGAGGCAGAGGGAGAAGCAGGCTTCAGCCAAGCAAGGAGCCCGATGTGGGACTCGATCCCAGGATGCTGGGATCATGACCTGAGCCGAAGGCAGCCACTTAACCAACTGAGCCACCAAGGCGTCCCTGGGAATTTGTTCTTAACAAGTCTCCTCTCAGGAATACCTAGGAACCCTTATCTAAGTGTGTGCACCTTCATAAAGTGGTTGGGTAAAAATAATTATACAGAAGTCTTTAGGTTTCCTATATATTAGTGTAGGTCAGTCAGAAAATATCAGGGTTCAAGATCTAATTCACAGTGGCGCCAACATAGAAAATTTCAAGGAACTGACAAGAAATCTGCAGAAAATATGTGGACTGCTGTTGGCTTTCCTGAAGGGTTTAGATGACTACATTGATTCCTAAATGGAAGACTTTTTATCATAAAGCTGAATTTTCTCTAAATAAATCCATAAATTTAAATAACCTTGATCAGAGTTCTAGTAGGGGTATTTTTGAACTCGTTCACCTGCAAGAATAAATGCATGAATGTTGAAAAGAAAATCTGACAGGTCAGCAGTATGGTGCGAGGGGATACAAGATTAAGTTAGCTGTGTCAGATATGAAAGAAGGTATGGGATAGAAAGGAGAGTGTATGTGTGCATCTCTGTGTGTGAGTTTATGGTAAAGATAACATTTTGTATCAGTGAAGTGGTGGATTATTGAACCAAATGACTTGAGGAGAATTATGTCTGTGCCTCATATTGCAAACAGACCTAAATGTCAGGTTGTTACTTAGATGTAAAAAACAAAAACAAAAACAAAAAAAACTATTATTAAAAAAAAGGATTTTTGATTTTAGGAAGAGGAAGGCTAATAATATAAAGGAAAATATTGTTTTGACTGGAATATAGTTCAGTATGTCAAAATCCACCTTAAACTTGAAAGTAAATTCAACTTGGGGATAGTATTGACAGCATGTCAAAGGCTTAATAGCTGTATAAAGAGCAATTATAAATCATTAAGGAAAAGACTATCAGCCTAATAGGAAAGTAGGCAAAGAACATGGCCAGGTAGTTCAGAAGGTAAGAAATATGTGTGGGCCAGTGAACCTGACAGCTGACATGTATTTTTTGTTTCCTGTGGGTAAATATTCGTATTTACTAGTCAGGGGAAAGAGACTAAAACAAAAACAAGATTAGCTTCTATCTGTCAAATTGACAAACATTAAGAAATACTAAGGATTTTTGTCAGACGTGAGGCAACCTTTCTTTAAAGGCAGTTTGACAAAAATATCAAGCTTCAGATGGTCATCTTTGTGGCAGTGTCTCCTGAGGATGTTATCCCTGGGAAAGTGTGTGACGATGTCAGTGCAGTACTGTTCATCCATTAGAAAATTAAAAATAATCTTTTTTTTTTTTTTTTTAAAGATTCTATCCATTCATTTGACAGAGAGAAATCGCAAGTAGACGGAGAGGCAGAGAGAGAGAGAGGGAAGCAGGCTCCCTGCTGAGCAGAGAGCCCGATGCGGGATCCCAGGACCCTGAGATCATGACCTGAGCCGAAGGCAGCGGCTTAACCCACTGAGCCACCCAGGCGCCCCAGAAAATTAAAAATAATCTTAATGACTTATTAGTTGGGGAATTGAAAAAGTAAAATATACTTATAGAAGGGAATGTTAATTAGCTTTATAAAAGATGATTGTTAGAAATGTGTATTTGTGACCAGAAAATTTATTAATACTATATTAACAACTTAAGTTTAAAATATTAAGAAAGATATTTGCTCTGGCTAAGATAAATACCAAAGACAGATTTACTTTCCTGCCTAAGACAATTGATAATGGGTAAAATATATGTGACAGTGGTTTTCCAGACATCAGGCGAAGAGCAACGGCAGTCCTTGAAAAATGGAAGACTAGTGTGGGAGCCATATGACTTCTTCCTGTTACTGTGTGGAAGGAGTCCTGTGGGGAGGGGAAACCCAGGCAGAGCTGTGGGGCACATGGTTAAGGAGACAGACAGAGTTGTTAGCTATAGCCAGCTGGGGAGAGTCCTGGAGAAGAGAGCTATACAGAATGATCCCTGGAGCCTGTGGAGGGACTGATCCTTGAGTCTTTAGCTCCTATGGAAGTGTGGGTGCCTGTGAGGACATGGCTTCCGGCTGGGGTAGGATCACCTGGAAGGATTAGGAGGAACACTTGCTGGAGTTCACACCTGTTCACCTAGCCACGTGGACAGGTGTCCTTCCTGGGCCTTGGCTGGGGTGTACAGAAGGCTTTGTCTTCATGGTGGGGCTGACTTAGCCCTGAACTAAGATGTTATTCTGGTCCTGCCTGATAAAGCTTATAGGCAAAACCTGAGATCGTACTCTTTCATGGTAACATAATTGTTTCCCAGAGCAAAGCTCAAGAGTGTTTATAGGAATTCAGTAGTATATAGTGCCCAACGAGGAAAAAGTTACAGGATCCAGCATTCAGCCAAAACTTTTCAGGAGTGAAATAAGCAGGAAAATAAAATTCTTAGGGGTCAGTTGAAACTGACTCAGAAATTGCACAGATGGTAAAGTTTGTACAAAACCATGAAAACAGTTCCTTTATTTTATGTACTTGAGAAGCTAGAGGAAAAAGATGAAATGTGTTACATAGAGGACAAGACATTCAAAAGAGCTATGTTGGAGGCCCCTGGGTGGCTTAGTGGGTTAAGCTTCTGCCTTTGGCTCAGGTCATGATCCCAGAGTCCTGGGATTGAGGCCCCCCCCCCCCCCCCCGCATTGGGCTCTCAGTGGGGAGCCTAGTTTCCCCCCACCCCCGCCTGCCTCTCTGCCTACTTGTGATCTCTCTCTCTGTCAAATAAAAAAATAAAATCTTAGAAAAAAAAAAGCTACGTTGAACCAAGCTGAGAGTGCCTACAGATTTCTTGCTGGAAACCATATGCGCCAGCAGTCATTGGGGCATCGTTTGTAAAGTTGTGGAGGGAGAACACTGTTTGACTGCATAGCCAGTCAGTCTGTCTCTCAAAGGTGAAGTAAAGACCTTGTCACGTATGCAAAAGCTGAAACAGTTTATGTCCAGTAGGCAGCCACTCTAAGAACTAGTAGAGAAAGTGTTTCTGGTAGAAGGAAAGTTAAGATCAGAGAGGAAGCTGGACCTACACAGAGGACTGGAGAGCTGGGAAGTGGTGACCGTGCCATGTGACTGGAAGACTTGCCCCCTCGTTTTTCATCTCTTCAAAAGTTAATGGATTGCTTGCAGCAAAAATAATAACCGTGGATTTTGGGGCTTTATGACAGGCGGAAGCAGAATGTGGGACAACACTAGCATGAAGGCTGTTTCATAGCTCGTGGTCGGCCGAATAGTGCCCCTGCCCCCAGAGATGGCAGGTCCTAATCCCTGAATCCTGTGTAAATGTACCTCAAAGGGAAAGGGTCTTCCTGAGTGTGATTAAGTTAAGGGTTGTGAGATGGAGAGATTATCTTGAGTTGTCCTGGGGCACCCTAGATGTAGCCACATGTATCCTTAGGAGAGGGAGGCAGAGGGAGGTCTCTCTCTCTCTCTCTCTCACACACACACACACACACACACACGCACGTGTGTGCACACATGGCAACATGAAGATGGAGAAAGACAGGCATGGAGATCAGGCCATAGGCCGAGGGGTGCCAGCCACTGCCATACTGGAAGAGGCAAAGAGTCCGTCTCCATTGGAGTTTCTGGAGGGAAGTACCTTGATGTTTGGCCCAGTGATACTGATTTTGGCCTTCTGGCCTCCAGAACTGTGAGAGGGCTGACACCTGTGGTTTTCAGCCACCCAGTTTCTTTCTTTCTTTCTTTCTTTTTTTTTTTAAGATTTTATTTATTTGACGGCAGATCACAAATAGGCAGAGAAGCAGGAAGAGAGAGAGGAGGAAACAGGCTCCCTGCTGAACAGAGGCCCCTGGGCTCGATCCCAGGACCCTGGGATCATGACCTGAGCCAAAGGCATAGTCTTTAACCTACTGAGCCACCCAGGCGCCCCTTCAGCCACCCAGTTTAGAAGCTGGTTACAGCAGCCCCAGAGCCCAGTACTGTTGTTCGTTTCTTATGCTGTATGTGAAGTGGTATAATACCATTAAGGCAGATTGGGGTAAATTAAAGATGTAGACTATAAACAGGGCAACAGTTGAAAGCACAACAAAGAGTTATAGCTAATGAACCAGAAAAGGAGATAAAAGGGGTTCCTAAAAATACTCACCCCACAAGAAAGCAGAAATAGGGGAAAGGCAAATAAAGAGCACCTGGGGTAAGAAGGAAAGAAATAGTATGATGGTAGATTTAAATCTGCTTACGTCAATAATGACATTAAACAGAGAGAAAAGTTTTTTCAGATCTGAGACCTCGCATATACCGCCTACAGTAAACCCATTTTAAGTATAAAGGCGCAAATAGCTTAAAAGTTAAAGAAGGTGGCTGACCACGCTAGCACTGATCAGAATGAAGCCGGGGTGCTTGTGTTAACATCAAACGGGGGATTTCTAAGTAAAAGCTAGTACCAGAAATAGGATGGTCACTTTTATAACGATCAAGGTGTCTGGTTCATCAAGGAGGCATAACAATCCTAAATGTTTATGTAGCTAAGGACAGAGCCTCAAAAATATATGAAGCAAAACCTGATTGAACTGTAAGGAGAAACAGCCACAATTAGAGACTGATTTCATTAGCCTCTCTCAAACATTCTTAGAGCAGCAGACATAAAATCTGGGTCTGGAAGACTTGAACAACACTACCCACCCATGTGGCCTGGTTGGTATTTACAGGCACTCCAGCCAGAGCGGCAGAAGACATGCTCTTCTCAAGTGCTCACAGCACACTTGCCAAGAGAGACCCTCTGGGCCATACAACAAGTCTCTAAATGGAAAAGGATTCATACACGAGTATGCTATCTGACCTCGATGCCATTACAGTGGAATCTGTTCCAGAAAGATAGTCTGGGACACAAGGAGCTCATTTCCTCATGACCCATGGATCACAGAGGAAGTCAAAGGGGAAATCTGAAAGCATTCTGAATTGACCAAAAATAAAAGCAGAGGTTTTTGAAAGTTGCGGTATGCTACGGCAGCATGTCTGAGGGAGGGTTGCAGCACTTGGTGCCTGTCATAGAAAAAAAGGAAAGGTCTCAAAGCAGTGACCTCAGCTTCCATGTCAGGAAACGTGATGAACAAGCGCAGATGAAACCCCAATTTAGCAGAAGAATGGACAGAGAGCAGAAGTCAGTAAAATAGAAAACAGAGAAGTCTGTAGAAGCTCAATAAAGCCAGAAGTGAGTTCTTTGAGAATGTCTGTAAGATTCATCAGACTGACTGACCAGGCAAGGAGTGAAGTAACACATTACCAGTGTCCAGAGTGAGGGCGATGAGCTTAATATGGGTTCTGTAGATATTGACAGGATTATAAGGGAGTGTTAGGAACAACTTTATGCAACTGTTGGACAGTTTAGGTGAAATAGACAGGTTTCATGACAGACACATTTCTAAAGCTCTCTCAAGAAGAAATCTGTAACCTCATTAGCCCAGTGTCTGTTTTATTAATAAAATTTAAAAATCAATCTTCAGTCTGATTATTGGAGAACTTTTATGCATGGTTTGAAATGGTATCTGAACTTGCTTTTTTCTTTTAATTGAGATATGATTGATCCATGACAGTGTGTTTGCGGTTGACAGCATGTTGGTTTGATGCGTGGATGTACCACAGTGTGAGGCCACAGTAGTCTTAGCTGACACCTGTGTCGCGTCACAGGATTGCTGTTTCTTTTCTGTATTGACAACAGGTAAGATCCGATCTCTTAGCAACTTTGAAGTTCATAATCCAGTATTATTGATTATAGTCACTATGTTGTGCATTGGATCTTCAGAACTTATTTGTTACTTGCAAGTGAACCTACTTCTAACTGTGGGTTTTATAAAGTCTAAACACAGATAACATACCACTGATGAAAATTTTGTGTTTGAATTGAGATGTGCTGTAAAAAAGATTATGTCTATCAATAATTTCTTCATATTGATTACATATTGAAATAGTCATATTTTGGATATGTTGGATTAAATGAAATATATTACTATATTTATTATTTTTAAGAATTTGTTTATTTGTTAGAGAGTGAGCACAAGCAGGGGGAGCAGCAGGCAGAGGGAGAAGCAGGCTTCTGTTGAGCAGGGAGTCCGACACGGGTCTTGATCCCAGGACCCTGGGATCGTGACCTGAGCAGAAGGTGATGCTCAGCTGATGGAGCCCCCTAGGGACCCCTAAATGAAATTTGTTACTAAAACTAATTTTACCTGTTTCTTTTTATTTTTGATGTATCCATTAGAAAGCACAAAGTCAGACCTGTAACTCACGCTGTGCTTCTGTAGCTAAGCACTTCTTTGGGCAGCATTTGAATGCTGTGCCCACCTCTGGGAGGCCTTGTGGATCACAGGTGTGGTCTGCCTGGGTGAGGTCTGACATGCTGCTGGGTGGCGTGTTTTGTGTCTTGCTTGTATTTGTCGATCATTGCTAAGGTGGTCCTTTGGATTCTCTTAGGCTTGTGTTTCTTCTGACTGTTGGTAGGAATTAGGACATGGTGGGAAGGGAGCATTGACCCCCATTTCAGAGTATTCCAGGCTGAGATGGTAAAACAGCAGTTGGATTTTGAGGATTCAGAAATAACAGCATTATACAGGGGCCGTATTACTGGCTTTCAGTTCTCCGTGGTGCTGTGAAATCAGTTTCTCGAATGTGGCCCGTCAGCCTGTCTCTGTCTTGGCTGTGTTCAGCCACGTGGATCGTGACAGCCCAGACCAGCTCTCTCAGTCAGACATTTCAAAATCACTTGTAAGCATTACAGAGTCTCTAGTCTTCTCAGGACTGAGCTAGAGGAGCAAAACCACAGCCTGGCCATGGTCTCATGTAGTCTACGGTGCAATATGGCTGTGCTTCGGAACACATCGAAAGCATGATTTAAAAGGCATAAAACAGTTATATTGGTTTACTGTAGTGAGGATTCCAAGCATATTGTAAGAGTAAAAGTAACCTGTTGGCAGAGAGCAGGGGGCTATCTGGGAGTGAAGCAGTGTCTTTTTTGCCTCTTTTTTTTTTTTTTTTTAAAGATTTTATTTATTTATTTGACAGAGAGAGATCACAAGTAGGCAGAGAGAGAGAGAGGAGGAAGCAGGCTCCCTGCTGAACAGAGAGCCCGATGCGGGACTCGATCCCAGGACCCTGAGACCATGACCTGAGCTGAAGGCAGCGGCTTAACCCACTGAGCCACCCAGGCGCCCCTGCCTCTTTTTTTTTAATTGAGTTTTATTATGTATAAAACAGTTCTTTTTAAGGTTTTTTAACAAAACCCTTAAAAAATGAAATTTGTATTGCAAATACAATTTCTTTTTTTAAATAAACTTTTACATTTTAGGATGGCTTTAGATTTATGGAACAATTGTGAAGAGAGTATAGAGAGTTCCCCTGTACCCCACATTCAGTTACCCCAGTTATTAGCATCTTATATTACTATGGCATATTTTTTGCAATTAATAAATCAGTATTAATATAGTTATCGACCTTCATTTTTTCATAATGTTGCTTTTCTGTTCTAGAATCCCATATAAGATACCAGATGCCTCATTGCATTTCGGTGTCATGTCTTCGTAGGTTCCTCTGGGCTGTGACAGTCTCTCTCTCTCCTTTTTTTTTTTCCTTAGAAATTCTCCAGAATTTCAGAAACTTCTGGGCATCGCTATGGAACTTTTTCTGCTGTGCAGCGATGATGCAGAGTCGGATGTCCGGATGGTGGCTGATGAGTGCCTCAACAGAGTCATCAAAGTAAGCCCATGAGCTGCGCTCTCTGGACCGGACTTGTGGATGGGGGAGTAGCTGTTAAAGTACCTTCCTCTGTCTCGAGTGCCACGGTCCCTCTGGATGTTTGTGCTTGTTTCACCTGGCATGTACTTTGGTGGAGCTCGTATCTGCCTGTGTGCTTGCTACCCCTGCTCTGTCTGTGTTGTGCATAGGTCATGGGGACACTGCTGGGGATTGCTGGGTGTTCTTGAGGAATATGTCACTAAGGCACCAACTTTTGTTTGGGCAGAGCCTAGAGCAGCCACGAGGCCCTGGGAGGGCAGGGGATGGGTTAATGGACTCCCATTTGTAGTTTCTGTATGGTGTGTCTGGACTCTCTTCCTTTGTCTGCTTTCCCCGGCCCAGCAGAGACCTCCTCAGGAGACAAGGCTCCCATAAGACGCTCGCTGGGGCTGGTGTGACGGGGCTGGGGGGAAGGAGTTCCCAGAGCAGGATGGCAGAGCCAGAAAGCCAAAGCGCTTGGGCCACAGGCGAGGTAGGGAGTGGAGAGGAAACACCGTCTTCTTCCCCTGCTGCTTCCTGAGGCTGACTTTGGGGCCAGGACCACCAGAGCTTTAAGCTCCTGTTTTCTACTGTGCTTGAAGATAAAATCCTTCTTCCACAGTTCTTAATGTATTGGAAAACTATTCTTGTTTTTCTCATTCTGCCCTTTTCCTACTTTGTGTCCCCATGTCATCCTGGTCACCTTCTAGGCCACCTTTGTCAGTGATGGGGCTTTCGGGTTGTGTGTGCAGACTCATAGCGCCCCTGTTGTCCGGGCGCCAGCGTTGGGGTTAGCACTGTACATCTCCCCAGAATTGTTTTTTCCTTGTTTCTTTCTCTGAAGGGATTCTTGTTTATTGGACCTTTGTAGTTTTCTTATTTTTCCCCTACGGCTTCCACTTCCACCCCTGAAATTTAGATAAGTCTTAGAGAAGAGCCTGCATCTCTTCATTTCCCTTGCAGGCTCTTTTCTTAGGAATCCTCATATGGCCAGATAAACCAAGGACTACAAGCTAACGTAGATTAGTGACTATTTCCCTTCTCGTTAGGATCTCAAGAAACAAAGCTGTTCTTTGGAGTCCTTCTCAGGCCTTTCTCTGGAGAGTGGTTGGTTATGTTTTACATTGGCCAAGTGGTTACCCTTCCTTTCTCCTTCACGGGCCCTGCCTTCCTCAGCAAGAGGATCACTCCCCCTTCCTGCTCAAGGAGATTGAGGCCCTCTGCCAGGCAGATAGGGCATACACGAATTTTGGAGTCAAGGAGACCTGTGTTTGAATCTTGCCTCTGTCCCCTACTCACTGAACAACTTTGGGAAATGTATTAATTCTGTGAGCCTCAGTTTCCTTCCCTGCAAAGGGAGTCAGACAGAGTGCGGTGCTATATGTGAGCGTGTGTGAGGATCAAAAGCAGTGTGTTTAGCGCCATCCTGGCCACTCACTGGTCCTCCAAGTGGTGAGAAGGACTCTTATTAATAATGAGTCTTTTTTTTTTTTTTAATGAAATTCAAAAAAATTTACATTTTGTATTTATTAATTAATTTTTTAAAAAAGATTTTATTTATTTATTTGATAGAGATCACAAGTAGGCAGAGAGGCAGGCAGAGAGAGAGGAGGAATCAGGCTCCCTGCTGAGCAGAGTGCCCAATGCGGGGCTCGATCCCAGGACGCCGAGATCATGACCTGAGCCGAAGGCAGAGGCTTTAACCCACTGAGCCACCCAGGCGCCCCTACATTTTGTATTTATAAATAGATTTACTTACTTATTTCTTAGAGAACATCATGAGCAGGGGGAGAGGGAGAGGGAGAAGCAGACTTCCCACTGAGCATAGAACCCAATGGAGGGCTCTATCCCAGGACATTGAGATCATGACCTGAGCCGAAGGCCGATGCTTAACTGATTGAGTCACCCAGGTGCCCCAATAATGAGATTTTTAGATTCTCACCCAAAGAGATTACAGGGTGTGGAAGAACAGCAGCTGCACTCCCTCTTCTGTTACACAGACTCCTTGGTCTCCTGTCAAACAGAGGTCCTTCCCCCCACCAGCATGTTACTTGGCTAGCCACACTTTCTGGGCTCTTCTCACCTCAGCCTCCCTGCCCAGGGAGCTGGGCAGGGAGCTCCAAGGCGGGAGCAGCCTTAGGGAGGCCCTCCTCCATCTGTAGGTAGCTGCCTGCTCTTCTACTTTTGCTGGCACTCCCTGCTTTTGCTGGCACCCCACCGTCACCAGCAATTTACGGCCAGCGGCCCTGTCCTTCCTTTCCATGCCTGTGACCGGTTAATGATACTCACATGCGTGTGGGGTCCATGTGTGTGGGGTCCCATAGCATATTTACAGATAGTCTTTTTCAGTCATGTTTTCTTCTCTTCAGGCCTCAATGTCCTTGCTTACTTTATTTATTCCTACTGGCAGGACCAGACTGGTTTTTTTCTGATGTTTTAGTTCTTGAACTTGTTGCTTAGACTCAGAATATCTAAAGAGGGCACCATGCCTTGCTTCATGGCAAGAGAGGGATTCAGGAGGGCAGAGGGAATAATATGACCCCAGACTGCTCTGATGTTGGCCATTGGACATGTAGGCTTTGTTCTGCTTTCCAAGCCTTTCTTCTTCAGTGACGCATTTCCAAGAAGTGCTGGACTGAATAGCTTGGCGTATGTATGGTGGTTGTCAGCTGTGACCCTGGTTCATAACTTAAGGCCAGAGTTGTCATTCTGGCCATCTCCTGTCCTATTTCCCCTATGTTAGGCCTCCTGGTGCAGAGATTCCTTTGCTCAGATGTCAGGGAGGGGCAGGAACACAGACGTCACCTGGGAGTCAGGTCTTTGACTTTTGTCTTCTGTTGTGTGTTGTTACATGCTTCTGATGAGACCAGACTCATGGCCCAAGCCAAGGGGACATGTTGCTTTTCATTAATATAGGACAATGCAGTGGGGATCTGATTCAGCCTCGTAGTGTGCTCCTGCTCAGGTGGGAAAGCACATTCAAACAGAAATCACTCAGTACATGGCACTGAACTCTAAGTTCTGAGAGACATTGGCAAGTCATCATGGCACTCTGGAGACTGAGATGTCTTCTGTTTGGGAGCCAGAGAAGGTTTCTTGGAGGTGGTGGCTAGTAGGTGAGTGAGGAGATTAGAGATCTCTTTAACTCCTGTAGCCCCCTGTCTCGAGGGGGCTCCAGGAGGCCTCTGCAGGCTCACAGAGGAGAGTGACTCTGGTGTGTGCCCTAGGGGAATGGGAGGCATTGAGGGTCGGTTCAGGGAGGCTTGGCCTTTATTTGGTAAATAGGAGCTCTCAGAGATTTTTTTAAAAAAATTATTTATTTATTTATTTGAGAGAGAGAGAGAGAAAATGAGAAAGAGAGAGAACATGAGTGGAAAGAGGTCAGTAGGAGAAGCAGACTCCCTGCCTAGCAGGGAGCCAGATGCGGGATTTGATCCCGGGACTCCGGGATCATGACCTGAGCTGAAGGCAGTCACTTAGCCAACTGAACCACCCAGGTGCCCACTCTCAAAGATTTTTGACGTGGGCAGTGGAGTGCTTTATTTAGGAAGAGTAACGTGGTGACGGAGTGTGGCCTGCCTTAGAGTAGAGAAAGACCTGCATACTGAGAATCCATGTGGGAGGCGGAATAGTCCTGTCCTGGGAGAGTAAGGTCTGAGAGGGGATGGTGGCTGTGGGAGGGGGAGCAAGGAGGCAGAGGTGGGCTGTCAGGGGCTCCACCTGGCAGCTGAGTGGGTGTGTCTGCTTTGGTAAGGAAGGGATTTGGGTGCGGGGTGGGGGGTATCGGATTGCTATCATGCAGTGACTGGGAACCCTGATTCTGTGCTCTTATTAGGGGTTTGAGGTTTGGTTTTCTCTTGTTATAAAGAAAGTTTGAGATTGGTTTCTAAAACAAATTGAAATAAAACTTGGATATGGCTTCTGGTTTTATTTGCAGAGTAGCATCTTTAATATATGTTTGTTTCGATGTGCTTGCTTAAGGAATTAGTACAAACTGAAATTGAAGAGTTAGGATTTACACATTTCTGAGATACTGTTATAATTCAGAAGCTCCCAAAGGTGACTCTGCTTTTGGTTTTCAAATTTACTTAATCGGTGGATGAACCCATATGAGTTTTACTACAAGCAGCTCAGGTTGTAGATAGGATATGCTCTCTATCACATGGAACAAGCTTGGTTTGCAGCTCAGTTCTGTCTTTCCTCTCTTCTTGTCGGACAGGCCATCATTGGCAGTACCATTTCAGAGGAGAGGGTTCCTGCGGGCGAGAGTGGGGGCCGGGAATCTCTCTTCTCCCTTTCTTACATCTTGAGAAACCCTCTTGAACACGGGCTCTGCCACTAGTGGTGGTAGCCCTTGGCCATTCTTGCTGGGTTGAAGTTCGCCTGGTGGCCATCAGTTTTGGTTGGGCCCAGAGGTGAGCAGGGATGGGGGCACATTCTGAGGAGCACGAGGTTCCTTACTGGTTGCAAGCTCTGAACCACAGGCCTGGGAGCACCTGTGCGTCAAGGGAGGACCTTCAGAAAGGACGGTATCCCTGCCCGCCAGAGGGAGGGGCTCTGGTCTTCCATGTGTGCTCATTGCCCTCCTGGCGCCACAGACTCCAGGCCATTGTTGATGTTGGGTTGTCCAGCAGTGTGCACTTCAGTGAAGAAGGCAAACCTTTCAGATGTTTTCTCCTCTCCTTGAATGTTAAGATTTAACATAAGAGCGTTAGAATGAATTTGGGCCATCTACCGCTGGATTTCAGTATTATGTCGTATTTCATTGTACATCAAGTTAAATTCTTTCCTTTCTGTTTTTTTGTTCGAGTGGGTGACCTGTGTCTGGTTTATTCAGTGGTTGCCTGTATGTATGTGCTTCTTTCTCAACAAGCAGTTTCTTAGCTTAGCTTGCCAAATTTAGTTGCTAAAATTCCACTTTGCCCCCAGGTTGAAATTTTAGTTGCCTTTTCGTTTTCTACCGGGCTGGCGGAGTGAGTCTTCTCAGTCCTGGTGCTCTGTTGCAGGCCCTGATGGACTCCAGTCTGCCGAGGCTGCAGTTAGAGCTGTATAAGGAAATCAAAAAGGTAGGCTTTGATGTTCTCTTTCTGAGCCAATGGTGCTGCTTCCCTGGATTGAGCAGCATGTGTGAAATCTTGTCTTATTTACTAAGTGGGAATGTTAGACGGAAATGCTTCTGGTAAAGTACACTTCACCGCTTTATTTTCCTTCACAAGGTTCCTTTTCACTGTTTATGAGATGGGAGGGGAATTAAGTTTTCCGTCTTTGTAATTGACGTCCCGAGACTGTGATGCTTCTGTAACTGCGGCAGTTACAGTTTACGTGGCTTTGTGTCTAAACATAGAAATAAGCGATCACGTAAATGCTCTTGTTCCTATGAAGTCCTTTCGGAGTAGCATCCGTGATTCTTAAGCGTGACTCACCACTCTCATCCCTCTCAGAACGGTGCTCCCCGGAGCCTTCGTGCCGCCCTGTGGAGGTTTGCTGAGCTGGCTCACCTGGTCCGGCCTCAGAAGTGCAGGTAAGTTGTGCGCTCTGGAATATTCTTACTGTCTGCTGAGGGGGGCGGTCCAACGCCTGTGGCTTCCTTCCCTCTTGGCTTTGGCGTCACTGGCTCAGAGGACTTCCCCAAGTTCTAATGTCGTCTGCCTCTGCCCTCCACGTGGCAACCCATGTTTCTTAGCTTGTCTTCCTTTCGTAGCACTTCTCACTCTCAGAAATACTCAGGGACACTAATCAGTGTGCTTGTTTATTTTCTGCCGGCCCCCCTCCCCAAGAGACAGAGGTGTGCGCCCCAGGACAGCAGGGATCTCCCCTGTCTGTCCTCTGCTGCAGCCCAGCCCTGAGAGCCGTTTCGGCACGTGCTGTTTGCTGACAAGTTGTTGTCACATGGTTGATGGTTGAGAACCAGTCTCCCCATTGCTTATAGAATGATATGCCTGTGTCTCTCACACGAGTTAAAACTATGACCGTTAAACTGTGAATAAGATCTGACTGGTGGGAACAGTCTGTCCTCAATGGACTGAGAATCAGAAGACCCCAGTTTTCATCTGTGCCTTCCTTCTCCTTAAGTGATAAAACTCACATCCATAAACCCTTGGCTGTGTCCCCAAGGAACCGGTGGAGGGGCCGAAACTCTCACTGTTAATAAGAACCAGCGATTTATCCCACTGAGTTTGAGTTTAGTAAGAATCTTAAGTGGCTGCTGTGAGATGCATCACCAAGGAAATTTCTTTTTATAGAACCTTTTTCTTTTATTTTCCTTATTTTGAAAATTTCATTCTACTTCCGAAGCAGCACATCCCAAGTTCTCCACATAGCAGCCAGAGTGACCTTAAAAAAATGTGATTGGCTCATGTCATTCCCTTACTTAAACTTTTTACTCATTTCCCAGAGGTGTTCAGATAAATTCCAGACTCCTTACCCAGGCAGGTCTTGCCTCCAGTGGCCACCATCATCTCAGACACTCTCAGTTGACTCTTTGGCCTGATTTTGCTTCTTCAAAAAGTCAGGCAAGTTTCTCTTGTTCATCATGCCTGGTTTATTTTTTTTCTGGCAAATGGTCTTCTCCTTAAGCCAGCCTAGTTTTCCTGCTATAGTCCCAGGTGGAGACCTGCTTGTCTCTGCCACACAAAGGCTCCTGTCATGTTAGTCCCGTGTTTGTTGAGGGGACTCATGTGGTTTCAGCCTTCTGCCTGGTGACTCATTCTCCCGCATTGTGCACCGTCTGTGCCTCCTCTCTGGAGGACCAGGTCTTACCTCTAAGACCTTATTTAGTCTGAACACTTAGAAGTATTTCCTTGCTCCCTGTTCAAGAAAACTTTTTCATTTCTTTTTTTTTAAATTGGTATTTTCTTATCTATTATTTTCTAATTTAAAATATGAGTATTTTACTGTTACAATTTACTACAGACAATTTTTAAAACAAGCTTTTGAGAGTCCTCTGTGATCACAGGAGAAGTGAAGGATGAGTGTCTCCCATCAGTTGAACTTAGTCTGCGTTTAGCCCTCCTGTTCTTTTTGCCAAGGTTTGTCTACTTTCTGTTAAGGACTGTTTTGCATATAAAAACTGGCTGTTCTCTACAGGTACTAAATAATTGCTTATATTTCTCACCAAAGTAGACCTGGAAGAATAACTCCTGTTCCTTTCACATATGCAGGCCTTACTTGGTAAACCTTTTGCCTTGCCTGACTCGAATAAGCAAGAGACCTGAGGAATCTGTTCAGGAGACCTTGGCTGCAGCTGTACCCAAAATTATGGCTTCTTTTGGCAATTTTGCAAATGACAATGAAATTAAGGTATGATTATTACCTCAAGTCATAAACATGAATGAATCTGGTATGCAGTTAGGGCTTTCGAACAGGCAGTCATTTGAGAGTGCTTCTTGAGTTATGCTATGCTTCATGATTTAGAAGAAAATCTTTCCAATTATTTTGAAGCACACGAAAGCTTTCTACTTCCGCTTTCTTATCATTTGGTGAGGAGTCGAATAGGGAGAGTGTATACAGATGCAAATTCAAGAGGCAATTTTCCAGAACAGATTGATTTTTGGGTATATTAGACTGACTCTTTAATCTAGCTTGGGAGAGGTGCAGGCAGGAGAAGCCCACTGATGATGGCTTTGTAGCCGGTGGGGACCACTTGCCTTTTTGTTTGTTCTGTGCCTCAACAAGCAAAACAAGCAACCTCCCTACCCACATTCGTATTTTTTTAATGTCCAGAAATTGTGACCCTGCCACTTAGTTTGGAGATTATAGATTCTTGACTTCCTCCTTTTTGTGGGTCAGTCCTTTGTTAGTGTTTACCTGCACATTTCTAGATAGCACGCTGTATAGCATGTATATTATAACTCTGTACTGCTATTTAAAAAAGAAATTTTTTTTTTACTATGAAAGATAAATTTAGCCCTAACCCAGTTCCTTCTTAATGTAGTTCTATCCATATCAGTGTGACATTATCATGCCCAAGTAATAGTCACAACAAGTTATGTTCTGTTCTTGGATTCTATTTCTTGAACTATTTAGTTTTTTGGGAGTAAACAATTGCCTCATTTTTATTTTGCTTGTTATTCTTTGGTCATTTATGACTTCTCATACCTTCCAACAGCTTTGTAAAATGTGTCTCAGTGCAGTTCTCCACATGACAGATAATGTATTGGGTCCTTTTTCTCTACTGGAGTCTTCTGTCTTAGAATTCTCCAGCTGTTTGCCCCAGTCTGATTCAGATGCTCTAGGTCTGAGGACTTTGCTTTGCTGTCCTCCTAGGAATTGTTTTTGGTGCTCTCCTGTTTGATGCCTGATTTCTAGATGCCATGTCTTTACCTTTCTAGGCATACTCCCTTGTTGTGATGGAATTTGTGTTACGTTTTATTTCTATTTTCCTTTTCTTTTTTTCTGTACTTTCTAGATGTCCATCTTAAACCCTTCTGTTGAATTTTTGTTCCTGCTGTTATATTTTTAATTTCTAAGAGGTGCTTCTTGTGTTTAGAATGTTTGTTTTCTGGCATCCTCCTCTTGCTTCATGAATACACTCCTTATTTTCTAAGGATATCGATCACAGGTTTCTTAAGAACTTTCTTTGACTTCCAAATTGTCTGCTTCTTCTGTCTTCCTCTGTTCTCTCTGTTCTGGTCTTTCACTTTTATGTTGGAAGTTGTCCCTTTAGATTTGAGTGAGACTTTAAAAAGCTTATTGGAAGCATGTGTGTGGCAAGGTCTGTCCCATGGTGGGCTTCCTGAGGTAATAGATGGTGAGCCTGCTTTTCCACTGCGTCTCTCTAAGTGTCAGCCTCAGTAAGCCTTTTCCTTTTGAGGTGGTCAGTATCTCTAGAGGAAGGTTGCTCATTCTCCTGCTTGGAGGGATAAACCTGGCTTCGTTTGTCCTGGAATTCTGGGATAGGCAGGGCCAGCGGTCTCCCTGGTCAGAATGCACATTTTTTCTTCATTTCTCTGTTTTCTGTCTGTGTCCCATGTCTGACCTTGGCTATGCCGACATCTCTGGAGATTATCCCGCATTCTTTTTGGGAGGTGGGACGTGAAGACCACTTTTCTGGGCCACCCTGGGGGAGAGGAGACCCAGGGCTTTGTGGCCGGCAATGCTCACCAGGGCAGACAGGCTGCTTTCCCATGTCTCTGGGGCCTCCCGAGCTTGCGCGGTTCTTGCAGTTCTGTGGCTTGAGTGAGCTGGCCTCTTGTTAGTGGCCTTCAGACTACCCGCCCCAGCTCACCGGAAAGTATACTTGTGAACGTCTTCCCCATGGGCCACAAGGTGGGCACTCAGCACTTGCCTCCTTTCCAGCTTGCAGAATTTGTGGATGCCTCCTATCTTCTCTTGTCCCTGTCCTCTTTTTGTCCTTGTAAGTTGATGTTTCTAAGAGCTGTGCATGATTTTCAGGGAGCGTCTGGGTGGCAGAGTTTCGTTCACACGCCCAGCGCAACCCTTTTGTTCCAAAGTCTCCTCCCCTCTGGTGTGTTTTCATTCTCAGGAGGGCCTGTCAGGGACTGAGATGCCTCCTGAGGCTTGTTTCACTCACGTGTGTTACACACGCAGGCAGCACGGGAATTGCCGCTGTGGCCCTTGGCAAACCATCCCAAAGTGGAGTAGCATGTTTCCAGGCCCAGGCGCCCTTCATGCCGGCCCCCGTTGCTGCACTCCCCTCCTCCCTGGCAGGGGATGCTGACTGGGCTTCTGAAGCCACGGGGGCTGTTTTTAAATTCAACATATGCAGAGCCGTGCAGTGTGCATTCTTTTTGTCTGGTTTTGTTTGTTTGTTGCCACACATTAAGTTGGCGAGGGTCTTCCCTGTCACCAGTGGGTAATTCATGCAGTGTTCATACCTGTGGGGTGCCCTGCTGTTTGAACACGCCACGGTTTACCACGTACTGTAGCTGAGCGACTGGCTGCTGCCGTGCCTGTCCTTGTGCATGTCACCTGGAGCACGTATACAGCCTGCGGTGGCGGATCCTGGAACGGGGTGCTGCTGGGTTGTAGGAATGTGTGTCACCTGCTGTAGACGCTGCCAGAAAGCTGTCATGTGCCTGCCCCGCTTGCGCCAGTGTCCTTGGTGTGTGGAAATCCCGCGGCTCTGCCTCCTCCCAGACCTAGCTGCTGCAGGGCCCTTCACGTAAGCCATTCTGATGGCTGTGCCCTGGTGTTGTATTTCAATTTTAATTTCCGTTTCCATCCCCTGCAGTACTCTAAAGCTGAGTGATTTTGCATCTTTCCCCTTGGGAAGTACTCTTAGAAATTTGTCCTATGTATTTATTGGAAAGTGGAGCTGTCTGCCCTACAGTCTAGTGTGCTTTCTTCCCATTCCGAGAAGGGCCCATGGGTGGTCCGGGGGCCTGCCAGCTGCCTTCTCCAGGATGTTCTCAGCATGATGGGATTTGGACCTGTGATTCCCCTTCAAACTCTGAGATTCGATTTTATTATTCCAAACTGTTGAACTTTACTGTGGGCTCATTCTTAAGAATAATGCTCAGCTTTCACTGTGCTTGTAAGTGTGGACTGATGTGGAATGATTTGTATTAGTTCATTGATGTATGTGTGTGTGTTTTCACTCAGATGAGTTACTTGAAGCTACTAGTATCTTTTCTCAGAGTTAAGGGTTTGTCTGAGATAAGTTGACTGGGTTCTTCTGGTGGTATTTGCAGGAGGCACTGGAGGCACAAAGCACGGGGGTCATCCAGGGGCTGAGGGTCTGGTCCTCTGCCTCTCTGGTTCCAGAGATCTAGTCTGTAACTTGACCAGGAATGGACAAGCCTCTGAGAACCAGCTGACGCTAACCCCACCGTTAAGAATGAGCTTCTTTATAAGTCAGGTGCCAATCTGTTAATGTGCTGCTTGTTTGCCTGGGGTCACACCTCGTTCGTGGGACCCTAATGGTGTCCCCAGCCCAGATAGCTTTGCTCAGTGCTTGCCCATAGTAATGGGGACCAAATCATTGCTCAGAGTGGGGTTGAGAGTGAAGGAAGCTAGTTCTTATGGCAGCTAGTTCCCAAACTCAGGAAGCTTAATGGTTATGCCTTTTCTTTTTTCCTCTTTTATTTTTCTTTAAGATTTATTTATGAGAGAGAGAGAGCGCGCGCGCACACATGATGCTTAGGGGAGTTGGCCAGAGCAGAAGGAGAGAGAGAAGCAGATTCCCCTCTGAGCAGGGAGCCCAGCATAGGGGCTCGTTCCTCTGACCAGAAGATCATGACCTGAGTTGAAACCAAGAGTGGGCGCTCAACCCACTGAACCACCCAGGCGCCCCACACCTTTCCATTCTTTGGAAATTTTTAACACTTAGATGGCCATCGTTGGAATTGTAGTGTGGTCTCCTTTGGGTTATTCTGGAGGTTCTGTGACAAGGTCTTTTTCTCTCCTTAGGAACATACTCTTGGGCTCTGTGCTGCTGTGGTTTAGCTCACCCACACGCTTTCCAGACCACAGAACATCTCTTAGTGGCATTAACTGCACATCCGCAAGCTGTCTGTCAGGCTGGGACGTGGCTGTAGCTGACTACTACACTCTTCTCCTTGACTTCATTATTTGGGTGGTTTTGTTTTTGTTTTTGTTTTTGTTTTTCACTGTCTTTATTTTGTGTGGTGTCGTTGACTGACCCTGTACCCAAATGCTGTGGGTCCCCCTTTTCTAGAAGCTTAGGCTTTCACTCTTGGCTAGAGGACATAGATACTGAGCAAGTTTGTACTTAAAGTAAGGAAGTAAATAGACCATTTCTGCAAACTGCTCTGGTATATCCCGAATTTGGGGTGCTTTTATTTAGCTGTAGCAAAGTCCAGTGGTTCATAACCTTCACTCTGTAAGAATTTGGACTAATTTTGTGAAATAATGTGATAACCTTCATAGGAGTTTTGTCTTTTTTATCTACTTGGGTTTTTGCTGCCCTAGGTTCTACTAAAGGCTTTCATAGCGAATCTGAAGTCAAGCTCCCCGACCATTCGGCGAACGGCGGCTGGCTCAGCAGTGAGCATCTGCCAGCACTCGAGGAGGACCCAGTACTTTTACAGCTGGCTATTGAATGTGCTCTTGGGTAAGAGCTAGTTGTAGGAGTGATTTTCCCCATGGTGTGCTGGAGTTGCTAGCATTTACCTGAGACACATCTTTTAAATTCTTTAAAATCGGGCAATCCCTTAGCTACCAGCCCGGGCCCTTTGGCTCTGGCCAACTAGTGAGTGGGAATGATGTTGAGGCAGCCATGTTCCCATGGTGGGTGTTGTGACGATGAGGACAAGGAGCCTTCTCTCTGCAGAAGCTCAGGCAGCACCATGCCCAAGGACAGCTGGCAGGGCAGTGGGTGTGAGGCCGTGGGCACCCCACCCGCCTTCCTCAGTGGCACACTCCGTGGCTGTTTTTGTGGGTTGAGTGTGAGTCTTTGTGGCTAGACGCAGAGCCTGGGGTCCTGGCAGGTTCTGTGCTGACGGCTTCTCCCGTATTTGGAGTCCTTCATGGTGATCAGCACTAGCAAGGGCGGGGTGGGTATTTGATAGGAAAGAACTGTCTGACTTACAAATGCAGCCAAACTCATGCTGACTGGCCTTGCTCAGCTCAGGTTGTCACGGTTACCCTTTAAAGCCTTTCCCGGTTTTTGGCCCAAGGATGAGGTTCCTGTTCCCTTTCCCACAGCAGTGTCTGTGCTGTCTTTATCCCTCACTACCAACTTCGTAACACGGTTCTGCTGTGGGTCTCTTGTTTTAAACAGATTAAGCCCTGAACCCCCAGCAGATGGTGATGTTGAGAGATCTCATTGGTCCCTTACAGGCTTGCTGGTCCCCGTTGAGAGTGAACATTCCACCCTCCTGATTCTTGGGGTGCTGCTCACACTCAGGTACCTGGTGCCCTTGCTGCAGCCTCAGGTCAAAGACACGAGCCTGAAAGGCAGCTTTGGGGTGACGCGGAAGGAACTGGAAGTCTCACCCTCAACAGAGCAGCTCATCCAGGTAGGAGCCGTGTGCTTTACTCTGGTGCCTGTATGTAAATGAGGGATACTGGAAGAATTGAAACATTTGGAAGTGAAATGGCAGCACTGAGGGTTAAGAGCTTGGTCTTTGCAGCTGGGCCACCTGGTTCAGATCCTGGGTCACGACCCCTAGCTGTGTGACCTCTGGATGGCAGTGACTTCAGAGTACAGTGAGGGTAATCTCTTGTGAGGTTACAGAGAATATTACATGCGCCCCTTAGGCTCCTGCCTGCCACAGAGAATGCTCTTACCCTGTTTGCAAAGCCAGGACTCATGAGATCAGTTCTGGGTATTTATTGAGCACCTACTGTGTGCTGGGCACACATTGGTGAGCATTTTGGCTGTGATCTCTGGCCCTGGAACCTGTGATCTGCTGCGCTAGTGTATACACCCAGGGAGTTAGGGACGCGGTCCGTTGGAGTGTAGGGACAGTATGTTAAAGCTTCTCTTCCCAATACAGAGAAACCCCGTGTGCATTCTCATCCAATGGGGTCTGCATCTGACTGCAGTGATGGACTTCATTTCTTTGCAGCTTGCTCATCCAGGTTATTTTCTTAACCTTGAAATAAGACAGCTACATTTTAAGCCTTTGGATTTTGTGAACTTGGCTTCAGATGTTAGGATTTTTAGCATATTTAAACTACTGGGTGCTACTGAAGGCCTTACTTTTTCTGTGCATTCATGGTCTCATGGCATATACAGGAAGGAGTTGAGACCCACAATCTGGGGTCCTGAGTGGGATGCCTTGGCTTTGTTTTCCATATTGACGACATTGTAGTTCATAGGTATTTTGGTCAAGTAGACTTAAGAGTTGTATCCTTTGCCTAAATTTTGTAGGGTATAAGATTATAAGTGGCTTAAAATAATTCTTGCCTAGAAATCATGAATTGAAGATGATTCAGTGATTTAAGCATTCAGTCAGGCAGTATTTACAAAGTGCTTAGACTCTTTCCTGGTGCATGGTGAGGCCCTGGAAGTGCAGGTGGATGAGGGGTAACCGAGCGGGCGTGGGCTCTAAGAATCCGTGGGGTTGACCGACCAGCTCCAGCTAGCTGCCCTTCAGCTGTCCCACAGAACACAAGCAATGACATTCTCTTGAGATATGTCCTCACAACAAACATTACTGGTTGTTTTAGTGAGTAAAACAGGTATTCGAGTGGCAATAATGCATTTAAAAAAGAGATTATTTTATCCTCATCTTATTTGTTTTACTTTTTATTATGGAGATTTCCAGACACAACAGTAGACAGAAAAGCATTGTAAACAGCCTTCAGTAATTATCACCTGTGTTAATAATTGTCAACTCAGGGCCAGTTATGGTTCACTTATAATCCCACATCCTTCTCTGTTTTTATATTTTTTTGAAGTAAATCCCAGTCGTCATATTAATTCATCTCTAAGTATTCTGGTATGTATCCCTATAGGTGAGAACTCATCTTTGTTTTTAAAACTTTTTTTAAAAATATTTTATTTATTTATTTGACAGAGAGAAAGATCACAAGTAGGCAGAGAGGCAGGCAGAGAGAGAGGAGGAAGCAGGCTCCCTGCTGAGCAGAGAGCACGATGGTGGGGCTTGATCGCAGGACCCTGAGATCATGACCTGAGCCAAAGGCAGAGGTTTTAACCCACTGAACCACCCAGGCGCCCCCCTCCTCTTTTTTCTAAAAAAAATTTTATTTATTTATTCATAAGAGACAAAGAGGCAGAGGCAGATAGAGAAGCAGGCCAGGACCCTAGGGATCATGACCTGAGCCAAAGGTAGATGCTTCACCAACTGAGCCACTCAGGTGTCCCCCATTGTCACATCTAAAAAAAAAAAAAGGAACATTTCCCGAACATCAAATACCCACTCACCTTCTCTCAGGTGTTTATGCTCCTCTTTTGGAATCAGTATGCAAATAAGATGAGAGTTCATTTGTTGGAGAAGCAGGTTATCCTGTGGAATTCCTGGCAGTTGGATGTATTGCTTGCCACCCCATTTTGTAAGCTAATTTTTTTTTTTAAGATTTTATTTATTTATTTGACAGAGAGAGACAGCAAGAGAGGGAACACAAGCAGGGTAAGCAGGAGAGGGAGAAGCAGGCTTCCCACAGAGGAAGGAGCCTGATGCCGGGCTTAATCCCAGGACCCTGGGATCATGACCTGAGCCGAAGGGAGAAGCTTAATGACTGAGCTACCCAGGCGCACCTAGTTTACATTTTATAATGTACATGATAATCTGAGTTCTGAAGTAGTTATGTAGTATTTTTTAAAAAGATTTTATTTCAGCTAGAGAGCAAGTGATAGAGCATGGGGGGTGTGAGGGGCAGAGAGAGAGGGAGAAACAGATTTCCTGCTGAGCAGGGAGCCTGACGAGGGGCTCGATCCCAGGACCCCAGGATCATGACCCTAGCTGAAGGCACATGCCTAACCGAGACACCCAGGAGCCACATAATATTTTAAAATAAATACATAAGTATTGGGATTACATACTCAGAATTTTCTTGTGATGTTTTTTAAAAAAGCCTGAGAAGCAAGCAAACAATCACTAAGTGGTGTGGTAAGGTGGTGGGTTGGTGGGCTGTAGGGGCCCAGAGTGGTGAGCCCCTGTCTGGCCAAGGTCAGGGAGGCATACGGAAGAAGCATGATGATGAGCCAGTGCTGATGGGTGAGTGGGATCGGACCAGATACAGGGAGTTGGGAGAGGTTTTGTAGACAGACTACAGCCTTTGCGCAGTCTGAGGAGTGAGCACGCATGCGCAGATGGGCACTGGTGCGGGTCCTGGGAAGGGCCCAGCGCTTCTCATGGATGAGCAGGGGTGCTGGTGAACGTCAGAGTAGGATGCAGCAGCCCTTTCTGCCGTGGGCCAACTAATGAGCTGCAGCAGTAGAGCCGGAAGACAACACGTGGAGGTGGCGGTGCTCCCAGAGAGCTTGTCGCACATGGGGGTTGGGACAGGTTTGGCCCGAGGATGGTGACTGTGGACCTGAGGCTCTTGTGATAGCGGCTCCTCTTGGAAGGACGCGGCAGCGACGATGAAAAGGCGCTGCCTCTGAGACTTTGACTTACTTTTTTATACCCTTCTAGACTGTTTTTTTTTAAATGTGTGTTACTTTTATAATAGTAAAGGTAGGGCTGCCCAACTTACCAAATAAACCTACAGAGTACCAGTTCAGTTTGAGTTGCAGAGAAATCAGGAATAATTTGGTGGTGCAGGTATGCCTGAAATTGCACAGGACATAGTTAGGATGCAAAATTATTTATCTGAAATTCATATCTAACTGGGTGTTAGTATTTTATTGGACAATGCTAATGAAATGGAAAAAGAGGGGCACCTGGGTGGCTCAGTCTCATTCTGAAGAGTGTGCCACTCTTGATCTCAGAGTCATAATAAGTTCAAGCCCCACACTGGGTGTAGAGATTACTAAAAAAAGCTAAGATTAGGGGCGCCTCAGTGGCTCAGTCAGTTAAGCATCTGCCTTCAGCTCAGGTTATGAACCTGGAGTCCTGGGATCAAACTCTGTGTCAGGCTTCCTGCTCAGTGGGGAGTCTGCTTCTCCCTCTCCCTCTGTCCCTCCTGCCCATGCTCTCTTTCTCAAATAAGTAAATAAAATCTTAAAATAAAAATTAAAAATATACAAAGAAAAAGTACATTCAGCGTGTTCACATAAGGTAAGACGATATTAAAAGCACTGGTAAACTTTGACGTGATGCCTCTAATATGTTGGGAAACGTTTGCCGTGGTCCTCAGCACAGGGTTCCCTGCAGGCTGTGTAGACCAGCTGTCCTCGCCTTGTACGTGAGCTCTGTTCTCCATTTCTGCGTCGGCAGTTAGGCAGACGGTCTCGCTAGCATGCCACTGCCCTCATGGGCTGCTCTGCTAATTTGTAAGGGCTTTCTCTTACAGTGGTTGTCATAGGACTTAGAAACTGTCATGGAAGCCATGATCATAGCGGTAGAACATGAAGACATATCTAGGGGCAGAAACGGAGGCACACATTTTGCCAGCATCAGACTCAAAATACAAAGCTGTGAACCCTCGGACACATTTTAAAAACCACGGTGATCCCTCTTGTACCTCTGTTTCCAGGTCTATGAACTGACCTTGCACTACACTCAGCACCAAGACCACAACGCAGTGACAGGCGCGCTGGAGCTCCTGCAGCAGCTGTTGCGGACGCCCCCGCCTGAGCTCCTGCGGGCCCTGAGAGCTCCAGGCGGCGGGCCACTCTCCACTGTGCGCCACCAGCCTAGCTGCCGGAGCCGCAGCGGCAGCATAGTGGAGATCCTGGGTATGTTCAGCCCTGAGGCCCTGTGCGGGGCTGCTTCCTTGGGGAGTTTGGGGCTGGTGCTGCGCCGGGCGGGGCCAGCCCTGCTCCTTGGAAACCCAGTCTGGAGACTGGAGGATGGCAGCGTGACCAGGTCAGAAGACAGCGCAAGGCCTGCCTCTGAAGCTGGCTTCTCCGCCCTGGCCTGGCTGCCTCTCCATGGCACCTCGGCCATTGTGGAACCGAAGCTTCAGGAGAAGTATTTATAGGACCCTTGTGCCGCTGGGCCAGAGGTGGGGACCTTCATGTCCCTGTGGGGATTTTCAAGTTCCCTTCTGCCCTCAAGGCCCTTTTTTTGCTGTTCTCACTGACTCTAGGACACTCCCTCCTGTACACCGCCACTGCTCATCTTTATGCTTTTGGGGGTCGGGCCCTCATCCCTCCATGGGTGCTGCGCTGTGGCCTGACCACTTGTTTTCCTCCTGCCCCTTGAGAGCTGGAGGAGTTGGGATCCCAGAAGCAGGGCCTTGAGAACTAGCTTTGGCACAGAGGAGGCTTCTGGGGCCTTAGTGGACTCCCGGCCTCCCCCAGGCTGGTTGAGCACTGCACACGTGCCATGTGGTCTTTCTTCAGCGGCACTGACAACCTGGAGTATTTGACTGGAGGCCTCGTTGCCGTCTCCTCTGAACGTAAATGTTTGCCTGAGCCAGGAGCACATAGTGAGGGTGTGCCTGTCCATGTCCTGGGACCTCCAGAGGCCTCTGCTCTGTGCCCTACAAATGCGTGCCCTACAAATGCGAATGACTAATGATCGTTGCTAATGAAAATTTATATCTGATTGGTAGTTGACCAAGCAATCTGAGAGTTCTGATGTTTTTAATTTGACTTATTAAATGCACGTTCTTTGCGCTGCTTTGACATTTTAGGTCGCATTTTGGAATTTTGTATTGGGGTGCTGGTGGGATTTTCATGTGTCAGGATTCATGTGTTGAGGCTTTGCCGGTGGATATACGTTCACACACACTGTAGTTTTAAAGCTGAATCACGGTTTTTGAAGATTTTCAAATGCCATCTGTATTTTAGCAGCTTGTTATCTTTCATCTGTCATTTTCTGTGATTTACAGCTGGAGGGGGTTCTTCATGCAGCCCTGTTCTTTCAAGGAAACAAAAAGGTGATTATTTCAGAAATCAGAGTCTTGTGTTGAGTCCCGTTGCTTTTTCTGTATTTCTGTAACGCCGTCAACTGTGTCCGTACCTCTTCTCCATGGAGTGATGTATGTATAAATGTAACTGGGCCGGAATGGTTCTGTAGGGTGGCTTTTGAAAATTGCTTGTGTATCAAAATGGCTTTGTCATAAATTTCTAATGCTTTTGGTCAGGGGTCAGCAAACTTTTTGTGTAAAGGGCCTGTTTTAGCCTTGTGGGCCTTCCTGCGTCTTCTCTGTTTGGCTCTGTCTTGTGGCAGAAGGCAGCCACGGGCGATGCTCAGCTCATGGCTGTGGCTTCCGTGCTGTGAAACTGGAGTTACAGAAATAGGCCTGCTCTAGTTCTCCTGCTTCTGTCTTAGAGACTGTGTTATGTTTTATAAAGGTAACTTGGCTTTCCTGTGAATTCTGTGTAGCATTAGTCAGGAATGATGTTTGGTTAATTATTTGGGTAATTTGGGCTGATGGCAGTTTTTCAGCTGTATTTAACTTTGTACATCCCAGAACATTCTGATAACAGTTTTTTTTTTTTTATTTTTTTAAGTGTTTCTGATCTCTAATCGGAGAGATTTGGTACACATGAACACTTGACCCCACCAGTTATTTTCTTTTCCAGTCTGGATATCCAGAGGAAAGAATTGCTGCCATTTTCTCTTTTGAAATCTTAAAAAGATGAATCTTTTAAAGAATTTATTGAGGTATAATCGATACAAACATATGAACATTTCTTTGTGTCACGAGTTGAGAGTTTGTGAGCCTAATGCCTAGTGTTACTTGCAGTATTGAACGGGACTTTAACAGGACTAATATTCTAGCCCTGACTGGGTTAAGTAAACATTTCCTAGAACTAGAATCCATCGTGTTTGGGCCGTTATAGTGCAGTATACTTAATCAAGTGTGAGAAATTGGTGAAACACTAAGGTTGTTTGAAGGCCAATGGCTTCTAGGCAAAGTCAGTCTCTCTGTTCCAGAAGCAGGAGGGGACCATGGCAGGCAGGTGACGAGGTGCCTTATTGCTTAGCCACCTTCCTGGGTGGTCCACTGTTAAGATGAGCTTTTTCCTTCTGGGTAGGAAGCTGGTATGTCCCCACTATCTTTTTTGTGTTTTTGTTTTGTTTTCCTTTCTCATTGCCAGCTACAATTTTTAAGCCTTCTTTGTTACAGTTGCAAAAATCCTTTTTATTCCCCCGGTGAGATCTGCAAATCTGTGAGAGAGAACAGGAGAATTGACATTGGATGTGGGATGAGGGCAGGGGCTCTGTGGCAGCCTGGTGGGGCCCTTCTGGCACCAGCCAGGACCTTGCACCCCTTGTGGAGGGCTCCTTGGGACAGGGGGGCAAACCCTGATTCTCAGGATAGAGACTGTTCTCATTAACCCCCCCACACAGGGTGGATTTTTCTTGCTTTCTCAGGGTCAGTCACTTGTTCTGTAAAGAACAACCCTGTTACTTAGATAAGCCAAATTGCTGTGTTCATTTTATATAGATTTTGGGTTTCCTCTGCTTTTTCTTTGCCTTTTTTCCCCCTTTAGTCTCACACCAGTATAGATTTCTGGAAATTGTCACATCTATGACCTAATCCTCGGAAACTAGTGAAGTTAGGCATTGGAAATTGCCAATAATTATTTCTAGAGGGTCATTTAGTGACCTTTATGTGTAGTGTAACCATGGTGATCTAACTAGTCCAATTAAATCATGTTAAGACTTTTCCTTTTTTCTTATCAATAGAAGACAAATTGATATAATTTGGAAACCAAGAACTGTAAAATATGTTTTTACAGCTTTGCAAAAGATGAACTATTATTCTATCCTCCTAGATCATATGGCCTCAGGTTTTTTTTTTTTAAAGATTTTATTTATTTATTTGACAGACAGAGATCACAAGCAGGCAGAGAGGCAGGCAGAGAGAGAGGAGGAAGCAGGCTCCCTGACGAGCAGAGAGCCCGATGCGGGCCTCGATCCCAGGACCCTGAGATCATGACCTGAGCCGAAGGCAGTGGCTTAACCCACTGAGCCACCCAGGCACCTTGGCCTCAGGTTTTGATTACACCATAAAGTCTGGCAGCTTAAAGGAGAAGAGAGTAGAAGTGATTTTTGGGGTGACATTCTGTGTATGAACGCTTTCTGTTTTTAAGTGTTTATTTTGACTCCTTTGGCTGCTGGCACACAGTGTGCTATTTGTTTCAGGAGCTCAGTGGTTATGTGTACGCTCTGATTGCCATTGGAGATACGACGTGAGTGTCCTAAGGGCTAACAGAATTGGTTCTAGCCATAGCTTACGGTCTTTGAGATCAAATAGTAATATAAATTACCCAACAGTAATACAGATCTAAGTCAGTAAATTCTTATTAATTATTAAAATACTTGGTGTTACAGTTTGGGAGTCATTGCTTTTAACTTTGTGCTGTATAGGTTTATTGATTTTAGTAATATCTAAATATAATATCTTGGCATTCTCTGTGTTTAGCACATTAGAGGTACAAAAGTACATTATACCATATGAGAGAGTGAATTAAATATGTTTATGATTTTCCGCTTAGAGTGTGCATCTATTTGATTTTTGAAGTCTTTCCTGTAGCAAGCTTAAGGACTCTTGCTACATCATTTCCTAGGGAAAGTGCTCTTTGGAGAAGCAGCAGCCTTGGAGGATGACTCCGAGTCCAGATCGGAGGGCAGCAGCCCCGCCTTCACAGGTAGCTCTCAGGGAGGGACAGTGGTACCACCCCTCCTGTCTTTCTCTTGGCCCCTTCCCTGTCCCTTCCCTGCCCCTCCCCTGCCCCTCTTCTGCCCCTCATGAAGGGCTGTGCTCCTGGGAATAGTGGTAAAGCCAGCTTGCTCAAATGGTTGCTAGTTCATACTATTTTTAGGACATTTACTTTGAAATGTATGTGTGTGTGTTTTCTTGGATCAGATGTTTGCTGTTTTCTTTAGGATCTTTGAAAATTAGGTTTACTCCCTGAGCATAACTCTTATGTAGTAGGGGATGGTCGGTAAGTGTCTCATGAATTATATGGGTTGTAAGAGGAAAATGGGATTAAAATTTGTCTGTGGACTGCTTAACTTGAGAGAAATTTACATTTGTTTACCAGATTCTTTATTCACATTATGAGAGAAGTATTGATTAATATGCTAATAATTGGATTAAATGAGTGGTATAATCCTATCCAAAAGAATATTTTTAGACAACTGAAAATAGGACGAAAGTATTTGGGAAAGAAAATCTGAATAATTCCAGTGGTGATTATTTATTTACTCATTTTTTATAAAACAGAAATCTTTTTTTTTTTTTTTTTAAATTACAAAAGTAAAAGAAAATCCAAATTCTAGCTCTCTGCCACATTATATAGCTTGAGGGCTCACTGACCCAGTGGTCTTTAGCGAGCACTGCTAACACCTGGGTGTAGATCTTTCTTTATTGATTTTTACGTAGTGTGTGGCTTTTTTAATGAGAATTTTAAAACAGAGCTAGGAAAACGTGCTGCACATTTGCGCTCCAGGAGGGGAGGACTGGCTGCTTCTAAGATGGCTTCAAGCAGTCTTGAACAGGGTCTGGGAAGAAGGCAAACCCATGTCAAAGAGATGGTGACTTTCCACTGTTTCTGAGTGCGACCTGCTGAGCGAGAGCACCCACTTGCTTATGCCCAATCAGCCTGCCTGTGGGGCGCGGTCTGGCTGCGCTGCTCCAAGCTGAGGCTGAGCAGTTGCTCAGACACTCGAAGTGGTATTGTTCCTAAGCATACATCAGTTTTTGCAGTGAAATACCATTTGAGAATTTTCATAGCATTTAGGAAACACCTACTGATAATCCTTATTTTATGACTATGACATGGTAATAGAGTGAAGGGTAAGTCAAGAATACAGTAAAAAGCAATTTTAGTAATGTTTGAAGAATGCACTCATCTTGCTTTCGAAATTTACTAGTTCACATTTTCACTCTATTTCACGATTTTTTGCAGTTAAAACATTTAGTGACAGTGAATTTTGGGGTATTTTATAAGCATTTGATTCCCTGTTGAACGTTTCCCTGGCCCTTTGAGGAATGTGTGTTTCTTTGTCTTCAGCCTCAGTCAAAGGTGAGATTGGCGGCGAGCTGGCTGCGTCTTCTGGAGTCTCCACTCCTGGCTCTGCCAGTTCAGCTGCGGACTCTGTGGGCCACGACATCATCACCGAGCAGCCCCGGTCACAGCATACGCTGCAGCCAGACTCGGTGGATCTGACCAGCTGTGACCTGGCGAGCGCAGCCACTGACGGAGACGAGGAGGATATCCTGAGCCACAGCTCCAGCCAGATCAGTGCCGTCCCGTCTGACCCAGCCATGGACCTGAATGATGGCACCCAGGCCTCCTCCCCAGTCAGCGACAGCTCCCAGACCACCACTGAGGGGCCTGATTCAGCTGTGACCCCTTCGGACAGTTCTGAAATTGTAAGTGGGTGAAGTGTTCACGCCAGCAGGCCCAGACCTAGACCCTCCTGCTCATTTCCCTCTTCCTGTCTGACTCACTAAGGAAAGAGCAGAGATTACCAGCTCAGGTCATTAATGGGGAATTCAACCCCATCTAAGACCCTCCCTGAAGACAATGGCTAAGTGTCATTTGTGCTGAACATGGAGTCAGATTAGGTTAGTTGATGATACGAATTTTGCTAAAATTGAATGCATTTTAAATTCATTAAGAACTTGCCGAGTACAGATTAAATCATTACTTAAAATATCTGTAAGGACCCTATTAACAGATCTGTGGTCTTTTTTTTTTTTTGAAAGATTTTCTTCTTTTTCCAGAGTTTATTTATTTATTTGAGAGAGAATGAGAGTGAGAGAGAGAACATGAGAGGGAGAGGGTCAGAGGGAGAAGCAGACTCCCTGTGGAGCTAGGAGCCCAATGTGGGACTTGATCCTGGAATTCCAGGATCATGACCTGAGCGGAAGGCAGTTGCTTAAGCCACCCAGGTACCCCAGATCTGTGGTCTTAATACATTGTAATTAAAAACATTAACACTGTGTATTTAACTTTTCTTTTTTTTTTTTTTTTTTTTTTTGGGATTTTCAAAACCTTCTGCAGCATATCCCCTCTTATAGAGCATGGAGTTAAGTATATTACTGGTTTCTGAGCTAGCAGAGAGGAAGCACCTTAAGGACGGTCTGAACACCAAGTTTGGTAAAAGTGATACAGAATTTAACACTCCTTTTTTAAAAAAACAATTTGTACTGTTAAATGTTCTGTTATTATTGAATAGGTTTTATTAAGAACATTTTTGGTTTGGTTTTTGGGGTTTTTTTACGTGGATGAATGCAGAAGCATTGAATGACAAAATCATGAGATAAATCACTGGCACGTCCCTATTGAGCAGTTGTCAGGTTGTCACGTGGATTCAGTTTCTGATGGCCACGTGGATTTGCAGTTCCTCTGGTAGAGCTGTGAGCTCACAGTTGGGGTTTTAACTAGAAGACCTGGGGAAGTGTAGGACATACAGTTGGAACAGTATGCAGGAAAAATGAGAAGGTTAGGGAAAGTGCTGGCCATTAAGTGTGTGTGGGAGATTCTGCTGTGTGTTTATTGCACCAGCTTCCATGGGGTTTCTTGCCTCTTTACGATGGATGGTTTCTGGTGGGTTTGTTAGAAGTAGGAATGAAAGGCCATGGGAAATTCTGAAAACTTTCCACCTATTGAAATTACCCCATTGTTCACTGGGTAACAGTGCTGGGAACGGGACCTCTGCAGGTCTCTCTGGCCTGTAGAAAATGAACATCTTCCCTTCATAATTCCCACATTGGTGGAGTTCTTTCCTGGTTTATGGGATGCTTCCCTGTCTGTTATGTAGTCATTAATTATTTGCTGAACAAGTATACTGAGTGCCTGTTAAGTTCCATGGGGTGTTCACAAGCTGGGGACGAAAGTAGAGGGCACAACATATAAAACTCCTTGCTCACACGAAGCTAATGTTCTAGAGGAGTCAAGAGACCCTTTCCATTACAGGCCGGACAGCAAAGAGCTTTGGCTTTCTAAGCCATATAGCCTCTATCACACGTTCCTCTCTGCTGCTGTCTGGTGAAAGCAGCTATTGACTATATGTAAATGAACTAGCATTCCCATAAAACTTCATTTGCAAAAACAGGTGGTGGGCCAGGTTTGGTCATTAGGCAATGGCTTAACTACCCCTGGCTTAACTACTCTCCCCTAGGCAGAGTGTGTGCATGCATGTGGAGGCAGATACTAAGTGAGTAATCAATAAGTAAACAAATACATAGTTACGTGGTGATGAGTGCCATAGAGGAAAAGAAACAAGTGAAGGTACAGAGAATTTCCTCATGAGACAGTCCAGCGCGGTGGCCAAGGGGCTGCTGCCAAGAGCCCACCAGGATGAGAATTTCGGCTCGGCTGTTTCTTAGCTGTGTAGCCTGGACCATGTGTGATCCTTCTTGCCTCAGTTTTCTTATCTGCAAATGGAGGGTAACAGTACTTGCACTGTAAGACTTATGATGATGCGTATAAAGTGGTTTTTGATTCTGCCTGGGGTGTAGTAAAATATTCAAGAAGTATTGTTTTTATTATGGTGAAATTTCTTATTTTAATACATTTTTTTTTAACTGAGGTAAGGTTTTTTTGGTAAACTAATTGGGACAGTGGAGGTAAATCATTTCTTTCTTGGTTGATTTTGAACGTGTGGTATAGCTAGGGACTCGGAATGACTTTTTAAAAATAATGCAGAGTTTATTTCAGTTCCTGCTAATGTATTGAGGTTCTGTCACTCAGTTTTTCAGGTAAATTACATGAGATTTCAAGTGAATGTGTAAAGTTTCACAATATGGATCATAATTCAGGTTTACAGCCAAGTGTATGATACACTGTGTCTAAAACTTAGTTGATTTAGTCCTGGCAATTTAGAAGCTAACCTAGTGTAGTGTTAGGTATTTGTCTAAAAGAAGGTATTTCTCTAAAGATTTTTCTCATTGTTGACTTCTTATAAAACTTGCTTGTGAAGGTAAAGATTTTTGTTTAGGTTTTTTTTTGTTAATATCACAAAGAGAAAATTTCAGGTTGGAATTTCTTTGGCATTTTTATAGTCATAAAGCTTTTTGTAATGTAGTAGCAATGTGTGATCAAGGAAGCTTGATCATGGACACGCATACCTCTCTGCACATTTCAGGAAATGACCTTTGTGTGAGTACGAGAGATGTGGTCCGTGTGATTTTTGCCTTTGCCTTTGCCTTTCCATGTCGGAGAGCCTGTCCCTTGGTGATGTACCTTCAGAGCCCTCGCCAGCCCCTCTCGTACTGTGCAGGTGTTAGACGGTGCTGACAGCCAATATTCGGGGATGCAGATCGGACAGCCACCGGACGAGGATGAGGAAGCCACGGGTGTCCTTCCAGATGAAGATGCAGATGCTTTCCGGAGCTCTTCAGTTGGTAGGTGGACCTCAGCAGTGCACTGTGGAAATATTTTCTTCAACCCTGACATCACAGGGTTAGATGTCAAGATTTTTAGTTGTCAAGATTTCCAAGAAGAAATCTTGGAGTATTTTTGTTTTCTGAGTTGTAAATAGCAAATAAGGAAGGTCAGTTGAGGAATTACTGTCCTTGTTCTTGATCTAAATCCTGTACTTTCATGTGGACTTTGCATAAATATGAATATTGGGGTTTTTTTATTGGAAACTTGTCGCTCAATCTCAATTTCTCTGATTATGAAGCTCTTCAGCAAGCACATTTACTGAGAAGCATGGGCCACAGCAGACAGGCCTCTGACAGCAGCATCGATAAATTTGTCTCCAAAGATGAAGCTGCTGAACCAGGAGATCAAGAAAACAAGGTGAGATGTTTAGGCAGAAGACCACTTGGCATTCTTAGCTTCTGTGAGTGTTTAGGATCACTCTGGCTCTTGTCCGTGTGCCTTACTTCTATCTTTCCCATCTCTGAGCTTCTGCCCACCTATTTCCCCTTAAGTAGTGACCACTTCCTAGGTGTGCTCCTCTTTTCTGCCTCTATGGATACTACCCAGATCCTTGAGAACTGGCTCAAGTTCTGCCTCCTGAGAGTCCTTCCCAGACAGATTTGTCTTACACTGATTGCTACCTCGCTTGATTTCTTGGGCCGATCATTTGATGGTCGTGCTTTGTCTTGCAGCATGTCTTGTTTTTGTTTGTGGAATAATACATTTGTTTGTTTACGTAAAATACATATAAAGTTTGCCAGTGACCGTTGCAAAGAGCGCTCCCTGGTGGCATAAGTGCTGTCACCACCCTCCATCTCCAGAACTCTTTTCCCTCTCCCCAGACTGAAACTCTGTCCCCATTCGTCACTAACTCCCCATTCCTCCTCCCTCTCCCCAGCCTTTGGCTCCCACCATCTCTTTTGTGTCTCCCTGGACTGTAGGACGTGCCTACAGGTGGAACCATGTGGTATTTGTTCTTTTGTGACTAGCTTAAGTCAGCTGGGTATAATGTCCTCAGACTTCATCTGTATTGTAGGATGTGTCAGGATTCCCTTCCTCTCTGACACTGAGGCATATTCCACTGTGCAGACCCCATTTTGTTCTGTTCATCCGTTGATGTATCCTTGGGTTTACTTGTCTTCTGGTCGATGTGAATGATGCTGCTGTGAACTTGGAGGTGCAGGCTTCTCTTTAGGACCCTGCTGTAAGTTCTTTGGGATAGACACCCAGAAGTGGAATTTCAGAGTCCTCTGGTAGTTCTAGTTTTAGGTTTTTTTGAGGACCCTCCGCACATTGTCCACAGTGGCCACACCAGTTTGTGCTCCCACCAGCCACGCACAGAGTTCTGGTTTTTGTGGGTCCTCACCTAAGCTTGTCATTTTCTGGCTTTTTTTGAGAGCAGCCATCCTACTGGGAGTGAGGTTGTATGTCACTGTGGCTTTGACTTGAGTTTCCCTAATGATGAGTGATGTGGGACATCTTTTCATATGCTTCCTGGCCATTGTATTTTGTCTATGGAGAAATGTCTGTTCAAGCCCTTAGTTGTTTTTAATCAGGTTTGGGTTTTGTTGTTGTTGTTGACTTTATCTGCTGAATTGCTTGTATAATATCCCTGAATTGCTTACCTTTTTACCTGTAAGTGGCTTATCTTCCCAGTTAATTTTAAATTCCTTGAGGGCAGGGAACAGTTTCAAACTTAGTCCGTCAGTAGATGCCCAGTCATCCTGCAGCCTCCGTGCTTCCTCCAGGTCCTGCTCCAGCCAGGTCTGCCCCCTCTCAGCTCTGGGCATTCGCAGGGCTCTTGCCTCTGCCTGAGTAGCTGCCCCTTGTCCTCTAGATGGTGGCTCGTGCTGTTCTTGGCTGAGCAACCTCTCCTGAGTGCCGGCTCCCAGCTGCCTTCTCTCCAGCATGTCCTCTCTGCACCTTGAGCTCATCGCTACCACCGCCCATGTGACCCTGTGGCTCAGCTGCCTCTGACCGCTCTGATTGGGCTCCACCATGGTCTGTGAGGACAAAGATGGGCATCTTTGTGTGCCCAGCACCTGGCACAATTGGTGCTCTGGACCTGTTAGTTGAACACACTAGTGAGTGAATGTGCTGATTCCTTGATCCCAAGACCAAGTGTTGCTTTCTGTGTTGTAGCCTTGCCGGATCAAAGGTGACATAGGGCAGTCTACCGATGATGATTCTGTTCCTCTTGTCCATTGTGTCCGCCTTCTGTCTGCTTCATTTTTGCTGACTGGGGAGAAAAATGGTAAGTATAGAAAGGCAGGTACAGACCTGAAGGAAATACTAATGTCTCAAGGTCACCTCGGTGGCTGATTTGCGCCTCGTTGCTGTAGCAGAGGGAGGGAGTAGAGTCTGGGCCGAACGGTGGCTTTCACTGACTGATGGGAGAAGGGAGGGGTTGCTGGGGGAGCAGGGTTTTGTTTCTGTGGAAACTAAATGTTGGTTGCTTGGAAGGTGATCTCAGTGGTTTCCTTGCAGTGTTGGTTCCGGATAGGGACGTGAGGGTCAGCGTGAAGGCGCTGGCGCTCAGCTGTGTGGGAGCTGCTGTGGCCCTTCATCCTGAGTCCTTCTTCAGCAAACTTTATAAAGTGCCTCTTGACACCATGGAGCATCCTGGTATGTTACAAGTTCATGGCTTGTCCCTCACATTTAGTCGGTACTTTGGAAACTACTTCAGACCATTTTTTTGGCTGTTGTGGTTTAGAGTAATATGTGTTCTGAGTGGTATTTTTGAACTGTGTTATAACTCCATATAAAACTCATAAATAGTGCTTTTTGGACTCCCTGTCGATGCAGCGTTTCAATTAAACACACGTGACGAGACAGTAGATAAGTGGGAACATAAGAGCCACTTTACATACATACTGCATTTTTACCAAAAGCACAAATCGTGTATAATCAAAATTGCTTTGGGTCACACTCAGCCATGCCAGATGTTCACACTCAGAGACAAGTGGCAGCCGAGACGAGCAGAGCAGCCGCAGATCCAGCTCCTGTAGCACACGCTCTGGGACCCACTCTCATGGTGGAGTAGATGGGGGAGGAGCCACACTTCTAAAATTATCCTCCTGCCTTCTCCCCCTTTCCTTGGGCAAGGGGACACACTTGTGCTTTTGAATTCATTCATATTAGGTAAGTGTGGACTAGTTTGAATTTCTCTAATCTTTTTTATTTATTTTTTTTTTTTGGAAGTGAAATCTTGGAATTTTATTATTGGTTGGCAACCTGGAATTATAGTCCAGAACATCTGTTGTGTTGAAGTGATAGCAGACCTGTGATGAATCTAGAATCCTTAAACCTCACCGTATTTTTTTACTGCTCATGGATATTAATATTCAAGTCTCTTCTAGATTTGGATTGCCCCCCCCTTTCTTTTTTTCCTTCTTTCCTGAGAATGAAGCTTTTGTTCTGAGTTAGAAAGTTGATGGTAGGGGCTTGTACAGTGGCTGGGCAATTTATCTCTACAGAGGAGCAGTATGTGTCAGACATCCTGAACTACATTGATCACGGAGACCCCCAGGTCAGAGGAGCCACGGCTGTTCTCTGTGGGACCCTCATCTCCTCCATCCTCAGCAGGTCCCGCTTCCAAGTGGGGGACTGGATGGGCACCGTCAGAGCCTTAACAGGTAATGGTGGAGTTTTCAGTGCATTTTCTAGGTAGAATGCCCAAGTTCAAGTTTATGTAAAGGTGCTTACTATTTGCTCTTCTGGTCAGGAAATACATTTTCTCTGGTGGACTGCATTCCTTTGCTGCAGAAAACTTTGAAGGATGAATCTTCTGTGACTTGCAAGTTGGCTTGTACAGCTGTGAGGGTAAGCATCATCTTTTGTGGAAGTCAGTTCTTTGATTAGCAGATTTTGCCACTGTTATAACTAAAATCGGGCTTAATACTAAATAGTCATAGACGTTGCAAAGCTGTAAACAGTAGCAGCCGTGTGTGTGTCCACCATGCCGCTGTAGAAAGCAGGTGTCACTGGTCAGGTTTGTTTCCTAGGGTGTCGTGGGAGTTTCAGTACTCCAAGTGTTTGTTCGAAATGTTTCTTTTCGTAAAGGGTCTATTTAGACATACACTTGGCCAACATGGAGGGTAAAACCTGTTGAATTAAATCCCACCGGCACTCTCGGGCCCACAGGGTGCTGAGTTGGGGGCCGGGGGGCTGCGACGTTGTTCAGTGAGCTCTGTGCCGTGTCCCTGCAGCACACCGGGTCTGGACGCGGTGGCGTGCTAGACCTTTTTAAGATCAGCTGGTCTGTGAACCACAGCTGGCCAGTCACCAACACTAATGGTTAACTAGTAAAGATCAAAGGAAAACCCTGAACAGTTGTCACATGAATAGGATACCTTCCCTTTTCAGAATGTCATGGCAGGAAGTGTTCCTTAATTCCAGATGATTGTCAGGTTTCAGTTGCTCTTTGTCTGGGGGAGCACAGCAGGTCTCTGACCTTGAGTACACTCCCATCCGCTGTGTGCCCTGAGGGGTGAGGAGGGCGCAGCCAGAGGGGCTGTACCGCAGTGGGGGGTGGGGGGTGGGGGGGTGGAGTACAGGGCTGCTTAGCAAAGGGCCCTGCTCCCCTTTGCTGAGGCTTGTTTTAGAACAGGTTTACCCCTGCTCTGTGGTCACAAAATTGGTGTCTGGGAGTAGAGGCCTTGACTAAGACAGCAGTGGGAGGAAGGAGGACATACGGTGATGGGGAAGGGACATGTTTATTGCTAAACTGGAGTTAAGGACATTTCTGAGGGACGTGGGGAAAGTTCAGCGTCCCTGCCACGGTGAGAGGAGGAGGAAATGGGAACGCGCTGCATGCTTATGCTGTCGGAACCATCAGGAGGCAGTGGCGGCGCTGAGCCTGACCCCATCACATGGCGACCTTGTATTCCAGCACTGTCTCACGAGTCTTTGCAGCAGCAGCCACAGCGAACTGGGGCTGCAACTGGTCACCGACTTGCTGACCCTGAGGGACAGCTCCTACTGGCTGGTGAGGACGGAGCTTCTGGAGACTCTAGCAGAGATTGACTTTAGGTGAGTGATGAATCAGGTTCCTTAGGTCTGTAAACCAAAGCTGCTCGGGAGTTCAGGCCAGGAACTGAGAGGCCTGGGTCATTGCTTCAGGTGTTCATTCATGATGGTCGTCAAGTCACCTGTGAGTTGGGAGTCTGGGTGGCATGGAGAGCTGATGCTGCTTTCCTCCTCAGCTTGCTTTGTGCTTGGGTTTTTACAATACTGGTGGAGGATTAGGTCTTTCTGGTGGTCTCAGTCACCTGAGCGGTGTGGATGGAGGGTACAGGAGAGCTGTACCCAGACTGCCATCACTCTTGCTCATGTGGACAAAAGGAACATCCTCATTATACCAAACTTAGGTCACACAGCTCATCTGTACTTTGTTGCAATTAAAAAATAACGTGATACCTTTTGCATTTTCTAAGAACAAGTTTGGCTTAAGATGTCTTTCGGGAGGGGAAATTTCTTCTATTATCCAGGCGTTTGGGTGTTTTCCACGCAGCTGTTACAATGTGCTTGCTGTGTGCCAGGCTCAGGGCTAGTGCCCCTGAGTGGCTAGTGGGTAGTTTCTTTCTCTCTCAGCATGTCTCTCTGAATGAGAGGTTGCTCTCAGCTTTGGCTGCTGGGAGGGACCCTGGGCCAGGGGCAAGGAACCTGCCAGAGGCTGTGCAGCTCCTCCCCGGAGTCAGCAGGCCCCTCCCCTGGTGGCTGAGCTCACTCTAAGGCCCCTTGGAGTCTCTCACAGTATGAGATTATTAGTTTTTATTTTGAAGAAAACAGTTCACTAAGTCTGAAACGAGGAGAGGAATATGAAGTCCATTTACTTAAAAACCTTGGTCCTTCCATGGGTCTGAGATTGTGCTCCCTCTCTGGTCTTCTGGGCGGCAGGACCAGCCCCCTCCGAGCCGCCCTCTGTGTCCTGCGTGTCAGGGTTGTGCAGGTGGACAGTTGGTGTCCATGGAGTCACTAAATTGTTTCATGTTAAAAATGTTCTTTTGTTAGGTTGGTGAGCTTTTTGGAGGCAAAAGCAGAAAACCTGCACAGAGGGACCCATCATTACACAGGGGTAAGCAGTTCATTTTTGTGAGGCCATGTCGTAGCTTCCAGGAGTCGTGCCTTCCCAGGGGTGTGGGTCTTCTCTGAGCGTGCTCTGTTCTAGACTGACCCTGCGATTCAGGTTGTGACAGTCATGCTTGTGTGTGTGAATTTAAGACTAGTGGTTGTGAGCATTCCCTCAGGGGCCTTCCAAAGTATCTTACGTGAAATGGGCTTAAAGATAGATGTTGTATCTGTTTTTGTTTCCTTCTCTCTGAAGCTTTTAAAACTGCAAGAACGAGTGCTCCATGATGTGGTCATCTATCTGCTCGGGGACGAGGACCCCAGGGTGCGGCATGTTGCCGCAGCGGCCTTAATAAGGTATCTACCACCCGTTTTCTCTCTTTGCTCACTTTCGTGGTGGAAGTGCAAAGTGGTAGGCGGAGGAGAGCTTGGTTATCTGAGAGTAGGTCAGCATTCCCGGATCCTGGACGCTCACTTTCAGCTCCTCTGAAAGCATCAGAAAAGACCAGGAGTCTAAAGTGAGGGTGAGGGGCGCCTGGGTGGCTCAGTGGATTAAGCCACTGCCTTCGGCTCAGGTTGTGGTCTCGGGGTCCTGGGATCGAGCCCCACATCTGCCTCAGCATCCCTGCTCAGCGGGGAGCCTGCTTCTCTCTCTCTCTCTCTGCCTGACTCTCTGCCTACCTGTGATCTCTCTCTCTGTCAAATAAATAAATAAAATCTTAAAAAAATAATAAATAAAGTGAGGGTGAAAACAGGGCTAGCCTCCAAAAGTGATGTGCTTTCATTGTGAGAAGTTTGGAATGTAGGGAAGAGCACAAAGAAGAACATAGAAATCTCCTTTGGCTCTGCCTATGGAGACAATCACTGTGAATGTGTTGAGTATTGCCTGTGCATGAGTCTCTTCTACAAAATTGGGACCAATTTTGCAATTCAGTGATCCGATCATTTTCATGTACTATGTAATCTTCCTGCTATCAGACTCTTCTAAAAAACAAAAAACAAAAAACTGACTCTGCCAGTGATAATCTGGAGCCGCCCCCTCTATTCAGATATGTTCGTATGTTTGCACTGAAGTACATGACATGTCCTACAGAGTGAGATTGGTGAAGGCCACTCATACTGTTTCAGAAAAAGAAATATAGTGAGTGGCCAGTGTCTTATTCTGTAGTTGTGATAAACTTTTATGTAAATATTATTTGGATGGACAGTAAGTTTTCTATGACTTATACAATGAATAATGCTTGTGAATATTGTTATACACAAATGCTGATGTATATATTTTTTTCTGAGAATTAATTCTTGGAAGTTTAGTTACTAGGCCAAGCTTTCTGGTGTTGTGGGTTTTTTTGTTTTGTTTTGTTTTTAATCTTTCATAGCTTTACTGAAGTATGATTTTGTGTCCCTTCACATTCACCCATTTTAAGTGTATGATTTAGTGATTTGTAGTAAACATAGAGATTTGTGTAACCATCACCACAATCCCAGTTTTAGAACATTTCCATGACCCCATCACCGCATGGCTGATATTACTTCCACTTTTGTGGCTACTGTGGATTGTACTGGCTGAACATCTGCCCACAAGACATTGTGTGGACACATGTTCTCATTTTTGGGGGTGGTACCTAGAAGTGGGTTTTTTTTTTTTTTTTTAAGATTCTGTTTATTTATTTAACAGAGTGAGAGAGTACAGTAGGCAGAGCAGAAGGCAGAGGAAGAGGGAGAAGCAGGTTCTCCTGTGAGCGGGGAACCCCACATGGGGCTTGATCCCAGGCCCCTGGGATCATGACCAGAGCTGAAGGTAGCCACTTTAACCGACTGAGCCACCCAGGTGCCCCTAGAAGTGGATTTTTTTAATGGGTTTTGGTACTTCCTGTGAAATTGCTCTCCAGAAACATACTGGTCTCTTAGTGACCAGAATATGATTGTGCCCGATTCTTCTCACCAAAAAAAAGATAAAAAAAAAAAAAAAGTTAAGTATGTATCCGTTGTTGAAGCAGAAATTGGTATTTTTTTTTTTTTAAAGATTTTATTTATTTATTTGATAGAGAGAGTACAGCAGGGGGAGCAGCAGGCAGAGAGAGAGGGAGAAGCAGGCTCACCGAGCAGGGAGCTCGATGTGGGAATTGATCCCAGGACCCTGGGATCATGACCTGAGCCGAAGGCAGAGAGATGCTTAACTGACTGAGCCACCCAGGTGTCCTGAAAAATACCTCATCTTTTTGAAGTAATACATGTTTACTTAACAAAGTTGAGGGAAAATATAAAATAGGAAATCAAAATCTCTGTGATCAAATGACTGAAAACCAAGGTTTCATTTTGATGTGTATCTTTTCTGTTTTCAGTGTTGTCATTTGCGTATTTCTTTGATTACTTGTGAGGTGTACTTTTTCTTGCACTTAGCTGGATTAGTGTGACTTGCCTACAATGATTTTGAACCTTTCCCTCTTTCTGCAAATGATAGCCATTTACTTTACCTTAAGAAGTTATGCTTATGACCAGGTCGCCACAAAAGAGAGATTTTATTAAAGATACTGGGGTTTGCAGACCAATGTGAGTAGGTAGTTGATTGTTTGTACGAGTTATGAGCCCCGTCCGAAAGCATATGAGCACACTTCTGCAGAACACACACTGCCGATTGCAGAAATGGGCCCTTCTGTTCTCTTAGGAAATGTTGCCTGTATTCTGCATTTAAAAAAATTTTTTTTAAAAGATGCTATATGTTCATTTGAGAGATGCAGCGGGAGAGGGAACACAAGCAGGGGGAGCGGCAGAGGGAGAAGCAGGCTTCCTGCTCAACAGGGAGCCTAACCCGGGGCTCGATCCTAGGACCCTGAGATCATGACCTGAGCCGAAGGCAGATGCCCAATGACTGAGCCCCCCAGGCACCCCAGTATTCTGCTTTTGAATGGAGTATAGATTTGTGAGGGGCTTCTGCTGGAGCTTTGCCATCTGGGAGTGTGTGGGATGGATTTGCAGGCAGAATTGCAGAAACGAGTAGGGGCCGGCCACTGGTGTTCAGATCCGCTCTGTGCTTGGTACTCTCCGTGGATGGGGGAGTCACGTACCTGTTTGTCTTGCTGAAGAGGACAAGAAGGAGAACTTGAAATCTGAGCCTTTTATTGTATGTAGAGAAAGCTTCTAAAGTGTACGGCAGGCAGAAAGGAAGAAGTGCAGCACCTGATTATGGCAGAGGTGGCGTGACTGGTGCGTGGGTAGTTGGTCCTGGGACTGGCAGCCCCCTCTGCTGGGCTGGGGGACCCCCCCAAGGCAGGAGCATCTGTTTGCAGCTAGACCGCGTTTGAGGCCTCCCCACCTCGACACAGGAGGGTGGTGCAGCGCAGGTGTGGCTCAGACCCTGTCAGTGAATGCACTCCACTTCTGTTTCAGGCTTGTCCCGAAACTGTTCTATAAATGCGACCAAGGACAAGCCGACCCCGTCGTGGCTGTGGCGAGAGATCAAAGCAGTGTTTACCTGAAGCTCCTCATGCACGAGACTCAGCCTCCATCTCACTTCTCTGTCAGCACCATCACCAGGTACGCGCGCTGCGTGCGGGGATGTCATGGGGGGCTTTCTTGATGCATCGTGCTTTCCAGAGAGGAAGAGTCAGGTGAGGGTGTTTGCGTAGGTGGTCCCCTTTGGTAGGGTGTCCGTCCTTTCTGAGATTTGCCGCCTGTCTTCATTTAGGAAGCTCTGGCATAGTCACAGCAAGACTTCATGAATCTTCCAGTCCACTCACTACCAGACGAGTTCTCAAAGTGTATTTTTGTGTGTGATGCTTAGGCTGTGTCTTTTCTAGAAACCTGTCCAGTAACTTTTTCGCTTCATTTGTGTTGCCGGTGAATAGTATGGTGAGGTTGTCATCTCCTCAACTTTCAGGGGCCTGGGCTGTGTTATTTAGGACTATCCACTAGTGTGGATCGCTGCAGTTACTCCTGTTCACATTGGCCGGGAGATGCTTTTAGTGGCTGCTGCCATGGGCGCACACAGCCCGCTCTCTTCAGCTCTTGTACCAGCGCACGCACTGTGCAGTCATTGGCCCAGAAATGCTTTAATGAACCAGTCAGTCTTATGGATCTTAGTTTGCGAAGAAGGCTGCAGAAGTGATCATAAAAGACTGTTATGCAGGTTTAACTCCTTGTGTTTTAAATGTTATTTTAAAAATGAGTTTTACTTGTAGCTCTCCTATTAGTAGGAATTTTTTTTAAAAGCTTGGACATCAGGTCTGAGATGTTTGCTTGATTACTTTTGTTACGGATTTGGAACTCAGCCAATCAGATGTGGAAGTTCTTCCCTCCATAGCTGTCATCTCTTCTCACGTAAAGGTTGCTTTTAAAAAACATGGAAATAATTTTCTCAGAGAATTCCCTTTATGTAAACCTAAGAAGTGGCCTTTTCTTTTCACTGAGAAGATTCGGGCTAAATATTTCTTTAAGATTGCGAAAGCAGTATGAGAGGATCTCACCCGGAGTTGGACAAGCTTAGGGTAAGTCGCTGTTGCTGAGCATCATCTCAGGAAATGCCAGCAGAGATGAGTCTAGCATCGTGTTAGAATTGGTTCCTTGCTCCAGCTTTGAAAGTCTCTCCAGTTTTCCATGCAGGCTGGCCTCTGGCCTCGGGCAGTGTTGTCCTGGTTCTTGCATAGAAAGCTCCGTGGCCAGGCATGCAATGCCGTTGGCACCTTAACTGCCCCGCTGTTTGAGAATTGATGCAGGAAGAAAAGAAGTCTTCTGAGTTTTATTGTTGGGTTCTGAGGATACCTGGAGATTCAGAAGTGACTCCAGCACTAGTTCTGCTCAGGCGCCGCTGGTAACCAGGGCAGGGACTCAGAGTCCATGCGGGACCTTAGCAAGTGGCTGGCATTGGGGTGTGCCGTGAGGGTGATGTGGGGTAGGGCACTTTCATCTTTCAGGGAATCAGGACCAGCTTCAAGGAGGTTTTTGACTTAAAGTTTGAAAGATGGGTGCTTTGGTCGTGTGGAGAGGTGGCTGCGAGGCTGTGGTAGGGGAGCGCTGGGGAGTGCGGGGGGGGGGGTGCCGGGACGTGTGTGTTCAGGGTGGGCCAGGGCCTGGAGAGGACTTCCTGTGACCACTGTAGTGCCCAGGTTCACTTCGTGTCTGTCTTTCACATCAAAGTCAAGACTGCTAGGATGCCTCATAGGTCTTAATCTCAAACTTAGAAATGCCCTTTGAATTTTAGAAGTATCGTAAGCTTTAATAGTAGATTTTAAGTCTCTATGTTTTTCTCGCTAGAATATACAGAGGCTATAACTTACTGCCAACCATGACAGACGTCACAGTGGAAAACAACCTCTCCAGAGTCATCGCGGCCGTTTCCCGCGAACTGGTCACGTCGACCACGCGCGCACTCACCGTAAGTCTCCTTGGATGGCCTTGGCGAAGTTGACCCTGGGTGGTCCTGGCAGTTGGTTCTTCGCGGTGAGCTGCTACATGAGAGCTTGCATTTTTGGGGTTCGCTAAGAACTGGTGCTTCTTGGAGCAGAATCTTGGTGTATTCTAATGGAGAAGTATACTATTTTTTTTCCTGGTTATTAAAGTAATAGTGCTCTTTGTAAAAAAAACCTCAACCAGTGCAGGAGGACATAAACGTGAGAATAAAAACTACCATGATCAGAGTTGTTAATGCATCAGAAGTTCAGAATGCCTCTGCTATAACTGAGTCTGTGATGTGTGATGGTCCCTGAGGGGAAGAAATCACAAATGCCAGCAAAGGTGTTTGTATAACGTACTCACCTGTGTCATTTCCTGTGATGCTGACATTGGAAAAGGACCGTGATATCCAGGAATGCACGATGATTAAGTTCTGATACTGATGAGACTCTGCATACGGTAGCATATTTATTACACAGTAGATGACATGGGCTCCGGGGACGGTGTAGTGCTATAGGGCGGTGGGGTTGGAGTGTGCCTGTGTGTAATCCCATCTCTGTGCGGAAGTCCCTGCCACGCATGTACCCTCCTCACATACTTAGGAGAGTGACTGGCTAAAAATGGCCAGTTTTCGGATTGAGATCTTTGTTTCCTTCTTTATAGTTTTCAGATATTTACAAATTTTCTAAAATGAACAAGGGTAACTTTCATAGTCAGAAATAGAGACTTTTGTACAAAGTAGTGTTAATTTGCGGATCACTAGGTTAAACCTTATCATTTTATGTGATGGAAGAAATGTTTGCCTGTTGTAGAAAATGCCAACAATTAGGATTGGGCTATCCTCTTAAGTACATAAGTGCCTTTTAAACCTAAATATTATTTGGCGCCTCTGGTTTGGTCTTTCTTTGATTTGTTTAAAATATCATAAACTTCACTTACTGTATCTATTGTGGCTTCATGTGGTGGGCACTGTTTTAGGCTTGGGATGTAAACACATGAGGGCCTCTGCCCTTGTGGTCCTTGCAGTCAGGTCAGGAGATGGATGTCAGTGAGCTTGGGTGCGGGAGCAGAGCAGGGGCGGGGAGGAAGGGCACTAAGGCAGGGAGGGGATGCCGGACCATTGCCATTTTGCGCAGAAGGGTTGTGCCCACTGCGGGCCTATCTTCATGGCACACTATGGGCCCTCCTTAGAGCCTGTGTTCTGAGTGTCCCACTCTGTCTTGGAAGGATGAATTGATACCAGGGTAGGACAGATACTGTCAGACACAGACCTCATTTATGTGTTTATTGTACTTTTTATGAAGGATGAAATGTTCAATTTAATAAATGCTTTGTGTGCATGGGTGTGATATTATTGTCCTTTTCTCCTTTATAGTTTGGGTGCTGCGAAGCTCTGTGTCTCCTTTCAACAGCCTTTCCTGTCTGCATTTGGAGTTTAGGTTGGCATTGTGGGTATGTATTTTTCTCAGCATATTGTTATCTATACTCGGGTGATACAGACATTATAGTTGGAATCCCCTGTTTTCTTTCTTAAATCTTTTATCAGTGTGACCTTTTGGAAAAAAGCACCCAGTGGAATCCTTGCTTTTGCCCTGTTAGCTGTATGGGAAACTAGGGATAAAGCTCTCGGGAAGTCTAGATTTGCTGGGATTCTCATGGGTGTCAGATGCTCACTCTTCAGTGCCTTGGAGGGTTTCAGGGTGTCATTTGTAGGTTCATTTTGGAGAATTTACATATGCTGGCAAGATGTTTCCTTTTTTTTGTTTTTTCTTTAAAGATTTTATTTATTTATTTGACAGAGATCACAGGTAGGCAGAGAGGCAGGCAGAGAGAGAGGGGGAGGCAGGCTCCCTGCTGAGCAGAGAGCCTGAGGCAGGCCTCTATCCCAGGACCCCAGGATCATGACCTGAGCCGAAGGCAGAGGCTTTAACCTACTGAGCCACCCAGGCACCCCAGGCAAGATGTTTCTGATTGGTTTAATTCTCTCCAAATGTCTACACTAGGTACTAGAAACTTAGGAACATTCTTTGTTTGAAATCAGACGTGTCCCGTTGTACAAAATCCTGATGGACTATAGGAACTGTCAGGCTCATCTGAGCAGTTTTTATTTAAAAATGACTTTCTTCCAGTAGATGGCCCTAATAGCATTTGTGAAATAATTTCGAATCTCTTACAGTACTGAGGAGTAAGCTTTTATTATGTGTACTGATTTCTGAGAAGCATTTTGGTGACTCACCATCATGTTTGGAAGCATCTGCAGACGTCTTGCGTGTGTCAGCGTGTGGTCGGCTAACATTTGCGTGGAGCGGCTGGATTGCTGGTCCGGAGTGCTTGCTTCCCTTTGTCCACGGGTGGTTACTGAGCGACTACAGTTTCCAGTCAGAGCTTCAGCACCTGATCTGACTCTGAGCAACTTTGGCATTGGAGTAAAATATGCTAAGTCAAAATCCAGAGAAAGTGAAAAAGTTATAAAAAACAGTTTCAGTGGTTTTAATTAGATCTGCTGCCTGGTTTCCTTTGTCAGTGGTTTTCATAGAGCTGTGTTTTACTGACAGAATGTTAGTTAACAATAGTGAAGTAACTTTATGATCTAGTACAAAACATACAGTGACATGCCTTCTTCCTGGTTCATTCAAGAAGGCAGGACTGTTTGATTTAAAATTTTTGTCATTTCACCTGGCAACATGTCTGCTTCCAGGGTGCCCCCACTGAGCGCCTCTGACGAGTCAAGAAAGAGCTGTACTGTTGGCATGGCCACGATGATCCTCACCTTGCTCTCGTCAGCGTGGTTCCCACTGGATCTCTCAGCCCATCAGGATGCTTTGATTTTAGCGGGAAACTTGCTTGCAGGTACTGGTGCTGAGCTGAAACAGGGACTTGCAGTCTAGAGCTTTTGGGTTCCTTCTGGGGGTGGGGTGATGAACACACAGAGGGAAATTACTCCAGCAATGGTTTGATCCTCTAGTTGGAGCATCCAACTTGACCAACTGGTGTGTGCTATGGGCAGCTGTTCTGACTGAGTAGTTTGAAGAAGCCTTTCCCTGTGCAGACCCTTAGTTGGCTACAGGTGAACTTATTTCTAATTTCATTTCAGCAGGCACCATGGCTGTAAGATAGCATGCTGTGTGGGCTCTTCTCCAGTCAGCTGTGGGTCAGTGGGGAAACACATAGTCCAGGGGCAGTACCAGGAGGCCATAGCCACTCTCTTGTGGGTGCCCAGCACAGAAGGCAGGTCTTAGGGGCTGGCAGGAAAGGGCACCCCAGATGGAAGGCATAGCCTGTTCGAAGGCATGGAGACATGAATAGTTGTGTGACATCTGAGGACTGTGAGTTGTCTGGGATGTCAGGTGAGGCCCGGGATGGAGAGTGTGGGCTGTGAGGAAGGAGGGCCCTGAACTTGGTGGGTGTGGGGTGCTGCTTCATTATGGAGGACTGTGTGTTTGCTGTGGGAGGTCACAGAATTGCCTCACAGCCTAGTCCAGGGCAGGGTCCCTCCGCGGGCCTGAGCGTGGCTTGGAGGACAAGGTAGGGAAACCCACTTGGAAGGTTCATGGCATGGTCGAGGCAAGAGAGAGAGTCTCAACGAGATCCTGTCTGTGGGCTGGCGCGGGGAAGATTCTGAAGGGCAGCAGCAGTAGGCCGTGGCCAACCAGTGGAACTTTGGCTGTAAAGGTCCAGAGGGCCTGGGGTGATTGGCACATCTGGGGTGGGTGTGCATCTGGGGGTGACATTCATGCAAGTCCATTTGCAGTTGGAGGGAGCAGGTGACCACACAGTGGAGCTGTCCAGCAAACTCAAAGGGGGTGGGGCTCAGTAACTCAGCTTCCCTGGTGATTTCTCTCCCCCTCCTTGTACCATATCACAGCCAGTGCCCCCAAATCTCTGAGAAGTTCGTGGACCTCCGAAGAAGAGGTCAGCCCAGCAGCCGCCAAGCAGGAAGAGGTCTGGCCAGCTCTGGGTGACCGGACCCTGGTGCCCATGGTGGAACAGCTCTTCTCGCACCTGCTGAAGGTGATTAATATCTGTGCTCACGTCTTGGACGACGTGGCTCCCGGACCAGCAATAAAGGTAACTGCAGGCTGAGCACCTGTGTCAGTGCAGCCTCGGTGACCCCGTGGACGCCAGACCTGCCTTCGCTCACTCATCTACCTCTTCCTTAATCTCTTTTGCTCTAAATGAACAAAATTGCTCCCAGGGTGACCGTAAATTTAACACCAAAATGTGTCCTCCAATTTGTAGCTTTTTTGTTACCATCCTTGTTTACTGTCGCCTCTAAGAGGGAAAGAACTAGCTGCGTCTTTAGGCTTTCGGCAGTGGCCGAATAAGCTCAGAATTGACGTTGCCATGTCCTAGGACGTCCGCAGGCCATTCTGCTTCTATGAGAAGCACAGTTCCACAGAATGAACTTCAGAACAAATGGCAAACCGTTTGCACAGTGAACTTCAGATAGATGAGTTCACTTATAATCAGACCCAATTCTTTGCTCTCCAGTATTTTCCACCTGAGGTTACTTCCACCATGAAAAGCCTCTTTGAACATCATGTTCTCCTTTAGTGGCCATTTGGTCTCCCCATCACTACAGACTTTTCTAAAGAGGCGTGTCTCCCCACTTAACACCTTAGTGCCTCCTGCTGCCCCAGCACCAGCCTGGACGCAATCCGCAACTCCGGCCCCCGATTCTTAAACCCGACAGGTCGGCTTTCGGCCACTATTCTCCAGAGCTGTGCTTCCTGCCAAGATCAGTTTTTGAGTCTTGTGGGTGCCTCTCGGGTCCTGTCTCAACTGCTGCTCCACACCCTTGGAGCCGCCACGCTGGTCCTGACACGGGTGCTCCTTCTGGCCTCCAGGTTGTCTCTAGTTTTTCTCCACCCTGGTTTCATCTCTCTGCCCACCACAGAGAGCCTCTAGGCTCTGTCCTAGGTTGCCCTCTGTCTCTATACTCCTGGGCAGGTGCCCTCCAGTGTGGCTCTGCAGTGATGGGAACGCGGTGTGTCTCAGCCAGCCGGGGCGGCAGCTGCTAACCACACGTGGCGAGTGAGCACTTGAAATGTGGCCAGTGCAGCTGAGGTGCTGGAGCTGCTAATTTTGTTTGTCATTATGTGGAAGTGACCACGTGTGGACCATGGCTCCAGTACAGGTGGGCAGCGCAGATGGTCACACGTCGGAGGCCCCAGCGACATGTGACGCCTCTGCTGGGATGGCCCGCAGATCTCAGACATGAGTCTGAACTGCTTGGCTTCACCCCTGCGTGCACACTCCCCTCACTTTGTGCTCCGTTAGCTGGGAGCATGGAGGTCTCCTAGCTCCTCACTGTTCCTTGTCAGGTCCTGAGTTTTCCCTGCTAAACGTCCTGCAGACCCTACGCACATGCACACCAGTGTGTACACGGATGCATGCACATGCAGATAACACGTAGCTGAGCATGTACGCGCGTCTGTGCATGGGCTTCCCCATTCTGGTGCCACTTGGCGGCCTGGTGGACATTCCGCCCCCTCTCTTTCCCTCCTCCTGCTTCAGACGGCATTCTTCATATCTTCAGTTGCAGCACAGTTCCTGTGCCCTACAGCTCATCAGTTCGGAGCATAGGATTGCGTGGGTTTTCCTGTGCCCACAATCATGTGGCCATCACCACAATCCATTGAGAGCCCGGGAAGGAATGCTATGCCATTTAGGTGTCACCACCCCCCAAACCTCCCATGCCCCCCAGCTCCAGGTGACCACCAGCTGCTTGGTGTTTCTATAGACCTGCCCATCCCAGACATTTCACAGGAAGGGACTGTGCGATCCCTTGCGTTTGTCTCCCTCCCTTGGCAGGTGCTCCAGATGCAGCAGCCCCTGTCCTGGCTGGTCTGTCTGTCCCTGCTGCCTTCGGTCTGCTCTCCTGTGGCAGCCGTTTGTCCCATTCCATCCGCTTCTTGAGACCATGGAGAGAGGAGCAGAGCTGGGGCCCGCCGGGCACGTCCCTTCCTGGGGTCCTCACCGTGCCCCCACGCCAGCGCCCCCACAGCACGTCCTCTGCCCTGTGTACAGGGTCTGTGGACCCCGAGCTGGGTGACTTGTTAGCTTTAGTGTTCAAGAAGTTACTTTGTCTCTGAACCCATTTTCTTATTTGAAGAACGGGTTTACAGCGTTGCTTCATACATTTGTCACATCCTGCCTCCCGTAGAGTGCCCTGGCTGCTTGCTGCTGGGGGCAGTGGGCCCCACCTGGCTCTCTGAGGGGCCTTGCATCCTTGGTCACTCACAGCACACCTGTTAGAAGGTTCTAGATCAATACCTGCCAGTGGGATTGCTATGAGGGCTACAGCAGGTACTCTGTGGACTGTGTCTGAATTCTGTGAATGAGGACTCACAGAGAAAAATGACCATATGTAGTTGTGCTTAAGAAATGGGAAGTCTTGTGTGTGATTTTCAGTTTCCGTGTTGGTTGGGCACCCTTCATGGACTCTTGTTTTTATTATAGGCAGCCTTGCCATCTCTGACAAACCCTCCATCTTTGAGTCCCATCCGACGGAAGGGAAAGGAGAAAGAACCCGGAGAGCCAGCCTCTGTGCCCTTGAGCCCCAAGAAAGGCAGTGAAGCCAGTCCAGGTATGAAATGACGATGAGGAGGGCTGGGGCTGGGGCGCCTGCATATCAGCGAGATCACATTCATGCCCAGCTTAATTTAATAGCTTGGTAGTTTTTGGAAATAAAGTTCATGGCAGTGAAGCCAGAGAAGGCGTTTCCCTGGTTTGGTTTCAGATGTTAAATATTAATTCCTAAATGTGTGTGGTCCACGTTCCCGTCTTGGTGTCACTCTGTGTCACTGGCTGACACGTGGCCGTGGTGGTCTGTGGGCCACTGGCCCCCAGCAAGCCGTCCTGCCTGCCGTCTTCCCTGTCCCACTTCTCCCTCTTTCCATTTACAATTTCAGTCAGGGAGGTATGTGTGAATAGCCAGGAACAGAGCTAGTGGATGAAAGAGTTGTTCCTGACATGTGAAGATTAAAGCCTAAAGTGCCGATGTGGGGAACGATCATCTGAGTGAGAGGAACCCGACAAACTTAGATGTGTGGCGGGGTTGCCATCCCTAGGAGGGGCCGGGATTTGCGTGGGGCCCTGCGACTTCTGGACTGGCCGTGAATGGGCACAGGAAGGCCTAGGCAGGGTGAGAGGTGACTGAGCTGTGCTGTCGCACTCCCACCAGACCCGTTGGCACATTTCACGGCACTTGGGGGTCATTCACGATCCTCCCATGAGACACATGACGTTAAGGCTTTCGAAAAGTGCTCCTTTCTGAGGACTGACAGGGCACTGCAGGAAGCTTTACCAGCTTTGAAAGCTTCTGAACTTGACAAATGTCGTGTGTCACTGATCATCTTCCGGTGGATTAAAGAGAGGGCTGCGAGTCAATAATCTTTAAATTTTGTGAACAGTTTTACTTAGTGCTTGGCATTTCGTGACGGTCTACTTGCTGTCTTCAGTCTGGAAGCACACTGCTGGCGTCCGGGGCTCCTGGTCACTTTGGCTGGGCTTAGCCCCACCGTGCCACTGGGAGCTGCAGGTGCTAGGGCCCATGTGGGGGCTAGAGGCCACTGGCTTACGGCTCCTCTGATGCGCAGCCAGGCAGCCAAACAGTGCCAGAAGGTAGCATGCTGCTGCTCTTCGTTTTCTCATCTCACCTCATTGTTTTGGGGGAGATATTCAGGCTCTGTTTATGCTTATGTCAATTCCTTGTTACTTCTAAGTAATTAAAAAGTCAGAGGAAGAATGTGAATTTATTCTGTTATCATACGTTTAAAAAATTGTTATTGCCAGTAATCTCTTTAACTTGGCAAGTGTGTACTTTTGAGCTCAACGTGTATTTTGTGTGTTTTAAAGCCTCTCGACAATCTGATGCCCCAGGGCCTGTTACAGCAAATAAGTCCTCATCGCTGGGGAGTTTCTGTCACCTTCCTTCGTACCTCAAATTGCACGACGTCCTGAAAGCTACTCACGCCAACTACAAGGTGCGGCTCCTTTTGTGAAAATATGCACACAATTTTCTAATCGATCATGGTGTCTTTCTTAAGATTGATCGCTTGTGTACTTACATAGATGGCCGTACAAGGAAGTCCATGCGAATCAGTAGTTTATCCCAGTTTGTCTTTCAGCTTTGATTATGGTAGCTCTCATCACACAAGCATGGGAGCAGTGATCTCTGGGTTTAGCCATGCTGTGTCTGGGCATCCCGGGCTGCCTCACAGTCCAGTACGGGCTGGCTGGCAGGCCTCGGGCCTTGGTGTGTACACATTCTCATAGCTGGGACTTTTTTTTATCGCCGTGTGGGAAGGATGCACGGGCGTGGTCTGCAGGAATCCAGGTGCAGGCTTGCTGTGCTCTGTCTCCCCCACACTTGTCCCCAAACCACAGAGTCTTCTCTGCCTGACATGAAGCAAAACCACGGGCTCACAGAGGAATATAGGTGTGCAGCCGAAAACGTGAGCTTCATTGCCGTACTCCAGGCCCAGGGAACCCCGCCAGCAGTGTAGGGCCTGCCGACGGGCCAGATTGTGCAGACACTCCCGAGGGCCAACCTTACAGACAGGTGTCTGCAGGGAGAGCACTCTGCTTGTTCACTCTTCTGCACAGGTGTGTTTCGGCTTTCTCACGCTGAGACAATGAAGGAAAAATCTCCTGTGTTTCTCTTAGGGCTTTTCACTGGTGAGCTACCTGCTCAGTTGCCCCCAGCACTGTTTCCCTAGTGAGCCGTTTCTCCTGCACTAACTAATCTGAAACACAGCCTTTTCCAGATGCTGAATTCTCGTGGGTCTGTATTTCATCTATTTGGTGACATTAGTCTGTCCATCTGTTCCTGTGTTAGAAGCATGCGTGCCCATTATGTAGCTCTGGAGTACATCTTTGAGGCAATCAGTTCCCCTATTCTGCCTTAGAATCTTTTCTTGATGTTCCTTTATTTTTGTATGTGCACTAGAATAAGCTCATCTAGTTCCAAAGGATCCTGAGAATATTTCCACTGGGGTCATGTTAAATTTATAGATTAATTCAGAGAGAACCAATATTGAGATGTGAAATACACCTGTCCAAACGCTTTTTTGTTTATTGAAACGTTCTTGTATGTGCCTCAGATGTACATAAAGTTTAAAGAATTTTTAAAAAGAATTTTTGAAGATTATTTCACAGAGATTTTATATATTTCTTGATAAATATGTCCCTAGATGGTCATCATCTTTTTTTACTGATTGGTATTTCTCAGTTTTTTTGAAAACCGTATATAAACCTCATCTGGCTTCTTTTCTGACGAATATTGATGATTTTGAAAGGTACGAATCTTCAGCTGTGTTTGCAGCAGATTCAGAAGCTCTCTTTAGTCTGTGTTTCTCCTGTCACCCACCCAAGTGGCAGGGGGCACGATGGAAATCCCGCAGAGAGAAAGTGTTTTTTTCTGCCTGTTTTCAACTCCTGTCTCTGGTCTTGGGACCCTGTTGATGCTCCTGGCATCTACTCCATCCTTATCATTTCCCCTCTGGATCACTTCTTGGCCTTTTGGCTAAGATCAAGTGCATTTCCCCTCTGGGAAGTCCTGGGCTTCACGCTATACCCCATGCACCGTGGCCCCCCAGTATCTCGGAAACCCACCTCGTTGGCGTGTTTGGAGTGCCTGGCACATGTAAGATTCGTCACAGGGTCTCTTCATCTTCATTCCTCCTCCTGAGTGGCCGTGTCTGTGGCCCTCCACTCTGGCTCCGTTCCACTCAGCCCCCTTCCATGTCCTGTGGCCTGGTTCTCACCTGTGACCTCTGTTCTTCTTCAAGCTTGGCCTTCCTGTGTGCATGCCCCTCGCCCCCTTGCCCAGCCCTGCCTGCTGGAGGTGAGCGCCTTCTGTCCTGCCCCTGTGGGATGTGGCTTTACTTGTCCTTCCTCGGATTGTTGGAAAGGCCCCTCCTGGTGACACAGAACAGCCACGGGACTCGGGCCTGCCCAGTGGTTGTCTTCCATGTGTGTCTTGCCTGCCACCCTCCCCCATGGCCCAGGAGTGCTTTCTCTTTCATCATGAGGGGCTATATTTGAGTTCATGGAGCAGATTCTTTTCTCTGTTGCAGCGTTTTTGCTGGTTTTTATTTTCGTAGTTGATCTCTCCCCTCCTGGTCCTTGTTCCATGTTTTGTCTTTGGAGCTGACCCCTTCTCTTAGGCTGCTAAGTAGGGGAGTTGCATAACTGAATTCAACTGGGCCCTTTAGAATCCTAATTTAATCCTTCTTAAGATGAATTTAATATTTTGCCATAGCCAGGCTGAAAGGCGGTTTCTGGATTTGATAATGATTCCTCAGGGATACTAATGTATTTAGAACAAGTTGTGTATTTTTTATTTTTTGATCTCGTGCTTATCAGATGCTGGTTATAATGGACATTTACATTTTTTTCCCCTCATGATAGAAGCTCAGAAATTCTTTCTTTCAATAGCATCGATGTAAGTTGGAAGATGCTTCTGAAAGATGACAGTTTTATACAGCTATCTGGAAGAGGTGTTTCCTTTCCGAGGCATTTTCCCAGCGCTGACTGCAAACAGATAGCCCTCATGGCACGTGTGTAGGGTTGCAGAACAGGACACCTCGCACCACATGGACGGCGCATGTCTTTGTTGCACGTGACAGACGGGATGGTGCAAGTAATCCTGTGTTCTTTTCCTCCGCCTTCCCAAGGTTACCTTGGATCTTCAGAACAGCACTGAAAAGTTTGGAGGCTTTCTGCGCTCTGCCTTGGATGTTCTCTCTCAGATCCTGGAGCTGGCAACGCTGCAGGACATTGGGAAGGTGGGTGTTTGGTTTCTTGTCATTGAGCTGTAGCTGCCGACATGAGGACCTGTGCAGCTGGAATGCCAGCAGTCAGGCACGTTCAGAAGGCATTAGTGGCTTGAGAAGCTTCTGCGTGTGTCCCCCTCACCCCCTGCATCATGTTGTAGCTTTGGACTCTGATGCTTGTCTTAGCCTCAGGCTGGAGGTGTTCTGCCTCTCTCCTCTTTTCAGTTGCTTTCTGTGCATTAGCTTATTATTCTATATTATTATATTATTATTATTATCTTATTATTCTTATATTATTCTAGAATATGAGTGGGTTTAAACTGTGCTGACAGTCCCTTTGTGTTCTTACTGATCTTTGCAAGCGGAAAGGGTGGCAACAGATGTGGTGAGGGTGCAGGGCTGGCTCCTTTGGGCTGTGGGAAGCCGCAGAGTAGTGGTAGACGCTCCTTTGCTGCAGCCCCAGCCCCGTGTGCCCCACCATCGTCTGACAAGCAGGCGCTTGGACACGTGAGAGTTCCAGGAGTTGTGTGGTGAGCACCTGTCTCAAGTGTCCACACCCCAGGGCCTTGACTGTGTATCCACCTACCAGCTCTGGGGGCATCTTACCTTCTTCTGATGGGTTGCTCCCCCTTTAAACATGTCTGTCAAGTACCGTATGCTGGTGAAATTCGTTTGTTTTTATTTTTCTCAGTCTTTCTCTTGGCTCATAAGCACACCTACTTTTTTGTGATTACATACGGTATTCCGTTTCTTTTCAGTTCTCTCTTGTGGTTTTTTCATGTCTGTTTAGTGCATGAACTTGTTTTTTATGGCTGGATATTGTGCTGTTGCAACTGATGCTCAGTTGTCCCTCAGAGTGAGACTTGTCAGAGCTGTTCCTGATCTGGCCTTCCTGGGGAGACCTGCTACGTGTCTGCAGGCATGGGGCTCTTCCCTGTAGGGTCCTTGGTCCTGGCGACCCATTGCTTTTCGTCTCTCTTACCAACAGGTATCTTGTGGCCTTTGGTCTGTGTGCAATAACATCTTGTGGCAAAATGGGAAGTACAGTACAGTTTAACTTTGAATGTTAGAATGTTAGATATCTAACTTTGAATGATATATATGAGATTTTTAAAATACTAAAACTTTCGTGTTTTTTTGGAATTCAGATGACTTTTGTCTTTTTGACTTTTGTTTTTGTATTTTTTCATTTTCTAGGAGCATGGTTCCTTTTCTCTTGTTATCTTTTTATTATGACTTCCACATACATAGAAATAGTTGTTCTCCTGTGGCAGCTGGTGAATTTATCCCCTGGTGCATTCATCCCCAGATGGGAAAGTAAATAATGAAGTCCCAGTCTAGTAAGGGTTGCCATTAGGGGTCCTGATATTTCTGAAAACAGGGATAGCCTTATATTTCTTCTTTTTTAGAGGTGTGTGTAGTAACTTCATCTCCTAACATCCTTGTATCTGGGGCAGGAGTGACTGCGCGTTGCCGCTTCTTGTCTTTGTCTTTATGGATAAAGAGCATTTGCTTCCCCCTCCTTGCCTGCTGTTCTGCTTTGATCTCTTTTGCTGTTGATGACAGAGGCCTGTTGCAGCCGTGGTTTTGGCTTCCCCGATCCCCCCATCAGTGCTCTGGGAGCCTCTTCTGCTTAAATGCTCAGTCTTCCTTCCTGGTCTTCTCAATGAGAGTGCGTGGCAGAACCCCCCCAGGATTTTCTTTGTACGTGGACACCTGTGTGTGAGGAGTCTCCTTGGTCAGTCCTTACACGGGGAGGGCTGGGACCCCCTCTGGCCAGACACGCCGCCCAGCTTGGGGGAAGCCTGTCCAGGGGCCCAAGTGGCAAGATCAGGGTATAGACCCACGACCTGATGCTTATGGATTTGTGGCGGGTGCCCCTACCAGATGCAGCCTTGCCGCCGTGCACACACGGGACATGCAAGGACACGTGCCGTCTCTGGCTCCGGGGGGCCTGAGCCCCACACACAGCTTGGGGGAGCGATGCCACCTGCAAAACATACCAGCAGCTTTCCCTCAGATTTCTGTGAGCTCATCTGATTATAGCAAGGGACGGCAAAGACAGACTGAGAATTAAAAATAGAGTTGTTTTCTAAATAGTAACACTGGGGATGAAAATAATCTCAATTCTAATAATAATGATAATTCAAATAATTCTCCTTTTTCTCTTTTTTAGACCTTGTTTATTCCATACTCCATTTTTATGTCCTTGAAATGTGCTGTGATTTGGGTGTCAGTGTTGTTTTGGGGCAGTCCTTTATGCTCATCTCCCATGTAACTCCCTGTGGTTCTCCAGATTGTTCCTTTGTTTTCTCTGGCTTCTGGACACTTCATTGGTTTTGAGTGATGATTTTAATGTGCCTCAAGGGTAACTTTCCTTAGGTTTCTTGTGCTTCATTTTCTTGAACTAAGACCTCTGGCTTAATAGTTTTCTTAAAGTTTGTGAAATTTGGGGCCATTATTTCTTCAGATATCCTTTCTGGCCTTGCCCACTGGTTTTTCTTCCCTCCTAAAGGGACTCTAGTTAGCTGCATATTTGGGTGCTTGGGGTGTCCTGTATGGGGCTCCCTGAGGCTCCTCTGGGTGTTTTTCTCATGTTCTATCTGGTCTTGCACCACTCTTGTCTTCAGGCCTTTGAATCCTGTCCTCGGCAGTGTCCAGGCTGTCAGCCCAGCTCACGCTCTGTCATCACTACATGGTAGTTTTCGTCTCTAAGTCTGACCTGGGTCTCTTTTTGGATCTTCTGTGTCTCTACTTAAGTGTTTGAGCACATGGAATATACTGTTGTGATGAATTCTGATGCCATTCTCTGCTAATTCTAAAATCCTGTCCATTCTAGGTCATTTTTTATTGCTTGGTTGTACTCCTTATTATGGATCACAGATTGCTACCTCTTTGCATGTCTGGTCATCTTTGACTAGATGCCAGGCACAGTGAAATGTTGGGTCCTGGGCCTTTCTGTGCTCCTGTAAATCTTTTTGACCTTTACTCTGAGATAGGTTTAAATTGTGTGGGAAGTTTACTCTTGGGTCTTGGATTTGCGATGTTAGTTGGGTTGGAGCGATGCTCCGTCTTGGGCTAACTGTTCCCACGACAGAGGCAGGGTGCCCTGTGAGTTCCTGTTCTCCCTAGTTTGGGGGGAACAATAACTGTCCTTAGCCGTTTGTGGTGCCAGACATTGCCCTGTAACCTTTCCTGCTGATTCTCCCCTGGTCTCCAGGTGGGGTGGGGTTCCCCTCACACACTGTTGATTGATGCCCTGCCGACTCCCCGCATCTTTAGAGCCCACCCCGGACAGCTGTCTTTGGCGGGCTGCCCTATAGACCCCTGCTGCTTTAGCTTCCCTGGACTCACAGCTCCTCCGGACTTGGGGTCTCTCTGCTGTACTATGCCTCTCTTCCTTGTGCCCTGACCTGGACAGTCTCCCAGGGCAGTGGGCTAGTGCAGTGTTTGTCCCTGCCCCTTAGTTACTCTCCTCCAGTCCCTGCCCTTTGGTGTCTTGTCACCGCAACTGCACCAGGGTCTGACGCTTCTTTTTGTTGTTTGGGTGACAGGTATAAATGGGCCCGGTGCCCTTTTTTGCCAGAAGTGCAAGTATGTATTCCACGGCACATTGGTGCCTATGCTAGGACGTGCTTCTGGAGCTCTTTGGGTCTCCAAGGTTGCCATGGCCTCCTTCCTCACCAGTTTCCCGCGCCTCTGAAGGGTTTGGTGCCACCAAGTCCTTCATGCATGTTTGTTAGGAGATCTGGTCCTTTGCTAGACACCTTGTGATCTGGAGGCTCGAGCTGTAATTCTTCCAGTTAACATTTATTAGACACCAGCTATGGGCTTGTAAAACCCAAAAGCAATGTGTCGCAAATTCAGCCTGCAGAATACAGCCTGGAATGCTCAGAGTCTAATTTAATTTAGTAAATCAGAATATTAAAAATACATGGTCCTTGCATTTGAAACCAATGCAAGTCTGTTGTTTTTAGTACTGGAAACTGTCCCTTGCAAGGGAAGTGAGAGGCAGTGTGGCTGCTGTGAAGTCTAGCCCCGCTGACAGAAGCAGCGGCTGCTGACCCTGCAGTCACCAAGGCGTTGGGCCATTGGTGCCAAGTGCCTGGCCTGGCATCATCCTGAGAGCTCATGTCCTTGTCCTTCCTGATGCCCCAGAGGACACCGGGTGTCCTGGGTCTCATGGGTAAAAGTAGTTTGTGAGTAGTCATGTGAAGGCAGTCATTTTGGTCACTTTTGCAGATCCCTGTAAGACCCCTGGTGCGTTCCATAGTAGATCACACAAGGCCTGGGCCTTGTGTTTGGCTGCATGTCTGGAGGGCTCCTGACTCCTCCATACTCTGCATCCCTGTCCCGAGCACAGGGGCAGGAAGTACCTGGTTAACAGTTAGTGCCCGAGCAGACGAGTGAGCCAGCAAGTGACGGTAATGCCTGGTAGAGAGGCCTTAGGCAACAGTGCTGCTGCCCATGCTTTCCTCTGACTTTGTTCCCAACGATGGACTGCAGGCTCCCCTGGCATTGACTAATGCTTATGAGTTTCGTGGACACTCGCATGTGTCTGCTGTCTTTGTGGGGCTCACAGCTGGAGGAAGCCACTGCGAGTTGCTCACTTTGGTGTCTCACTACCTCCTCTTCTGCAGTGCGTTGAAGAAATCCTGGGGTATCTGAAATCCTGCTTCAGTCGGGAACCAGTGATGGCAACTGTTTGCGTTCAGCAGGTAAGAAAGTCCTTTCCGGGAGAGGACTTGTCCTGGAAAGCCATAGCTCTGGGCAGGAGGCTGTGATGCTGCAGGTCCCAGAGAAGGTGGTGCTGGGGGCGTGATGGTGGCCCTCAGTCCTGTGTTGGCTCACTGTGTTACCGGGCAGAGGGGTCCCTTTCCCAGTCCCCTTCAGGAGGGAGAGGCCCACCACTGGCGAGGGCAGCTGGACTCTCGCCTGTGTCCCCCCCGGGTTTTGTTTGGAATGCTCGGTCTCATTGAGAACCACAGTGAAGTTGAGGCTCTGAGGTTCTTTGTACGACTTACCTTGCCTGGCACCATGCGGTCTCACATGCTGCTGATGGTGATTCTCAGCAAGCATTTCCGTCTGAATTTTTGCTGTGCCGTTAGCTTCAGCTGTGTAGACTCTGCCTGGGAAACGCTTTGTGTATTGTTCACGCTGTGTTCAGTCAGATGCTGATGGCTTCAACTCTCTCACTCTAGCTGTTGAAGACTCTCTTTGGGACCAACTTGGCCTCCCAGTTTGATGGCTTGTCGTCCAACCCCAGCAAGTCTCAGGGCCGAGCACAACGTCTGGGCTCCTCCAGTGTGAGGCCGGGCTTGTACCACTACTGCTTCATGGCTCCATACACGCACTTCACCCAGGCCTTAGCTGATGCCAGCCTGAGGAACATGGTGCAGGCGGAGCAGGACCACGACCCCTCAGGGTAACCTTCCAGCTGTCCTGGCCGAGGTGCTCGTGTTGGTGGGTGGGGGTGGGGCAGGACATCTCCAGTAGACACATGACAGAGCGAGCAACGACAGTTTGTAAAAAGTAGGAAAAAAAATGGCCACAGTCTTCTCATACTCCCCTGTGTCTGAAGAACTTTGGAAAGTGTGCTTGTTAACCAAGACGCTGGAGGCAAGGTCCTGCCTTCTAAGAAGTGTATGGTCCAGTGAGTAAGATGGCGTATGGGGGACTGTGTGGCCTTGGGGACCAGGCCGGTGTGGGAACACCAGGCCCACTCCCTGGGATGCCGCCAGGGCTGCGGTGTGGGATGTGGGATGTGAGACATGCTGGCCCCAGGCGCCGGTAGGGGGCACCGCTCAGGTCTGCACTCAGATTGGTACAGTAGTGCTGGCATCTGAAGGTGTCTGAGGGGCACAGGAGTGTCTCCTGTAATGGTACTTGGCATTTTATAACGTTGTGGCTAGAAGTCTCCATTTAAATTTATGGTTGTGTTTTTGGTGCCTGGAGTAGAGTAGTTGTTGCTTAAATTCCTCTAATTATTAGGAGGTATTTGAGGTACTGCTCAGTGGAGTAACAAGGGGATTCCTGGTTTTTTTCCTTTATACGGGTAGCGATAAATAGCTGGTTAACCTACTAGAGTCAGAAGCCCAGGAAAATGCCCTCGTTCCAGGCCTTGCATTGGTGGCTTACCCACAGTATATCCAGTTCCCAGGAATCAGTCTCTTTAAATGCTTTGTTTAATGATGTGGGGTATAAATAAGAGAGTATGGAAGCCTCTGTGTGTGTGTGTGTGTGTGAGAGAGAGAGAGAGAACGGTCATCTAACTTTGAATGGGTTTCTTGAAAAGCGTGTCGTGATGTGACTATTTTAAGAACTTTCTTCTAAGAAAATCAAGTGAGCTCTTCAGAGTCACTGAATCTTTCCAGTGGGCATCCCCTTTCAGCCTCACTACAGCCTGGGCTGGGTGGCGGTGGGTTTCCTGCGCCGGGCGAGCTCTCTCTGGGTGCCTGCTGCCCCAGACAAAGCTTGGGACGGCCGCCCCCTGCGGTCCCGCTGCAGTCCGACTGTCCGTGTTGAAAGGAGGGGATCCCACTGTGGGCGTGGCCCCCCAGGTCCTCTGGCTCCGAGTGTGGCTGGGGACACAGGAGAGGATTTAAGGCCACTCTTTGCTCCTGTTTTTCCGTTCGGCAGGTGGTTTGATGTCCTTCAGAAGGTGTCTACCCAGTTGAAGACCAACCTCACAAGCGCTACAAAGAACCGCGCGGATAAGGTGAGGGGAGGCGGCAGGCTAGGGAGCTTGGGGATGAGGCTTGGCGCCTCCCAGGTCGGGGGCTTCAAGTTTTCAGTTGAAGAATAACTTACAATTTGTTCTTCCCCTTTTTTCCCTAGAATGCTATTCATAATCACATCCGCTTGTTTGAGCCTCTGGTTATTAAGGCTCTAAAACAGTACACGACCACCACGTCCGTGCAGCTGCAGAGGCAGGTGCTGGACCTGCTGGCGCAGCTGGTGCAGTTACGGGTCAATTACTGTCTGCTGGACTCTGATCAGGTTGGTCCCTGGCGGCTTCTTTCTGCCCTAGCTGCTGGCGAGTCAGCACCAGTCACCTGTGAGAACCTGCAGGCTGCCTCCAGGGCATGGGCCTGCGCTGTACCTTCCTGGGTTTAGGGCTGGACACCCGGGTGGGACTGGCTCCCAGTGGCCATTACCCTCCCCACCCCAAGATGAGGGGATTTAAATTTTAGATACAGTTCAGACTTACTCTTGTGGGGGGGAGGGGCATTTTTGCAAAATGCAGGGACTTATTTTGAACAGATTATCAATTCTGACATCTAGTTTCATACAGGCCGACATCAGGGCCATCTGTAAAGAACACTTTGGTACAAGGCAGTGGGTGTTGGCGCCACGTCTTAAGAGGCCCTCCTGGCACCTGTCTGGCCAACACAGTGTGGACTTGCCCTGGTCAGCTGGGACTCAGCCGTGGGGAAATGCTTCCAGAGTCCCAGACACCTGGGATGCTACAGATAAAGTTGCCTCTGAATCATGGAAATGTGACTGTCATTGCTGGGCCATGACCTTGGCCTCCTTTCCTAAGTGAGGCGGGAAGTGTTTGGTAGGCATGGTGTGTCTGTAGATCCTGCTAGCACCAGCACTCCCCTGAGAGGGTCTGTTGCCCAGAGAAACAAGGAAACACGTTCAGGATGCTCATCTCCCTGCTGGGGTAGTAGGAAGCTGTCCTCTGATGAAGAAGGGCTTAAAGGACTGGGCTTCATGGTGGCTGACATTTGGACTCATCCTCCTTTTGCCAAATTATCAGAACATTCTCCGGGAGGCCTGCTGCCATCCTCAGGCAGATGCTCACTGGAGGGCGGTCAGGGACAACATGCCCTTTCCTCTGACACAGGGGTCTTGGCGGGCAGAGGCCTCATCTGAAGCCTCGGGCGGTGGTGGCCCAGAGGGAGGCAGGTGCATGCCGACCGGGGCGTGAGGAATATGGGTGCTCTGGGGGCTTTCTGGGCAGAATCTGGGGCCCACAGCAAGGAGTGTGCCCTACCATCTCCTCGGCATCCAGTCTTAACTCCTGATGGGCAGAGCTCGATGTTCTCCTGCGGAAGTGAGAGGCTGCTCTCTTCCTGGGCTGGCTTCAGTGTGATCGCATTCTCTCTTCAGTCTTCCTACGTAGATTGTCTTCTCAGAAATGCTGTGATTTTTGGTGCTTCCGTCTGTGTGACTCCCGTCTCTACCTGACATGTGGATATGGCAGGGGGCCAGCCTCAGAGCCCCTGCACAGCTGCCTCCCAGCCCGCGCTCCCAGGCTGCTGCTGGTCTTTTCTTGAGTGCTCTAGACTCATATTTGTTCGGATTTGCTTGTGTCGCTTAGGGCCCTTTCTTCCCAGTCCTGAGGGTTTTAGTACAGTGACCATAGGAAGTGAGAACAGGCAGACCATTTAATTCACTTCCTGTCGTGGTCTGCGGAGCGCCTGGTCTGTATCTGTGTCGTGCCCGGGGGCTGGGAGCAGACAGTGGTGTGTAAGCTCCAAGCTTGAGGTTGGGAGAGTGCAGGTGCTTGGAACAGAGTTGGACACAGTACTGGCTCTGAGCTAGTCCTGAAGAGCTGTCTGTGCCCTCAGGGTCCCCTTCCCTGTCAGACAGCAGCCTTCCTGCATCAGCTCCTTTGAACATCGGGGGGTTGGGGGAGAGGGTGAGTGGTCGTGGGCGTCTTCTCACCCAGCCGGTCTCGGGGCATCCGTGCTGCTTGGTGGGGAGCCAGAGTGAGCCGGCCCCGTGTGTGTCTCTGTGGGTCTGCTCTGTGTCTCCCGGGGGGCTCCCACCATTCATTGGGGCATCCTGAGTCATCTCGTCTGATAGAATACGGCTGAATTCTTGTGTGCACATATGTTGGCTGCCAGGAACTGGTTAAAAATGGACAGAAATAAGTAGGGAGAAAAGCAACCTGGTTTGCATATTGTAATTACTCATGTGAAAATTTTTATTTTCCTGCCTGTAGGTGTTTATTGGATTTGTGCTGAAGCAGTTTGAATACATTGAAGTGGGCCAGTTCAGGTAATGGCCTTCTGTTCTTTTAGATTCTGTGTCCTTATTAATGCACTTACATGGGACTTTAGATTATTAAGACGAACATTTACTTTAAAGAATTATGAAGCATTCTTGCTAGATTTTTTTAAAGTGGAACTCTGATTAACATGCTGTGTGTTTTTATTTCTCTGAAAAATTGGTAAATGTCTCAAGACCTATTTAGAAATAGTTGTGCAGCTGGAATTAGACGTGTCCGTTTTCACATTTCAGAGCCTTTAATTATGAGAACAGATGGGTAATGCAGTCTCATTGGCTGGGACGCTGGTCGTTTTCTGAACTTCTTAGAACGTGCTTTAGATGTGGCAGTCTTCAGTAAACGTGGTTACTGTGCACTTTCCTGGGAGGGGCCGCAGAGCTCCCTTGCTGGACAGTGAAGCCTTAACACTCTCTCCTGGGCCAGTGACAGGCGTGTGAGTGTAGTTACTGAAGATGAGATCTCTCTAGTGTCTGAGCTGAACCACCCGATTCAGGGGTGTCCACCCTGCGCACTCAGAAATCTGCGTTTAGCTTGTGCCTCCCCAAAAAGCAAACTGCGAAGAGCCTGCTGTTCACCAAAAGCCTTACCGATGGCGTCAGCAGTCCGCTAACTTGCATTCTGTGTGTTCTGTGTATCGTGTGTATTCTTACAATAACGTCAGGAAGGCACTATGTGTTTATAGTACAGTATTGTATTTATGAAAACTGTGCATGTAAATGGATCCACACAGCTCAAACCCATGCTGTCGGGGGTCAGCTGGACTAACTTCACGAGTAGTTGGACTCAGCTGTCCTTTGTAAGTAGGTGAAGACCGATGCATTCTCAGTGTCCCTTGGGACTAGAGACCCAGTACTTTTTTACTCTAATTAGGTGACATTTTGCCTATGTGATTTGAGACAAGTTAGTTTTTCTCCTTGGAGTCTAATTTCTTCAATTGAAGAGAGAAGGGGCAGGAAGAGAGCTCAGAAGATCATACCTCAGGGCGCCCAGTGCTTTCTGGGGGCTCTCCCTCAGCCCTCTCCATCCCCCCTCCCTCCCCTCCCCCTTCTCCCCTCATTCCCTGCTCACTCCCTCCCCTCACTCTCTCCCCACTATCCCCCAGCCCTCCTGCTCTGTCCCTTTCTCTTTTGCTCTCAGTTTGGAATCATGAGTACTTTCATGTTGTTTATATTGATCATGCATCTTAATTTTTAAAAGGAAGTATCTAAATGGATGTTTTTGTTTCTAGGGAATCAGAGGCAATTATTCCAAACATCTTTTTCTTCCTGGTATTACTATCTTATGAACGCTATCATTCAAAACAGATCATTGGAATTCCTAAAATCATTCAGCTGTGTGATGGCATCATGGCCAGTGGGAGGAAGGCTGTGACACATGGTAATGGGACAAAGCTTTCCCTGTGGTCGTCAGTAATGATGTGCTGGACAGTGTCAGTCTTCATTACACCAGCTTCCAACTGTGTACATGGTTGCTCTGTGCTTTGTGGCTCTGTGTGCGTCCATGTGCGTGTGTGCATGTATACGTGTGCCTGTGTGTGCATATATACGTGTGCTGGTGTGTGCATGTGCACAGGTGCACGCGTGCATGTGTGCCTTGTGTGTGCGCACATGTGCATACATGTGTGTGCATGTGTATACCTGTGCGTGCGTGCATGTATGTGTGTGCCTCTGTGCATGTGCATACATGTGCACACGTGTGTGTGTGTGTGTGTGTGTGTGCGTGTGTGTGTACACGAATGCACGGCTTAGAGATGTCATAAAAGGGAGAGAGCCTCCCATCCCCCTACCATATCTCAGGAGCTTATAATCTTCTAAGGTCAAAACACAAGAAAAGCAGGAAGCTGATCTGAGAGACAGATAGAGCCTGACATAAACACTCTCATCTAATTACATGAAACACAAGAAACTGAGAAATCCACCTTCTGGAAGGACACTTGGTGTGTTGTGTCCTGGTACGGGAAGGTCCTTCTGTGCTGCCTGGCTCTTTGCAGAGACCTCAGTGAGGAGCACAGACAGTGTACTGCTCTCAACAGGCCCCACCTGTGCAAGGAGACTGCGGTTCGAAGAATAAACTAAATCGTTGAGCTTTTCAAACAGATCTTTCAGCATTTTCCTCTTGACTCCTCTCTGGCTCTACTGTCAGAAACAGTAGGCTTTTGAACCTGGTGGGGGGACTTCCTCAGACCTTTGCAGACCCCACATGTGGGGTGGGCACTGTGATGTGCAGCCTTCTCTGTTCCACATGCTTGTGATAAAGCAGGTAACGTGTTGAGGGGGAGACACTCAGGGCCATCTGATCCTCACAGTCTCTGGAGTCGCCTTTGCCATGGCTTCACAAGGGCTGAGATTCATGCACAGCAAAAGTTCACGCTTGGACACGTATGGAATTTGGGGTCCATGGTGCAAATGTCAAATAGAGGGATGACAAAAGCCCCCTAGATTAGAGGGTCTTTGGGTAGAAAATCAGTGGGCAGCCAAATCCTTGTACTTTCTATGGAAGACTGTCATCTGTAGAACAATCAGCAAGTATCCTGTGCGTGCGTGTGCCGGGGCTTGCATGTGCCTGGGTTTGCGTGTGCTGGGGCGTGCATGCCACTAGGCAGTGACATCAGTGACGTGATTGGGCCACACCCTTCCCAAGGAAAGACGCTTCTTAGATGGTTTGTCCCCATGGTGGTGCTAGACTAAGCAAATTACTTTCACTGCTGTTTTGGATAAAGACAAAACTTGGGGGAAAGGCATTATCTAATGAGAGTGAGTTACTACTTAAAACGGTGTAGAAATCTAATACTTTAAACATAGTCATCTTTTCAGGTAAATCTTTAAATGGAGTACACATTAGAATAGGGTGTTGCTACTTTTAGTTAGAAGATTTTAGTTTGAATTTCACTTTTGAATTTGTGTCTCTTTTTGTCAGAAGTGATGTTACATCACAGACACCCTAGTTTTTTTTAAGATTTCATGGAGTTATCAGTAAGTGTCTGAGGAAGACCTGTGGCCTCCGTGGTAGCACACTGATCATTCATAGCACTCAGGGCTAGCCTGAATTCATCCCGTATCATAAGCCATGCACGGATTAGGGTTTCTTAGTTTTTGGACACATTTTAGAGGTGTTAAGCTGTGTCTGCAGTCTCATGGTTTGTGATGACTTCTGACCCTCCTTTTGTGCCCCACAGCCATTCCAGCTCTGCAGCCAATAGTGCATGACCTCTTTGTACTGAGAGGGACCAACAAAGCCGACGCTGGAAAAGAGCTTGAAACCCAAAAAGAGGTGGTGGTGTCGATGCTGCTGAGACTCGTCCAGCACCATCAGGTAAGAGACGGGGCAGTTCCAGCAAGGGCAGGAGGAAATGGCCTATGGCCCACTGTCTGCTAATTCGCGGGTGATCCTTCATGCTGCCCAGGGCTCTCAGTTTGGGGAGCTGCCAGGGAGGGCTAGGCTTGTGGGGTTTGAATTAAAGCTGTATGGCCACCTGGGGATGTTGACTGCCACCTGGCTGACAGTCACTATGTCATTCAAGGACGTTAATAAATTGGAGACCCTCTTCCCCAAAATCTGTTAATTGACATTGATCAGAATGATAGAATTCTAAAAGATGATTTGAAAAATCCCACATCTAAGGGGTGCCTGGGTGGCTCAGTCAGTAAAGCATCTGATTTCGGCTCAGACTGTGATCCTGGGGTCCTGGGATTAAGTCCCTCATCGGGCTTCCTGCTCAGCGGGGAGTTTGTTCCTCTCCCTCGGCCCCTCTCCCATCTTGTGCTCTGTCTCTTTCAAATAGATAAAATTAAAAAAAAAAAACAAAAACCCTCACATCTGAAATAATCTGAAGACTTTAGCTTGTATATCCATCCATGTGTTGAAGCAGGGCAAGGCTGTTCTCCTTTGTGCGGAGTGTGGTTTTGTTTTCCTTAAGGTGGAGCAGTTTCGGGCCGATCAGGGGGCCTCAGTGCAGAGATGTAGCTCGCAGTGATGCCGCTCTTAGTATGCACGCTTGCCTGGCCCTTGTTGTTGCATAATTCTTGGTAGCTGTTTGTCTTTGAATATTAAAGTCATAAGCTTTTCTCGTGGAAACACTTTTCTTTGTGCATTCTCATTTTGGTTAATCTGTGTAATGTTTAATTAAATGCTTACTGTTTAATTAAATCCCATAATTACAATGAAAACTACAAAGCACACTGGGTTGAAGGGAGGCCCAGGGAGTGCACTCGGGGAGCTCTTCATCTGCTTCTTGAGAGGACAAAGAGGGTCGGCTAGGCTTTGCCGAGGAGAGTCAGAATGGAGTGCAGATCCCCCCTCTTGTGAGAGAATGCTGCCAAGCCCACTGAGCTGAGGCATGGCTGTAGGGGTGCAGGCTTCTTACAGGGTAGGCTTGGATTGGCTTGACTCTCTCTGTAGTATTCCTAGTGAACAGGCCAGGCCACTGGGCATTTTTCATCAACAAGCAGCTGATAAGTATTTTCAGTTTTGCCAGTTCTTGGGCATTGGTTGCAATAGCCCAGGTTGGATGCTCGGGACAAAGGCTGTCCTAGCCAGTGTGCAGATCAAACTTACTTACCAAAACAGATTTAGCCGTCTCTGCTCAGAACTGATCACTCATAAATTCGTGCTCGACCCTGGGTAACTTTTCTGAGAGTAAGTGCGGCTCAGTAGGAGGTTAGCTTTGCGAAGAGCAGAGTGGAAATTAATGTAGACAAAAGTCAGGAGGCATCTGTGGGCTAGTCAGGGCTGTGTTTGCATTTTTCCAAAGGTTAGTATAAATTTGATTTTCTTTTTGTGCCTTTTGTTTGGTTGTGAAATCTTGTAAACCCCATAGGAGCATAGAAATATAATGATAGCTCATGTTCCCAAGGAGTGGGCAGTTGGAGTGTGCCCCTTGCGTTCTCTTCTGGTGTCCCGTGTCCTGTGGGCCAGGCTGGCATTGGGTACATCTTGCCCTCACCAGGGATCGTGTTTGCCCACCTCCTGCTGAGCTGGGGTCAGTGCAGCAGGCAGGCAGGTGTGATCTGTGAGCACTCTGACCACGCCCCCCCCCCCAACTCCCCCTGCAGGTGCTGGAGATGTTCATCCTGGTTTTGCAGCAGTGCCACAAGGAGAACGAAGACAAATGGAAGCGACTGTCCCGGCAGATCGCCGACGTCATCCTCCCGATGTTAGCCAAGCAGCAGGTTTGTCCCCGTCTGCTTCATTCTATGGGGTCTCTGGGGCACCTTCCTAAGTGGCAAAGATTCCTGTAGGAGATGGCACTTGGGATTGACATTTCACTGAGTCGTAATAAACTCAGTTTCTGGTCGTCCTCAGTGCCACTCAACAGGGCAAGGATTTCATTCATTCTTAGTGACCTTCTTGGCTTGCTGTGTCTCCTGCTTCACAAGAGCGGAGCCCCTGCCTGCCCAGAGCTCCACGACCGGAGATTGCTGGGGCCAAGGCGGAGCCAGCCTGTCTCAGTCCAGAGCCGTGTTCTTTCCCGTCTGGCTGCCCTCCCTCCCTCATTCTGCTCAGGCAGGCGTTGGTACTTGATCTTGAGGTGTTTGTTGTCCCTGATCAGCCGTGATCCATCATTTAAGCAGAACTTCTCTAATCGAGCGATGTGATCAGTTGTTTCCGTAACTGCAGTGGAGCAAGGTGATGGCCGTGCCATGGGGCGTGGAGCCCACTCGACACAGCTTCTGAACCATGTCTGCCACTGGGTGTCCAAGGATAGGGGGTGACCTGTGCAGGTACAGCAGCACCTTCGTAAATGCAGTGTTGGGGGTGTCCCAGGGCGGCAGGGGGTGCCACTGCTGCCCTGCCAGGAACCTTACCAGTGGTCAGCAGGCCTCTGGGCCTCAAGCGCTTTGGATGCGGCCAGGCGGTACTATTGGCTCATCCCAATTGTCCCAGTGGAGGAAGCAGTTACTCTGGGGGACAGGCAGTGTCCGTGACTGTTGGCAGCTGGTGCAAATGTGTAGACAGGATGCAGTAGTCATTACTGTCTTCATAGCTTCAGCCCCATGCTGGGTCCTGATGGACTTGTCATCCAGCAGCCACATTACAGGGAGGGAGTCTTGACTTCCAGTGACACTGACAGAGGGCAGTTTTGATAAATTAGTGAATGTGGTGTTTCAACATGGTCTTGGGTTCCATGCCTGTGGATCTGTATTTTTAGAACACTATTCCAGAAACTTTATTCCAGTCTCTCATTTGTCTTGTACACAATCTAAGGAAGGTGGGGCTGGAAGGCATGGTGACTGTGCAGGTGACCCCCACCCCCGTGAAGCCATGTGAACCACCACGTGGGGCCTGCTGGGTGGCTTGCGCCAGTGCACGCTGCACGCACAAGTGGTGGGGGCCCTTTCAGTACAAGCAGTCAATACGGAATGAACAGAGCTGGCGAAAAGCCTGGCCTCAGAGAGTCACAGTTTCACCGGATGGAGGTGGAGGAGATCCACCACAGAAGTAACTCGGTGATGTGTGTGAGACCCCAGACAGCAGGCACAGTGTTGGGTGGGCCAAGGGGAGACAATAGGTGGCAATGTCCAGGCAAGGCTGTGTTGCTCAGTTTTCGTAAGCTTGACCTGGGTAAGAGCTTTCTAGGCAGAGAAAGCAGCAGTGCAGGCCCTAAGGTATGGGAGCATGCCCACTGTGATCAGAGAATGTTGAGAGGCTGTGCGCATGGAGCAGGGAGGATGGCCAGGGTCTGGGGGCCCGTGGATGGCCTCTCTGGCTGGTGTGGAGGACTTGGAGGAGCCTGTCAGGGGTTTGGTACAAAGCAGTGGTGTGGTGTGATTTTGGGGGCTAAGGATTGCCACAGGGTGGGACTGAGGGCTGAGCAGGAGCACCGGCCTATGGCACGGAGGTTGTGGGCCCCAGGGTGGGGAGTGAAGGGGCGAGCAGTAGCTGCCTGCCACAGGTGGTGCGGAGCAGAGCTGGGAAGTTTGGCCTGACTTCACGGGGATGGAAGGAGGGGCACTCGTGGATGATGGGCCTCCCATCTGCCGAGGTCGGGGGATGAGGAGGAGAGATCCTGGTCTGGGTGTGTGTGGCCAGCAACCTGGGAGGCACTCTGGGGAAGCTGAGGTCAGCGTTTGGATGCACGAGTCTGCAGTTGTCAAGATGGAGCTGAGTAGAAGGTGAACACTGGGATGGGAAGAGGTAACTGTGGGACCCTGTGTAGCTGGGAAGGAGGGCAAGGTGAGCTCTGAGCTTAGAGGCGGAGCCCATGGAGGAGGCAGGGAAGGCAGAGCAGGTGAGTGGCAGTGTCGAAGCTAAGAAAGGAAGGCATCTTGTGGAGGGGTCAGCTCTCAGCTGCTCACCAGCTAAGCATATGAGCTAGGAGCCAACTATGCATTTGGCAGACTGGTGGACACCGGGGAGCGGTTTGGATGGGTGTGGAAGCCTGGCTCAGGAGTGATGAGAGAGGCCTAGGCAAGAAATAGGCTCTGAGAAGGAATAGAAGCGATGTGGCAGCCAGAGGTGGAAAGAGGTCAGGCAGTGCCTGTGCGTACACTGAGGCCAAAGGCAGAAGTTACTGCCCTCATAGGGCCGGGCCTGGCCCTGGCTGTGGGTCCGGTGTATGCCTGCTGAAGACCCAGAAGAGGTAGAGCTGGTGGGGCAGGTGCAGGCCGGGGCGGATGCCGGCATTGTGGAAGCTCTCCGGTGGCTCTCCTGACCATGGAGGTGGGCCCCTGAGAACAGCGCATCTCTGCAGACAGGTCAGACGGGCTCCCTGGCTAGGGACGTGCTCTGCGGGAATAGCGGAGCCCAGCAGGAAGGCAGTGCTTCAACACACTGAGGGAGACACTAAGCTCAGAATAGTTTGCATCCAGTAAAAATTTAGATTTCAAATTCTGTTGTCTTGGGAGTTCCCCATTCCATTTTTAAGGAAGAAAGCAGAGACGTTCATAACAAGATGTTTCAAAATAACTTAAACAAAAACCTCTCTACATGTGTGGATATAGGATTATAGGAATATGGAGAAAGATAAAGAGAAATACAGTTGATCCTTGAACAGCACGGGTTCGAACTGTACAGACCCACAGTCTGTCATCTGTTTCCTCTTCCTTATGATTTTCTTAATCACACTTTGTTCTTTTACTTACTGTATTGTAAGAATGCTATATGTAATCTGTATGCAAAATACGTGTCAATTAGCTGTTTCTGTTACTGGTTAGTTTCTGGTCGTCAGTAAGCTAGTAGTAGTTCGTTTGGGGAAGCCAGTTTTACACAGGAATGTTCAGCTCTGTGGGGGTGGGTGCCTCTGACCCCCATGTTGCTCAAAAGTCATCTGTACACCTGTTCATTAACTTTTGGTCTAATCAGTTGAGTAGGAATGGGGTGCAGATAAAGCGAAGAAAGGAAAAGAGTATGTGTGATTTCTCCTATTGGTAAATTCTGTGTGTGTATAGAGAGGCGTGAGAGACGGTCCGGGAGTGTGGGTGGTACTCCTATCAAGTGCTGGGATTCCAGCTGGCTTTTCCATACTGTCAAATGTTTCAATCTTTTACAGAAAATGTACATTGTTTATATAATAAAAATTTAAATGAAAAGATTTCCCTTATGGGAAAAATGTAGCTGCTACAGTGTTCTAAAAACTCTGTGCCTGGTTCCCTATTAAGGACACTTTTAAAGGCAGGGGTGGTAAGGCTTGGATGGTCAAGGTCATCTGGCCTAGAGGTGCCTAACTTGACAAAGAAATGTTAACATTTTTTTGGCTTTGTGATGTTTCATTGCAACAGATGCACATTGATTCTCATGAAGCCCTTGGAGTGTTAAATACTTTATTTGAGATTCTGGCCCCTTCCTCCCTCCGTCCTGTGGACATGCTATTACGGAGTATGTTTGTCACTCCAGATACAATGGTGAGTGTCTTGCCTCATGGTGGCCCCTTTGATGTGTGACTATGCAGTGCAGCGTTCATCAGAGTTAGCTGGGAACTCGGCCTGCAGGGTGGGCCCTGGGAATTTGCATTATAAACAGGTTCCCAGATGGTATTGATGCTGCTTATCTGGGATCACATTTTGAAACTGATGATAATTTATTGGCTTTATTGATGGAATGGTAAAATAGAGGTAATTTTCATCCATGAGACTGGCACTCAGGAAAAATGTTATTCTCTTACTTGTTTTTATCGTGATACTAGCTTTATGGTAAGTTTTTTTTGTTTTTTTTTTAATTCTCTTTATTTTAACGGTCACTTACTTTCTGTCTTTTAGGCATCTGTAAGCACTGTTCAGCTGTGGATCTCAGGAATCCTAGCCATTTTGAGGGTTCTGATTTCCCAGTCAACTGAAGATATTGTTCTCTCTCGTATTCAGGAGCTCTCCTTCTCCCCATATTTAATCTGCTGTCCAGTAATTAATAGGTTAAGAGACGGGGACAGTACTTCAACACCGGAAGAACACAGTGAAGGAAGGCAAATCAAGAGTTTGCCGGAGGAAACGTTTTCAAGGTATGCTGTATATCCAAGCCTTTACCCATCCCATGGCCTTTAGGAAGTCACATTTTATGAACAATAAGTCTGCAATAGCTCCTGGTCTTGCTTCAGTGCTATAAGTGGGGGTAAAGTAGTCTGCATGGGTATGCTTTCTATTCCTGACCTGTGTCATCTGTGGCACTGGGTTCATGTCTCTTAGAGTTCAGTCACATCCCGTCACTTATCCTTGTTAAGGACAACATAGTGGCTCACCATGGCAGTGCAGGCTGAGGCCAGCCTAGCCTAGGTCCCAGCAGTAAGGATGCGTGTTGTGTTGCCTGCAAAGAATTTAAAAATCTCTGAAAACCAGCTAAAAGTCTCATTTTTATTCTCAAGTGTGCAGGCCATTCTAAACAATCAGTAATAAACTCTTTCCTCCTGCAAGGGTGACTGCTTCCACTTGTGTTCCCCTTGGTGTAGTTGTGGTAGCAAATTGTGTCTACCCTCACAAATTATTTGAAAGCTCCTTGAGGGTAGATCAAAAGTTATGCCCAGTAAATGCTTATTGCCTAGACAAGTGTGTGTCCACCTTCCCCGGATCCAGGGCACTCAGTGAGGTAGAGCTGGTGAGTGTGGTTTATGCGGCCGTGCTCCTTCCAGGCAGGCCCACGTAAAATCCATTCAGCCTTCCGTTTATTGGTCATTGGTGGGGGTGCCTGTGCATTTGTGAAGAGAAATCCAGTAAACCTGCCCAACACCCTTTTGTTTGCAGATTCAGCCAGGTTGCCTGTGGCTCCCTCTGCCGCAGCTAAGCAGGGGGCTAAAATGGATCATGCACTAAATTCCTACGTGGATTGTTGTCTTGGACTTCTGTGATACTTCATGGTTTGCAGGGCTTTAAACTAACAGCCCTGCGGGTGATATGTTTACTGCCATCTCATAAGTGAGGCAGGTAATACAGAGAGGGAAAGGGACTTAATACAAAGAGATGGTATTAAATGTTGCACTTTGTTTACTTAAGTTTTTGCTCCAGCTCTGTCTACCATACATACATATTTTTACAGTAGACCTCATATAAGTGCCCAAAAACAGTCACCTAATTGATGTCAGACTTTTCCCTTTCTTTGAAGGTTTCTACTACAACTAGTTGGCATTCTTTTGGAGGATATTGTTACAAAGCAGCTCAAAGTGGAAATGAATGAACAGCAACATACTTTCTATTGTCAAGAGCTAGGCACGCTGCTAATGTGTCTGATTCACATCTTCAAGTCTGGTAGGTGCTTCAGACTGGTCTTCACAGAGCCTTTGTTTGTTCTGTGTCCTGTACTGTATGCTCTCAGAGGTAGGGACTTTGCTGCCCGGTGTAAGCTCTGTGGTGCGTAATATGCATTTGAGAAGGTTTTGTTGGAGCACCTGGGTGGCTCAGTCGGTTAATCGTCTGCTTTCGGCTTGGGTCATGATCCCAGGGTCCTGGGATGGAGCCCCACATCAGCCTCCCTGCTCAGTGGGGAGCCTGTTCCCCCACCCCCGCTCATGCTCTCTCTCCCTCTCTCTCTCTCTCTCTCTCTCTCTCTCTCTCCCTCCCTCTTAAGTAAATAAAAATCTTAAAAAGTCATACAATTTTTTAAAAATTTGAAAATGTTTTGTTGGTGAGAAAAAGTAAACCTGAGGGCTTTCTCCTCTCTTCAACATTTGAAAGTCCAAGATATTTTTGTACTTTCACATGTGATTGTGAATTAAAAAGGACAGTGAACCCAAGAGAGGAGTCACAAGAAGGCAGCCTTGCAGCATGCATAGGAAGCACTAAGTCCATATTAGGATAGTCAGTGCTTTCTAAAGAGGAATGAGTGTTCTTGAGAAGAATGCCTTGGATTAGTTTAAATGGGTGAGAAGCTGGAAGACTTCTCACTACAGCTGGCTCTTCTTTCAGCAAGAAAAGTGAGAGGCAGTTCTGATCTCCAGGAAAAACAAACAGCAAGGAAGTCGTGGTCCAAATACAAAGCAAACCAAAGCATGAGTGAGGTACATCTCATCTCTAATAGGGTAGAGTCTGGAACCTTCACTCAGCAGGACCCTGTCCTATGCTAGAACAAGAAAAGGAACGACTGCTTCGAGTTCCTGGAAGTGCAGAGGTCACTGTTCTTGTTAGGTATGATGACCTCAGGCACTTTCATTCTGTTGCCCTGTCGAGTATTTCCATGTTTCAGCTCCGATCTGTGTTGGCTCTGTTCTCTGGTGGGCTCCTTCCCCATGGCAGGAAGGATGACCCCCAGGCACCTGTGGTCTGAGCCCCAGCGTGAGTCCTGTGAGTTCTGGGCGCTGTGGCCTATGTGGGCCTAGTAAGATATCGGGCAGCACTTGCTGAGAGGGAGCGAGGGCCACTTCCTCATGAGGGCAAGAGGAGCAGATAGAATAATAGATGGGCTGCTGCAGCTGATAAAAGTATGTCAGATTGAACTTTGGAGGTGACAGAACTAGAAGCAGGACAGCAGTTGCCTGAAAAGGGATGGGGCAGGGCATTTGTAAAATCAGAAACCCCTCTCTATTATTGGACTTTTAAGTCGTGTCCATATTATTTGAGTACAAATGAAAACACACACACACACACACACACACACACACACACGCACGCACCAAGTAGGTCCCGCGGGGAGGAGCCTGCTGCAGGTCGCGCACCAGGGCCATGGTGCTCAGGAGGGCTGTGCCTCTTGTCTTCGTGGGGCTCGCAGGCCTTCGTGGAGCTTGCAGGCCAGTGGGGAAGGTGATACACAGGCAGGGACTTTTAAGTCTGGAAGTTTCCTGTGAAGGAAACAAGTAGCACAGCGATAAGCAGAATGGGGATAGGGAGGGAGGACAGGGTCCTTGGGAGGTGATGTTAAGCTAAGGCCCAAAGGCGAGATGCCATGCTCCGCCAGATGGCTGCTGAGAGCGCACAGGCGAGGGTCAGAGGGGTGAGGGTCAGAGGGCGACCGGGGAGGCTGGCAGGGGTGGGGGGCATGGAGAAGGAGGCGTCTTCGTGGCTGCTCATTTAATTGCTATTGCTCTTGGACAGGGGCATGGCCAGAATTTAATTATCAAGTGGACTCAAGAGCTTCAAGCCCTCTTCATTACTAATATTGGAAGAATATTTGTTTTGAAAAACTTTTGATTTATGTTTCACTGACGCACTGTAATAAGTTTAAAGTTGAGGAAAGACTTAAGCTACAACATGAATAATAGGTCATTTGTAGTATGTCGGTCATTCTGATACTTGGCCGCTGACTGGTCTGGATCTGATAGCAGAAGGACACCGTTCATCTCTAAGGGCTGCTTGCTTCCCTCTTTGGAGAGGGGTGACCTCCAGCGCATCCCGTGGAATTCCATGCTGTTCCAGGCGCGCGCAGACTCACCCCCTTGCCTCTTCCTGTTCCTCAGCTCAGATATCAGGGGAAGCGTGTGTGGTCCACGGCAGCACCGCCCACGAGGGCTTCCTGCCTCGGGGGAACATTCTGTGTCTGCCATAGTTCAGTTGCCTCCAGCCACGTGTGGTTTTGGGCACTTGGAATGTGGCTAGGGCGGATTAAGGAGCTACTTTTTAATTTTATTTATTTTAATTGACTTAAATTTGAATGGCCCCGTGTGACCAGTGGTCGCTGTATCAGAGAGGACAGGGTATGGGGGCAGAGCTCAGGCCTTGGTACTTGCCACATGGGCTTTGTGCAGTGTCTGTTCCTGCTGTCGTGTGGTTCAGTGTTTGCAGAGAAGGTGTCTGTGTTTCTGAGTGTCTGTCTCCATGTCGTTTATTTTGACCACATTTCCTCTAATGATACTAAGGGACAGAATTACTGTTTTTGGTTTTGAGGTAAGAGTTTAAGTAAATCATCTTGTACTTCTATGTTAAAGAGGTGCATAGAACATACAAAGTTGGTGATTTTTATTTATGCTTTGCCTAAAAAAAAGGCAGTGAATTCCAGCCCTCCACTGAAAATTGCGATCTTCGAGAACAGCTCTTCCTGCAGCAATAAGATTGGCCTTGGTTCAGACTTGGGCAAAGACGAGGATGGCCACCCTGCCGGGAATCAGTGTTCGCGATGGTACCCCCCCTTAGTCCTTAGGACAGCTCTGTGAAATAGCCCCCCTTTCCCCTGAAGAAAGGGTTCAGGCTCCAGAAGTTCCCGTGATAAAACCAAGATTGCAAACCAGCCATTGTTTCTTGCAGTGTTTGTTCTCTTACACCACACCGCTGCTCAGTTGCTCGTGGTGCAGTCAGTGGCTTGCGTGTGCAGAGCACTTCCTGAGTGACGTGGGGCTGCCACTTGCAGCCCTGCTTCCCGTGCTCCTGGTCTCTGGGAGCCTTCCTGGCTCAGGTGCTCATCTATGCTTTGTCAGCATCATTTGGCCCCAGGCCCTGTCCCTTCTCCCAGGTCCCGACTCTCCTGGCTTCCCTTGCCTCCCAGGCACATCAGACATCATCTGGGCTGTGGGCCCTGCCTTCTTCCTATCTCAGCCCGTGGTCACTGCTGAGAACACCGGGAGGTAAGACCTTGCCCCACGCCTCCTCCCATCCAGGACTAGTATCCACACTCCCCACCTGTTAATTCAGGTCATGGAGCGATTTTAACAAGGGGACAGCAACATTTTGGTGGCTTACCACAGCAGAGGGCTGCTTTTGTATCTGTGCCCATGCAGGAGGCTGTTCCTGGTCCCTGCTGGCTCTTCTCCATGTGAGGATTCGAGCCCAGGCCTCTCTCCTTCCTGGGGCTCAGCTGCCCGGGGCAAAGCACCCTGGGTTCGCTGGTTGAGGAGGGGAGGGAAGAGAGAAGAGGCTTCGTTGCCTTGGGCTGAAAGTGACCCACATCCCTTTTGCTTGTGTTTCTGTGGTGCAGCTCTCGGCAGCCCCCACCCAGGGGCTTGTTCACCCCAGTGGGTGACTGCTTCCCTGCGACAGCCCTGTGAGCAGAGGGGACAGACCTTCGGGGCAAAGCCATAAGGATGACAGCCAAGAGTTTCCAGGGGACAGACAGCAGAGGCAGGTGTCATAGCAGGATCAGCTGTGCCATCAGTCATCACCAAGGGCACCGGGTGGGCTAGCGGGCTTTCTAGAGCCTTCGCTGCTCCGTGGGCATCCCCACCATCCCTGTGCTCTACCGGGGGGACAGAGCATTTCCACAGGTGTTGCCCACACCCCTCCCTCACCTGGGGGTTGGCATATCTCGACACCAAGAGGCACAGCCCTGTGGCCCTTCCTCCCATTCCCCTGGTGTCTGCTCTTGCCCTGATCACCTCCTGCCAGTTTGCGTCTTGAGTCTTACCTGAGCGTGCTCAACAGTCCCCATTGCACTAGGGAGCAGCACGCACGTTGGGCTTTCCATCTGGCCTGCTGCCATGCAGATCAGCCTGTCTATAATGGGGAACAACAACCTGTCCTATCTTACCGTCCTTGCTCTGCAGCTTCCTTTGTTCTCTCGCCCACGTTTACTACATGGCTTTCCAAAGTCAGTGTCTCTGGAGTTTATTCCTGTTGTTTCTCAAGCTGGGCTTTCCCTCTGGATTCTCCCCCCCATAGCCCTTTAACCAGGAGTGGCATGCGAGGCCCCATGTGCTCTGTCCTGCGTCCTTACCTTGGCACCAGGCCTGAGCATGGGGGACTGAGACTCTCACCGCTTGGCTTGATCGTCTTTTTTTCCCAGCCTCCTAGTTACGTGTGTCCCTGCCTTCTGTCTGCCCAACCCCGGCTTTCCTGATGTAGAACTGAGCACAGAACACTGTGTTGCTGAAGGAGCACAACAGAGTGAGGTGATGTGTGAGCTTGTTGTGGAATGATATCCACAGTAAGCTCAGGTACTGTCCATCCTGCACGTAGGTAGACATCTTCTTTTTCCTTAGATGAGAACGTTGAAGATCCGCTCTTTCAGCAATGTTCAAGAACATCATGGAGCAGAGTTAATCACGGTCATCGTGTTGTACCTGACAGCTCAGAACTTATACCTGGAAATTGTGATCTTGACCTCCTTCTCTGCGTTCCCCCACCCCTTGCCCCAGGCTCTGGCAGCCGCCATTCTGTTCTCTGCATCAGAGTTGGGTGTTTTAAGATTCCCCATATACGTGAGATCATACAGTATTTGCCCTTTTTTGTCTGACTTACTTCCTGTAACATAATGCCCTCGGGGTCTGTCCAGGTTGTCAGAAATGGCAGGATTTCCTTCCTTTTTATGGCTAAATAATATTCCATTGTGTATGTACCCCCATCTTTATCCGTTCATATGCTGTTGGACACTTACATTGTCTCTGTGTCTTGCTATTGTACACAGGGATGCAATTTTGTTTCCGTCAGGTGAATGCTCAGTAGCAGGATTACTGGATCACGTGGAGGTTCTGTTTTTTAACTTTCTACAGAAGCTCCACACTGTTTTCCACCACTGCTGCCCCAGTTTGTGTGCCGACCAGTAACGCAAAAGGGTTCCCCTTTCTGCATGTCCTCGCCAGCACTTGCCTTTATGATCCTAGCTTTTCTAGCAGGTGGTGGGTGGTATCTCGCTACGGTTTGGATTCCCACTTCCCTGATGAGATGCCCATCATCTTTTCATGTGCCTCTGGGCCATCTGTGTGTCTTCTTTGGAAAAACGTCTGTGTAGGTCTTTTGCTCACTTATAATTGGATTCTTCAGGGGTTTTTTTTTTTTGCTATTGAGTTGTATGAGTTCTTTAGAGATTTTGGATACTAGCCTCTTGTCAGGTGTATAATTTATGGGTATTCGGTTCCGTGGGTTGTCTTTTCATTTCATTGGTCATTTCCTCTGCTGTGCAGAAGCTTTCACTTGGAGGCAGTCCCCCTGTTCATCTTTCCTTCTGCTGGTGGTTTAGGTGACACACCCAGACAAATTGTTGCCAGTACCCAGGTCAGAAGTCTTGCCCTCTGCTTTCTTTCAGGCGCTCTGTGCTTTCAGGTTCCACATTTAAGTCTCACTGATGGCAAGGTAGTTGCTGTTAGTGAAGGAAGGGGTCCAGTTTTATTCTTTTGTCAGTGAATATCCAGTTTTCCTAACACCGTTTATTGAAGAGAAGTCTTTTTTCTTCATCATCGAGTATTCTCTGTCCTGGTTTCCATGCTGATCTCTGTTTTCTCTCTTCCACTGTCTCTGCCTCTGCCCCTCTCCTTGTCCCCCTCCTCTCGCTCAATAGGATTGTCCCCTTGGTAGCCTGGCCCAGTTGTTGCTGCAGAGACAACTCGTCACTGGCTGCAGAGCCTAGGTCATCGCACTGACCTGGCTGCCTTGGGCTCTCATGTCCATTCTCCTTCTAGCCTGTGACTTGGTGTCTTGCCAGCCTCTCACACTCATGATAAAAATTGAACTCGTCACCTGGCATGGCCTCCCAACTCTGGCTTCTTCTGGCCAACGTGCTCCACACTATCATGGATGTTCAAACCCCAGCGTCGCTGTGGGGACACCTGGGTGGCTCAGTCAGTTGGGTGGCTGCCTTTTGCTCAGGTCATGATCCCAGGGTCCTGGGACTGAGCCCTGCATCAGGCTCCCTGCTCAGCAGGGAGTCTGCTTCTCCCTCTCCCTCTGGCTGCTGCTCTGCCTACTTGTGATCTCTCTCTAATAACTAAATAAAATTTTTAAAAACAAAACAAAGTAGCGTCACTGTGGTCTCCCTGCCCCAGCGAACCACCTGACTTCTCGCTGCTCTCGTGGCCCCTCCAGAGGCCATGCAACCGTTCCTCACAGCCCCCCAGCAGCAGCCCTGCTGGCTGGTCCTTGCTTTGCCCAGCACCCTACTGAGCCCTTCACTCTGGTTTTACTCTTGGATCCTATTGCAGCCTTGTGCACAGCTATTGCTCTTAATTCCATTTTGCAGGTGAGAAAGCTGAGACCCCAGATAATGTACTGTTAGGGCCAAGTAAATGGTAGAGCCACAGCTCTGACCATGGTTTTCCATCCTGTTGAGTAATACCCCACAGCATCACTCTGTCATTCCCTCTGCTCCATGGCCTGGCTCCCCATTCCTCCACAGTAGCACCTGCCTCTTCCCTTGGGTCCATTGGCCCTACAAGGAGCCCACACAGTAATGAGGGGCACAGAGAAGGACTGGGCCCAGGCTGGGTGGGCCAGAGGTGGGTGATGCTGTCCACACAGCACCCAGAGAAGACCCTGGAAATGGGGCCAGAGACCAGGCGAGCAGTGGACATCTTCTCATTGGAACTACTGTTCTGAATATGTGTGTTCTGCTCCCTGGTTATCCCAGGAGGCCAGCCTGGTGTTGTGGGCCGTGACTGTCCTGCTTTTGTTAGCTCTCTTTCTCCGCCTCAGGTCAGAAGCATAACCAGTCACAAAGTAGTAGGGAATAGGTCTGTCGTCTATCTTTGCCTCTGTTAGGACCCCTTTGCATTTGGGATGCGTTGAAACCTAAACTAGAAATAAGATTCTGACTTCCCAGCTGTGGTGCCAGGAGGGTGAAGATGCAGAGGGCGGGGAGTCCTCGGCCTGCTCTCATCCATGCCCTGTCTTCCCTGATGTGCTGTGCAGCATGTATCTGTCTCGGGGTCCTTGCAGTGAGGGCCAGCTATCGTGACACCACGGCCGGTGATGGGAGAGGTGTGTTGAGCTGACATTGTATTGGTCCAAAGGAAGGGACAGAAGGAAATGGTGAATTCCTGGAAGGGATTTGTCTAGGCCCCTAGGAGGCTGATACAGACAGGCTGTGGGCAGAATGCTGTTGGGTGTGCCCCTACGCGCCCCTGACATGCCCAAGACGAGTGTGGCTGGCTGACTGTGGGCTTGCTCTGCCCCGGGCCGCCCTACACTGGGCGCACAGAGCGCATGGCCCTCCGCTCTCAGACAGTGGCCCATGGACCGTGAGCTGGGGCCTGGCAGGCCGCACTGCCTGCCTTCTTCCTCTGGCACATGCTGTGGCCCACAAGGCCCCCCGTACTTCTTTGGAAGCCAAGGAAATGTTTGTTATGGCAGGAGGAGGGTGTAGAGAGGCTCCTGCCAGAGAGAACCGGCCCTATGGAGGCCTTGCTGTCCCGGGGGCCGAGTGCGGGCCGCTTGCTCTCCATGGAGCTGGGTCTCCTGTCACATGCAGGCACGGCTCTTGGCGTGGAGCTCCTGGACAGTTTGCTGACAGCAGTAGGGAGAGTACCTGGGAGAGTGAGGATGTTAGTGTCCTTGGCTGCTCCATTAGCTAAGCAGCCTATTTGGCTTTTGCTTCGAAAGCCTGATTTTCTAAGCGCCAAATGCTTTGAATGTGCGAGTATAGGAAAGAGCTGAGGGTGTATCTTTTTCTGGAAGATCTTCCTGTGGCCACAATGAGCAGCAAAGATGTTTCCCTCTTAGTTCTCCTTCTGGTTTGTTTGTAGGAATGTTCCGAAGAATCACAGCTGCTGCCTCCAGACTCTTCACGGTAGATAGCACCGACAGCAGTTTCTACGGCCTGGAGAGGCTGAACGCACGGGTGCGCGCCATGGTGCCCACGCACCCGGCCCTGGTGCTGCTCTGGTGCCAGATCCTGCTGCTGGTCAGCCACACCGACTACCGCTGGTGGGCAGAGGTGCAGCAGACCCCCAGGTACGTCCGGCCTGTGGCCTGAAGGCCAGCCCGCCCTTGCACTGGGACAGCCCAAGCTCTGGCCCGAATTCTTCAAGGCTTCGTGCGGACTTTGCCTCTGCTCTGCCTTCCTTCCGTGGGCGCTGCACAGCAGGGGAGATGTGGTCGGGCTGAAGGCACTCAGTGTGCTGCAGCTTACCAAATACAGTTTCTGTGACAGTCTCTTTGACACGGCTTCTCTTGAGGGTTGTTCTTGTCATGCAATGTCCCTCCTGCTAGGCTCTTGTCCTTAAATTGCTTCCAGAGCCAGACATGTTGCAACGTCTTAACTTCATTATAAGTTAAATGTGGTTCTGGTTATTCTTAGATAATGAAGTAATTACTGAGCAAGATTTCAAAACTGCTTGGAAAGACACTATTTTTCATCATTCACAAAGACTTGTGAAGTATCTGATTGGGGGTGACCCCTTTTTGTAGAAAGTTTTCAGGCTTCAGCCTTTATTTCTGGGCACTGTCCTGCTCAGACCTTAACACACATGTGGGAATAGAACCTTTGATGCCCATCCGCTGAGCTGAGTCCTCAGTGCCAAGTTTCTGGAAGCCTCGAGAGCCCACGGTGAGGAGAGAAGGCAAGGGCAGCAGGGTGGGGGTCAGCTCCTTTCTGCTCACTGTGGAGAGGCTGAGCTGTGTGAGGCCTGGGGGCCTAGTTGGGCCACTCCATTGCTTTCAGGTGGAAAACGCAGTGTTAGTAGGCATCTTTCAATGTCTGTGCTATATGCTGTGGTATGTGCAAAGAAAAATAATACGTGTTTTCTGCTCTCTGCGTGCTTACAGTTTAGTTGCGGGAGACAGACCAGTGAGAACATTGGAAATGCTTCGAGAACATGATGTGCTGTGAAAGTCAGGAACAGAAACAAGTGTCTGCTTCAGTGCTTCTTTGCTGTACATATAAATCCCCCAGCGAGCTTATTAAAATCGGGTTCTGGTTTAGCAGATCACTAGTTGGACCTGGGACTCTGCCTTTCTGCTAGGGTCCCGGGTACTGCCAATGCTCTGGTCCATGGAACCCAGGAATCCAGGGCAGGTCCTGAGTCCTTAGGGACTGTGCCTCAGAGCCACTGGGGGCTTGTTCCAGGGACCAGGACTGCAACCCAGCTCACTGCTGGACCTGGTAGCTGGGTACCTTAGAGATTAGGATCCTGGGCTTTCATGTTCTCACAGTCTCCCCAGGAAACTCCCCTGGGCATCTGAAGTTGAGTTGTGTGGGGAGGACTTGGTGGGCTGGGGCTTGAGTTAGCCACTGATACTAGCAGGTATGTGCAGGTGGACAGAAGGTGAGAAATTGTCTGTCACCACCGTGGGTGTGTGAGTTTCCTTCCCCCTCCCACCTCCCCTCTACTTCTCCCACCTTCTCTTCCTCCTCCTCCTTGTCCTCCTTTTGTTGGCTGATGGGTAGTGAGGGCAGAGGGACCTAGAGTGGGGTCAAGAGGAAGTGGGAGGGTGGACCCCAGTCTGATTAGGAAGGGCCTTCCACAGATCTGGGGTGTAAAACATCCAGAAAGAACACTATTGGGATAATGGAGGGAATTTGAATGTGAGTTTTAGGAGACCTTTTGTTTTGTGGTGATGAGTTCTCAGGGACCCCTGCTGAAGTACTTTGGGGTGAAGTGTCTTCACCGACGTGAATACTCTCAGGTGGTGCAGGCCAGAAAGTGTGAGTGCACGTGTGGCGTGTGCTTGTGTATGTGCAGAGTGCATGCGTGTGTGTAGAGTGCATATGTGTGAGGTGTGCACATATGTGTAGAGTGTGGGCGTGTGCGGAGCATGTGTGTATGTGTATGTGGAGCATGCGTGTGGAATCGTATGTGTGAATGCACATGTGTGGGGTGTGCATGTGTGTGTGAAGGTGGCAACATAGTGGTTGAATCTAGGTGGAGAGGGTGTGACATCATCGAATTCATCTTTCAGCTTTTCTGTTGGCTTCAAAGTTTTCCAAGTAAAAGTTGAGGAAGAGGGATCACAGAAGTGGGCACATTTTGGAGCACTCAGCTCTGGATAGTCCCCAAGAGGAGGTTTGCTCTGGAGGGGAGGACACGTGGGAGATGGGGCGTGAGGCCCTCAACGAAACGTGGTGCCTGGGAGCTTTCCCTGCATGCCCTCGGAGCGGCTGCGGAGGCTTCTCGGGGTCCCTATTTGCATTTCACTGCTTGCGAGTAAAGGTGGTCACGTTTTCATGTGCTTATTGACCATTTGTGGATCTTGTCGTAAAGCATGTATTCAGATATTCGCCAGTTGTTTGAAATTAGACTGTTTGCTATCTTGTTGTTGAGTTGTAAGTTCTTTATATATTATGGATCTAAGTAAATGTTTTCTCTCAATTTGTGGTTTGCCATTTTATTTTTTTAATGGTTTCTTTTCAAGAGCAGAATTTTTAAGTTTTTATTGAAACAAGTGCATCAGGTTTTTTTTTTCTGTTCAATCCAAGAAATGTTTACCTACCCCAGGGTCACGATTTTCCTCCATGATTTCTTCCGGAAATTGTGTAGCTTTGCCGTTTATCATTCTGAATTAATTTTTGTGGGTGACAAAGCATGAGGGTAAAGAGTCCTCTCCCGACCCCACCCCCCAAAGGGTGGTTCTTTCACCGTTTTTTGCGAAAAGACCACACTTTCTCTCGTGAGTTCTCTGGGCACTTTCTCAGTGCGCGGTGCAGTTTAGACGCACGGATCTGCCTGTGGGCTCCACTCACACCCCTCAACTGGAGCCTCCCCTGCCGACACAGTGTTGTCGCCTTGGCTACCCTGCCAGGTCCCCCCACTCTCTTGACTTCCAAAACAGTTTTGGCTCCGTAGGTTCTTTGTGTTTCCATGATACGTTTTAGAGTAGGCTTGGCAGTGTCCACAAGAGCCCGCTGGCCTCTCACCGGAGCTTGTGGCTGGTGTGGGACAGTGGGAGCACTGGCGTCCAGCATCCAGACGCTAAGTCTTCCAGCATGGTCTCTCTTTGGGTATTTCACTCTCGAATTTGCCACAACAGCATCTCGTAGTGTGTCATGTACAAGTATTTCTCGTATTTAACGCACTTCCATGTTTTGGAATGCTGTTTAAATGGTGCCGTGGTGTGCTGCTGGCTTGTAGAAGTGCAGCTGGTATTGTCCTGACCTCCCATCCTGAGAGCTGGCCTGGCTCACGCATCGGCCCCAGGATGCTTTCCGTGGGCTCTGGACCGTGCTCTGTGACCACATGAGTATCATCCCCAGGTCAGACTCCTCTTCTTCCTTTCCCACCTGTGTTCCTCTTTTTTGTCTTTTCTGTCTCAGGACACTGACCAGGCCCTCCCTACAGGGCTGGCCTCCGTTTTTCTGTATCTGGAGACTCAGTAGATAGATGTGGTCCCACACGACAGTGACCTCCCCAGCTTGGAGGCAGGCTCTCAGGCGAGTGAAGAGGCCATGCTCTGGCCACTTCTTGTTTGGGGGCTCTGTCTTCACTGATTTGTTTCCAGTCTGCCTGGCCTTCTGGTGGCCTGTTATGGTCTTGCATGTGCCATGGCACTGGGGGTGTGGCGTGGCCCCCTGGATTTGGGGCGTTCATTCCCCGTCAGTGTCTGGCTGCATCTGTCCTGAGGTCTCCAGGGCTGCCCACTACAAGCTGGGACTCAGTTTGGATTGACATGGGTTGACATTCAAATTGAATTGCAGGCTCTGCCCCCTTCCCCACAGAGGCCCCCCTGTAGCCGTACCATCATGAAATGGGGGCTGACTGGAGGGCTGAGAAGAGGAGGTGTTTCTGTTGGTGGGTTTTTCATTGACCTATGACTTAAACGCTACACAGAAACACACTCTTTTGTACCAAATATTATCAGGTGAACACCGCCATAGTCACAATATAGGATCTTTCTATAACTTCAGAATGTCCTCTTTGTCCTCTGTGGTCACCCTCAGCCCCCTGCCCCCCAGTTACCGGTCCGTGCTCCATCCCTGTGTTCAGCCTGTTGCAGAATGCCGTATGGATAGAGTTCTGCAGTCTGTAGCTTTTTGAGTCTGGCTTTGTCACTTAGTGCAGGAGATATAAAGCTCATTTATGGCCTTGCACAGCTCATTGGTGCGTTCTTTGGATGAGTAAATAGTATTCACTCGGACCAGTGAATAGTATTCCGTGGTACAGATAATAGTCGTGGCGCATCCACTCACCAGCTGAGGACAGGGAAATTGCAGTTGGGACATTTTTTTTAACTTGCAGAATATTTTATACTAATTCTCTTGTAAATTTTGAGGTGTTGTAGGAAAAGTTGAGAAATTTCAGAATATCCTTGTCCTCACATGACCTCTGTCCCTGCTAAGCCTCAGCAGAGATGTTGCTAAGGGAGGGGTATCATCCCTGGTTAGGCTCTGCAGTCAGGGGCTGTTCACAGGTGTGGCGACATGTGCGTCTGAGGGCTTGTGGCAGCATTGGGGAATCCCAAGGGTGTAATCCTGTCGACTGAGAAGTGAAGTAACCTTCGCAAGTGGTGAGCGAGTTTTGCAGAAGTGCTCTCCGACAGTGGCGTGGTGGTACGTCCCCTGTGGGCCAGTGAGGGTGGCAGCATCTCGCCATTCGTCCTGTGGTCAAGTCCAGCCGCATGAGGGCTCTGTCCTGGCAGATGGGCGCGGCGATCTCACAGATCCGCGCTGGGAATCGTGCACAGTCAGGGGGAGTTCAGTGCCTAAGCACCAGTAAGTGCGGCTTCATGGCAGATTCTGCCTTAAGTTGAGCATTGGACTGTTCACCCGTGAGATCTCCATGTTCTTGGGACACCCACACGTGCTTTGCCACGGTTCAGAAGTCAGTCACTAAGAGTGTGCGGCAGGACTGAAACCCTGTCTGCTTCAGCACAGGAACTGAGCTTCTGGTCATCTGCTTTGAAGAGAAGCTTGTTTTCATCCCAGAAACATGGTCAGTGCATCTGTTGCTCCTTACAGGAGACGCAGTCTGTCCAGTACGAAGTCACTCAGCCCTCAGATGCCTGGAGAGGAGGAGGACCCCGGTGCGGCCTGCAAGCTTGGGATGTGCAATAGAGAGATAGTGCGAAGGGGAGCTCTCATTCTCTTCTGCGATTATGTCGTAAGTCAGGACACAGGTCCCGGCGGGCAGGGGGCCAGAGAGCCCCAGTGCAGGGGATGCTCCTGCAGACCGACATCCCGCCGTCGCCTCGGGGCCACAGCAGGTGTCCCATCCTTCTCCGGCTGGTCACGGATGTGGAGGTTTGTCTATGGAAGGTTTCACTCCGCTGTCACCGCCTCAGCGAGGGTGACTTGGAGTGGGGTTCTGCTTTAAACGTCCCATCTGTGCAGAGGAGGTTGGTGTCCATTGTTGCATTTTAAAATGAATTCTTTTTGGAATCATCCATTTTTTAAAAATAACTTTTGTAGAGCTTTTGACCATAAAACTAGAAACACATTTTAACATGGAAAATTGATAAAAACCAATAAACAAGAAAATACAGCCTCCTTATAACTGCACTACTCAAAAAACCTGTTGTGGCATTTTGGCTGGGATTTGGTGCTTTTTCTCCACTGGTTACAGCATGTGTGTTTCTTTGGCACAAACACGGCACCATGTTCATACTGTTTTCACACAGCAAAGCGTGTGACGTTCTCAACTGAAAAGGAAGGGCACTCTTAGCAAGTGGTGGTTGTCATACAGATTTTTTTTTAATTGTTACTGATTTTTTGATTAATATTCTTTATGTTGAATTAGTTTTTCTATCTTGTTTTACTTCTGAGAAATAATTTAGTATAATTGTATAATGTCTTTCACAGAAATGTAAGGAAAATACTAGTTTTATAAACTAATACTATCAAATTATACCACATGGAAAATATTAATCATTAACCAGATGTCGAAGAATTGGTCTCATTTTATAATTTCTGCCTAGGAGGATTATGAATTAAGATGAAAAGGCATCATACATCCTCAAAGATGGATATTTATTTCCTTATAAATCTTAAATTTCTCCCCTTAATGTCCATTTGATTCATGGAATCTATTCATATTTTGGATTCAGGAATTCTGTCAAAACTGTGGCAGGTACAGGGAACCCATTTTCCCCACTGGCCTGTCACAGAGCTGGAGAAGGAGAACTGGGGAGCACTCTCTGTTGGCCAGACCAACAGAGTCTGGACAGACCAGGCTGTGTCACCTGTTCTCACATCACGGTGTGGGTCGTCACCCGGGGGCAGGGCAGCACTGCCCCTATTGGTCCTCTGCCGTGGGGTTGCCGGTCCTTGGCAGGTGCCCATGGCGGGTGGGGTCCGACCACCAACCTCTTCAGCCCCAGTGGAGGGTAGAAGGTGCCAGAGGCTGTGAGGTCAGTTCCGACCCTGATGATCATTGGTGGTCAGACACTAGATAGCTTCAGTGAGGATTATACTTTGGAATTTGTTTTCCCCTTACCACCTCTTCTGGCCTTTTCTGGGGCATCCGCATCTGTTCTGTCCTTATCTACTTGAGAACGAGTCTTTTCATTCCTTCTCTGCAGTGTCAGAACCTGCACGATTCAGAGCACCTAACGTGGCTCATCGTGAATCATATCCAGGACCTCATCAGTCTGTCCCACGAGCCTCCCGTGCAGGATTTCATTAGTGCTGTTCACCGGAACTCTGCCGCCAGTGGCCTCTTCATCCAGGCAATTCAGTCCCGCTGTGAAAATCTTTCCACCGTAAGTCTCCCTCATACTGGCAGAGCGAGTCAGGGGCTTTTTCCCCACCACAGAAATGTACTATTGGAATTTTTAAACTGCTGACTCCCGTTGGCCCATCATGTGCTCTTTCTGCTTTCCTATGCCCCCCCACCAGCCGACCACCCTGAAGAAGACACTTCAGTGCTTGGAAGGGATCCACCTCAGCCAGTCAGGTGCTGTGCTGACGCTGTACGTGGACAAGCTGTTGTGCACTCCGTTCCGTGTGCTGGCTCGCATGGTTGACACGCTGGCTTGTCGCCGGGTGGAAATGCTTCTGGCTGCAAATTTACAGGTACCAGAAAAACACTGACGCTGATTTTTACTGAGAACTTTGCAGGGCTGGCAGAGCCCTTGCCTGGTTTTCTCCTTCCTTGACATGTTCTTCACACACCCCTGGGAGAAGCATGTCTGAGGTGCACGAGTCAGTCATTCCTTGTGTGCCGGACAGGAGCACTTCTCGTACTTTCTGCCTGTGTGCCTCTCCTACAACAAACTGTACACTGTGGTCTTTCCCTCTGAAGTGAACGCCGAGGTTATTATGACTCCTTCCATGGCACGCACTTGGCTGATGTGTTGCTGTCTCCTTCAGAGCAGTGCGGCCCAGCTGCCCGCAGAGGAGCTGAGCAGGATCCAGGAGTACCTTCAGAGCAGCGGGCTGGCGCAGAGGTAATGCTGCCTCCAGGCGTCCCTTCCTTCTCCATAGAAACACTTAGATTTGTAAGGGAATGAACTCTGGGTGGGAGACCGATGTGCCTTCTAGACCAGTTCGCTGCAGAAAGGCCCTAATAGAAAACCTTCCTAAATTCAACAAAATGGGCTCTCACTTTATGAAAAGGGAGCTGAACGGGCAGCGCCACCTGTCACCTGTGGTGACAGGGACATGCCTGCATCCTGTTGGCTGGCTGAGGCCCGTGCGTGTCCAGGTTGCCTGTGTCTACCACCTGTGATACAGGAGAATGAGAGTGACCGGTTTGATCGTAGCCAAGCCAGTGCAGGTAACTAGCTGCCACATGAGAGCTGGCGAGTTTGAAAGATGTTACCTAGCTCCTGGCATGCAAAAATGACATCTGCGTCTCGTTAAAATGTGATCTCATTCTAATGTTTGTCACTTAATTCCGCTGCCTAGTCTTTTAGAAGCCTTTATCAGAGATCGTGACATCTATTATCTGTTTACACAAGTAAATAAAATACATTTTACCTTTGAATTTCACCTTTTTCCCCTCCACATGGGGGAAGGTGTGTGTGCACTCGCAGGAGTGCACACAGAAGAGCAAGAACAGAGCAGAATTGCCACACGGTAGCTCGTTGCCAGCGTCCTTGTTTGGGAAGGCATCCAGCCTGCTCGGCAGCACACGGTTTTCGTGATTTTCCAGTCTGCTGGGCCCAGTCGTGTTGTGATTTGCATCATGAGGTTGTTGCTCTCCTAGCAGATGGTAGAAGTTCGGACTCTTATTTTTTGACTCCAGACTTAGTATTCTGCACAGATGAAGAAGATTATAAATATCTTTTGCCAGATGTGGTGCTTCCTCTGTGAAGTGAACACAGATTGGTATACATTGTATTACGTCGGGAGAATCAATGGGAGATTTTGTTTGCTTGGATCTTAGAATAGATTATCTCTTTTGCATTTGTAAAGAATGCTTTTATTAGCTGTTAAACCATGTATTGCCTGCTACAGCGTTTGAGTCTAAATGAAATCTCTGCAGAACATTTGTGGGGCATGAACTGTGGTTATTAAAAATAATCTAGAGTCTGAATTTGCATCATGCTGTGTCTAAGTGTTGTTGAGACGCTCTGAAGAGAAAGTGTCAAACATGTTGCATCTCGCTTTAAGAAGCCACTGTCATTTCATAACCTGGGAGACTGTGCTCTAACCCCACGTGTGATTGGATTCCAGACACCAGAGGCTCTACTCCCTGCTGGACAGGCTTCGTCTCGCCACCGCACCTGGCTCACGCGGCCCTTCTCCTCCGGTCACGTCCCACCCGCTGGACGGGGATGGGCCCCTGGCACTGGAGACCATGATTCCAGACAAAGTACGTGTCCAGCCCGTGTGCATGTGGCATGAGGAGCCCACTCTGCACACCAGCCATTCCTGTGTGTCTTCTACATCTTTGGCAAATCTGGAGCATGTGGTGGGGCAGCTCAGGCAGCAGGACATTCTGGCACCTGGTGTGGTCCTTGGGGGCTCCCAGCCTGCCATTCCTTGCCAGCAGTGGAGAGGGTCTCATCACTGACAGTATGCCTGAGGCCCAGCCTAGGCATGAACAGGAACTGTGGGGTGAAAAAAGAAAATGCTGGCTTGGCATCTTGGCATCAGGGAGATGGGAGAGTCAGGAAAGCAGTAGCCGTAGCCTGCATAGGGTTGTGCTCACCCACTTGGCCTGTCTGCCTCTCCTTAAACCTGCTGACCTCTTGTGTGGTGACTGTGCCTTCCCAAAGACCCTGGTACGTGGTCACGACCCTTGCTACTCACATCTCAGAGCTGGGGACCGTTTGGGGCCTTGGCTGATCCTTGGTACCCTGCTTTCTGGAGGGAGGTCAGTGTAGACCTGAGCTTGGAGTTTGAAAATCCATAGTCTAGGCACAGAACGGCAGTGCTAGGGTGAATGCTGCACTGTCCTTGGGGAGAGAGGAGCATTGCAAACACCCCAGTAGAAGACGTTGGGAGCAGCACCAGGCAAAGGGTGGACAAAGGACGAGGGCACAGAGTGGAGGGCCTGCTGCCCTAGTACTTGAACTGAGTTAGGAGGATACGTGGGTGTTCACCAGGGGAGGGGAGAAGCAGAGGCTGTCCAGGTGGGAACAACAAGTCCCAAGATACAGCCTTTGTAGTGATTCCTATGGAAAAGGCTGGTGGTTTGGTGAGTGGCTGCATCGCCACCTAGAATCCAGCTGGAATCCAATTTCACAGAAGCCACATTTTTAGTCCCCAGGAGGCCACTGGTCCTTTGGTATAGGGCCACAGGATGTGAGGGGCAGTGGGTAAAGAAACAGCACACATAGTAGAGTTGAAGCCCCTTAAAAGCCACGCCAAATTTCATTGGGTTATCCACCTTTTTCTTCTTCCCAGGACTGGTACCTGCGTCTAGTCAAATCCCAGTGCTGGACTAGATCAGATTCTGCGCTGCTGGAAGGGGCAGAACTGGTGAATCGGCTTCCTCCCAGTGACATGAGTACATTCATGATGAACTCGGTACGGTGGAGAACAGCGGGGTGCTGGCAGGGTGCCTGATTTTTTTTATCCTCATGTGACTAGCTTAGGACATGGGCTACTCACTTTTCTGCCTTAATGGCAGAGACTGATACAGGCTGGAGCCTGGGAGACTCCAGTCTAGATGGGCAGGACGCAGAGTAAGTCTAATCCAGGTGGGACAGGACGTTATTTCAGCTGCATTAGAGTCCAAAAGGAGGTAAATTGTGTCTAATTCAGCTTCCCATGCATTTGAAGAAAAGAGGTTCTCTTAGGTTGCAGTCTGTTCTCAACGTATGTCCTCATCATCATGAGGACAGGTATGAAAATGGTGTCATGCTAGATGATTTTAACTTATCCTCGTCGTGTTCTGGAAGTTGATTTTAGTAAGACCCCTGCCATTGTTTCAACATGTGGTGAGGTCCCTGTACCCCTACATCATCCAGTGAGGCCCACTCCCTGTTACCTATGGTTATATAACCATTCATGATGTGTAGTTAGGCTTACACCCTACAGATAATAAGGTCCCCGTCCCCACCCTTGATGTTATGCAGGAATGCAGGCTGGGAGGCCTTGCAGAGCCTTGTGTCCCTGCCCTTAGCTCCTGGACAGGTCCTGTGGAGACTGGAGAGCCTTGTGTCCCTGCCCTTAGCTCCTGGACAGGTCCTGTGGGGACTGGAGACCAGCTGCAGCCTTGGCAGCTTTTGTCCCAGACCTCCAAGGATGAGCAGCTGGCTAAACCCTCAGGTGTTTAGTGCAGCCTTGATGGGCCATGTGGGAATGGGGAACAGCAGGGCCCTGGGGGGCGGGCAGCAAAGGAGGGACCGGGTATGGGTGAAGGGACTTGGGGCAGAGGCACACAGCCGTATGTTCCCAAGTACTGATTCTTCATCACTTTGACAGCAGGAGCTGTGTTGAAAAAACTGCATTGGCTCAAACTCAGCTTGCTAAAATCAATTTAAGCTCCATTCAGTAAAAGCTGATTTGCTGAATGATAAATTTGCTTAACGATCCAGTTACTGAATTTCTCAAATTCAGTAATTGGACTTTTTAATAGCTTAAAAGTTCTGGCTGTAGCAGAAAGGTTCAGTTTTGGTTACTGATGATGACATAAGCTTTTCTGAATGTTACCTAAATTGAGATGAATATTCTACCTGAAAATTGGCCCAAAAAATCCTTCAGTAATTTTTAAAAGTTGGCAAAACCCAGTACAACTGGATCCACTGTCATAGAAATGCTGCTTCTCACCAACAGTTGTGGCCATTTTGGTTTATTTTGGCTGCCTTTGGACATAAGTTATCTTTCTCAAACTCGGGGAGTGTTTGGTGTTTCACCGGATTTCTTGGGTGGCATGTCAGCTTCATTTTGTATTTTCATCACTTATAAATCACATATGTTCAGTTTCTTATTTCAAACAAATCTGAAGGCATAGAAAAATTTAAAATCTTTCTTTAATACCAAAGTACCCCAAAGAGACCAGAAATATGCTTCACAGAGCATATGGTATTTATCCTGGGAAGTAGAATATTCTTCAAAATACATTGCTGTGGTTTACTCGTCTGTGCTTTCTCCGAAATGTTTGCATTATCCTTTCTTCTGTTGTATTTTTCTTGCCTGGTTGAAAGTGTGTAATTGTTGAACTTTTAACATCCTAATTCAGGAATTCAACTTAAGCCTGCTGGCCCCATGCCTGGGCCTGGGCATGCGCGAAGTCTCTGGGGGCCAGAGGAGCCCCCTTTTTGAAGCAGCTCGCCTAGCAACTCTGGACCGTGTGACCAGCCTGGTTCAGCAGCTTCCTGCTGCCCATCATGTCTTCCAGCCATTCCTGCCTGTGGAGGCCACTGCCTACTGGAACAAGTTGAATGATCTATTTGGTAGTTAAAATTAAAACTTCTTTTATTTTTAAAAAATGCCCTAGAACAGTATTGTACTTTGCACTGAGTAAAGGTACAATAAATGCTGTTGATAAACTGAAAGCATATGCAGAGATGACCAAAAGACAGGGCTAGGGACCCTTGGTCCAGTTGTCTTTTGGTGTATTTGCCCCTTTTCCATTCCTCAGCCTCCCCCTGGAGGAACACTAGCATAGGCCTCAGAGGACAGCGTGTCCCGAGTCACACGCACAATCTCGTAAATTCTCCGAGAATGGACTGACTGCCTTTTCCGGGTCATGAGCTCCTGCTGGAATTGTGTTCACCCACAGTCTTGTGTTTCAGGGGATGCCATGTTATATTGGTCCTTGACCACTCTGGCCCGGGCCCTGGCCCAGTACCTGCTGGTGTTTCCCAAACTGCCCAGCCATTTGCACCTCCCCCCTGAGAAGGAGAGGGACACTGTGAAGTTTGTGGTCATGACCCTCGAGGTAAGTCTGTGCTTCTGTGCCAAGAGACTGTCACTGGAGAAGTAGGAAACCCAGGAGCTATGCAGTCGGGCACCTTCTCTCCTCACTGGGGGGATAACTGCGAAGGGTCAAGCACTGCATCCGTCCCCTACTTTCCTGAGCCCATTCACCCCTCTGGCTGTGGGGCTCCTCACAGGTGCCTTGTGATGTTGGCCACACAGCACTTCCTGTGCCTACTTTCCAGCTGGCCTGGGACCTGTGCTCCCACCCATGCCTTCTCCCCGAGACGTGTCTGGGCGAGGGCACAGGTCTTAGAGGAGGGTCTGGTGGGGAAAAGCAAGGATGACTGGAGAGGTGAGCAGAAACCTTCCAGGGTCTCCCAAACAGTGGGCAGAGTCCTGTGCTTGTGTGTGGTTCTCTTTCCTTGATTCTAAGATGCCTTCGATTTCTGGATAGACATCCATTAAATATGTTTTCTCTAAGGAAAAGGAAACACTTCGAATGTAGTTTGGATCCTGATTTTAGATAATTAAAGAAATTAGTCTGGGAAAATTATTATGTTTTAAATGGAGTAAAAATCTGGATGTTTCAGGCATGGGAAATTAAGCACTCTGTGTTAGCACTTATGATCAACCCCAAATGTGTACATACTGTGGGTGCATCGCCTTTCCATACAACTTGTGGCAAACAGTCTAGCCTGCATCCTTGCAGCCAGAGGGCCCGAGCAGTTAGCCTGAGCAGGACATGGCTGACTCAGCCTCAGCTCCCCCCGTCACTTCCCAGCAGGCAGAGAGGTAGGTGTGAGGAGGGTGCACAACCAACAGGCCCTGGTCTGGACCCGGGCCAAGTCAGATGGCCGCTGACACTAGTCCTGGAGGTTTTGGTGCGGTGCTCAGGCCAGCCGGCAAGCGGACAGTTCTGGTACAGCATGGTCACTGCCAGCAGCAGTCCATGCCTTCCGTGTGCGGGGCGAGATGGGCTCTGTTGTCCCATTTCACAGACGAGGAAAGCAGGGCTTAGGTTTGGTGGGTTATTTGGTGGGCATTTGAACCCAAGCCTGGCTGTCTCCAGGCCCCATGCTCTCTGATTCAGGCTCTGACTCTGACTGAGGCAGGGCCTGCCTGCACCCTGGGAGCCCTGAGAAGCTTGGCCTGGAGACCATGTGGTCAGGGAAGGACTTCTAGAGGAGTCCATGAAGCTGCAGGAAGGAGGAGCAGTGAGATCAGGGTGGCCATCCTGGCAGAGAAGCAAGCCTGGGCACCCTTGGGAGTGGGTGGTCAGGCTTGAATGTAAGGGAGTCGGTAACAGGGTACCGTCCCTCTGGGAGTGCAGTCAGTCCCTCCAGCTTCTCGTATTTGGGCCAGTTCCCGGAGAGCTGGGGGTGGTTTGCTTCCCCGACAGCCTGAAGACAGAAAGGAAATGGGCCTGAGCCTTTGGTAACGCCAACCCTCCCCTTTAGGCCCTGGCATGGCATTTGATCCATGAGCAGATCCCGCTGAGTCTGGACCTTCAGGCGGGCCTGGACTGCTGCTGCCTGGCCCTGCAGCTCCCCAGCCTCTGGAGCACACTCTCCTCCCCAGAGATGGTGACCCATGCCTGCTCTCTCATTCACTGTGTCCGCTTCGTTCTGGAAGCTGGTGAGTCTTTGGCCATAGCATGTTTTTCTCCTCTGTCACTGGCACCAGCACTCAGCTTTGCAGATTGGAGCACATGCCTTTATTTCATGTCACCTGTTTACCAGGGGCCGAACCAGGAACCGGAGGTGACTTGGTGGATAAAACATGGGCCTCGTGTACATCTCCAAGGGCTTGGATTCTGTGCTGGAATTGGATTTAAATTTGCTTTTGTAGTCATTTTGCTTAGATTTTGGAGTTCCAGCTTTCATAAAAAATACTCCTAATTTTATGTCCCTTTGATCCCTGGACCTACTTGACTGTTTCATGCTTTTAGTCCCACATGACCATAAGATTTAATAAGATTACATTAGGAAGATTGTTTTCTGTTGTAGTCAAAATGCTTGTTTCTATAATGCATTGTAATAGTAATATATTATAAAATAAAATGACTTATTCTTTTTAAGGGACAGTGTCCTTAACAAGGGTCATTAACCAGAATTTCCCCAAAATTGGACATTATAGTTTACATGTTAGAGGGTGTTTTGAAGTTTCATTGTTTAAATTGTTTTCATCTGTGCATTTGTAGTCAGCTTGAAAACGAAGATCTAGGGAGTAATTTTTCAAAGCCAGACTTCTTGGGGATCGCAGTGATGCTTTTAGCAGTAATGAGTCACGAGCTGTCTGATAAAGACCTCCAGGGCAGGAGGTGACAAGCAGCAGGCAGTGGAGAGCCGTGGAAATCTCAGCGTAGAAGTCAAGTCCTTTGCCTTTCAGACTAGTCCAGACACTGATGTCCATGTCTGCTACTATCTAAAACTGACTATAGGAAATCTACACCTCATTTGACTTAGTCTGTCATCTTGAAATCTTTGCATGAATGTGAAAATTTGAATAATAAGGAATAGTAAAAGTGTTTGGAAATTGTGTGTTCTGTTGTGATTTTTAGTTGTGGTGCAGCCTGGGGACCAGCTTCTTAGTCCAGAAAGAAGGATGAACACCCCGAAGGCTTCCAGAGAGAACGAAATAGATTCAGACACACAAAGTAAGTCTCAAGATTCATTCCATCCATCCATCCTTCCTTTCTTTCTCCCCCCACCCCCTTTTTTTTTTAAGATTTTATTTATTTATTTGTGAGAGAGCCAGGGAGAGAGCACAACAGGCAGGGGCAAGAAGAGTGGACTAGGGAGAAGCAGACTCCCCTCTGAGCAGGGAGCCTGATGCAGGGCTGGATCCCAGGACCCTGAGATGATGACCTGAACTAAAGGCAGATGTGTAATTGACTGAGCCACCCAGGTGCCCCAAGACCCATTCTTTCTTACCTGGCTTTTATGAGGGCTTGAAATTTATTCATAAAAGAGACTTTTAAAAGGGTCAGTGTGGACACTTAAAAGCTTACTTAATTTAGCTACGTTTTGTTGCTTATCTCCAGAGTTGAGGGCAATTTGAGTACGTCACCTCGTGTGTGCTCCCCACCGCCGGTCACAGCTGTTCTTCCACCCTTGGGCTCTAGGCCTCGCCCCCAGACTTGGCTCCCTGAGCTCCCCGGGGGGGGGGGGCACAGGCTGCGTTCTGCCATGTGTGCTCGCTGTCCTAAGTGCTTGCCAATGAACGTTTGTAGAGTAATGAATGAGTGCATGAAAATACTGAGGGACTTGAAGTTCGTGTACCTTCCCACACAAATGTTAGGTGACCCGATGCCTATTTCAGCCTCTGTTTTGGTGATTTTTAAATGAAAGTTACTGCTCTTCCTACAGAATAAACATCCACATCCCACTCACTTTAACCCCTTCCAGCTCCTTGGGACTTCCAGTCTTAGATGTGTGCCATGGCTGTGCATGTTCTCTCCTGATTCAGGTCTTTCACTGGCAGTGTGGCAAGGCAGGGCGGGAAGAGAGCTCTTGGCCAAGTGACTGCTTGTTCCTGGGGGCCTCCCGGCATCTTCACCGGGGGTGTGGCTGGAGTGCCAGCCTGCGGCCGATCCAAAGACGAGAAGCACGTGCCCCCGGCGGTTCTTGGCTGCCTCTTTTATGGAACACTCTTCCTTGGAATCCTGGAGTCTTCACCATGCTCTGGTGGCTTAGGAAACGTGCCTTTTTTCAGAGCAAGTACATACATGCTTTATCCTTTCGCTGGCACATGTGCCAGCTGGGCGTGGACAACGTCTTCCTGTCATTCGTGGTCAGCATGGTGATTTTTCTTCTGGTCGCCTGCTGAGGGTTCTGTGATCAGATCACTGTCCAGGAGCAGTGTGTTTCATGACCCAGCCAAGTTCCTTTGCAGGTGTTTTCCTCGAAGCTCTCTGGTTCCGCCAGCCCCCAGTCTGTGATTTCATAACTTCTTGTTGAGACAGGAGGGCTGTGCGGACACTCACCTCCCTGCTGGACCACGTTCTAGCTGAATGGCCTTGGCAAGTTATTATCTGGTGCTTCTGCTGTACAGATACGGATGGCACTGACCCCGGGTTAGTGTGAGGATCACGTACATAAGAGCCCTGAGAACATGTGCCAATCTTGTTACGCTCAGCAGACTAATTTTAGTCATAATGTGAATTTCCATTCCTCTGAAAAGAGTTCAAGCATTTCAGGGGGTCGAGTCGGAGCAGACAGGCCCCCAGACAGGAGTGTGTGTCTAGTTCATGCCGACCCTGTGTATTCACCGGGCCCACTGAAGACCATCTGATTTCTTCCCGGCCCTAGGAGGGAACTTGCTCTTTTTATCACTTGGACAGGATGATAGCTCTTACAGAGTGACCACTGGGGCACCTGGCTGGCTCAGTCAGTAGAGCATGTGACTCTCGATCTTGTTATCAGAAGCTTGAGACCCAGGCACAGAGTTTACTTAAAAAAAGTATTATCGAAGGCAGCTTCGGTGGGACTTGACCCCAAAAGCCCATTGAGAGCCTCCTCTCCATATGACGATGTTGCTTATCCTGTCGAATCTCCTGAACCGTGGGTTATACTCGTGCACAACCCAGAACGTTTTGTCAACTTAGCCAGTAATGTTCTGGCTCATACTTGTGTCAGACTCCGCGTGACTGCAAAGTGGTCCCTTCCCTTGACATGCTCTGGCTCTTGTCTAAGGCTGTGGGCTGTTCCTCAGTGTTCCGCCTTGGGACTTCTAGGGGAGACTTGGCACCCTGTCAGAATCCCACCAGCAACCCGGGAGAGCCCCTGATCTCAGGAAACATGGAGCGAGAGATGGACAATGGAGTTTTCTGCACACTGGCAAAGAGAGCAGCACAGGGTCCCAGGAGAACTGGGGAAGGCCGGAGCACGATGGCTCCTGGGTGTTGGCCAGTGGGTGCTGCCACACGGTGCAGGGCAGGCAGGGGGCTGGGGTGGGGTGTGGGAGATGGGCTCAAGACCGCAGTTCTGGCCAGCATGGAGAGGATGGCCAGTTTCGGTATACTGGATGTAGATGAAACTTGCAGGCCCTTGGTACCCCCTGGGAGTCTAGGGGGCTCTGCGGCTGAGGCTGAGCGGCTGGCTGTAGGCCTGGGCCTTTGCCTTGGCAGGGGTGGGAAGAGCAGGAGCAGAGGTGGCAGCTTCGCTGTGTGTCTCAACAGAACAGGCCTTGGAACCCCGGTGTTTGTTTTCAGACCCGGCATACATCACCGCAGCCTGTGCGATGGTGGCAGAGATGGTGGAGTCTTTGTCATCGGTGTTAGCCTTGGGGCACAAAAGGAACAGCAACACCCCCGCGTTTCTCACATCAGTGCTGAGGAACATCATCATCAGCCTGGCTCGCTTACCCCTCGTCAACAGCTACACACGCGTGCCCCCCTTGGTGAGTCTGCTCATTGCTTTGCACAGAAACCGGAATAACAGAGATGTGTGAGCTGGCCCTGGGCTGAGGGGCTCATAGCAGGGAGAGCAGGAGCTCACCACTTAGGTGCCTCTCCCGGGTGGCCAAAGCCCTGCATGGTGCATGGGCCAGGCCTCTATCTGGCTTCCCCAGGCACAAGGTCCAGCGGTCATTGGTAGAAGTGCTGGGTTTTGCAGCACGGGGTGACACACTGCATGTGGGAGTGAGGGTTAATCTCCTGCTAGTTGGTCCTCGGGGTCAGACGCGATTAGAGGGTAAATCTGTGCCCTTGGTTAACAGTGGATGGAAATCGTGCCCCTGGGGTATTTGCCTCTGGGCTCAGGCACCGTCTGATACCATTCAGCCATCTAGGCATGACCACTTTTGAAACTCCTGATTTCCGATTGTCCTCGGAATCAGTTTCAAGTCGGCATGTGTCCACATTCTATCTCAGGTAGCAGGAAGGGCTTAGTGTGAGTGGGTTGGGGGTCAGTGGTGGCCGGACAGCCTCTCCCTGGGGAAGCTGCAGAGACAAGGAGTAGGGGCACCGGGTGAACACAGCATGGCCTCAGGTCAAGGTGAGCAGGGACCAAGAGGAAAGGGGCTTGCATCTGCCTCAAAAGGACCTGTGCCTGCCCCTGGGCACAGCCTCTCTGCCGGTGTGTGAGTGGGAGACACGGGGCAGGCTGCCCCCCCCCCCAGAACAGGTCTCCTCAGACTGGTGTGTAGCAAGTTCTCCCCGCTCCCAGAGATCTGGCGCCGAGCAGCGGCTGCAGCCTAGTGTGCTGAGCTGGCACGTCCTCAGTCCCAAGGCTGCAGGAGAAGCAGGGTCGCCCCGTACATGCAGGACGTCTCTGTAGGTCTGGAGCCAGCTTGCTCCTCTAGAGGGGCGTGGGGAGCCACTGTGTGAAAGCCCCATCCTAGAGGTCTCAGTGCCTGGACCAGACGTGATGGCTCAGGGTCTGGGGCCCAGGCTGTAGAGGGTGCTCCTCCAGCCGGGGTCTTCACTGGTGGAGCAGCCTGCGCCAGGGCCCCACCAGGAGGGCACCCTGTCAGGGTGTGCAGAGCAGGTCTGTGACGCTGTGAGAGAGAGACCTTGTGTCTTCCTGAACCGACTGAGAGGCAGTGGCACTGCGGAGGTGGGCTGGCCATGTCTCCAAGGCCCCCACGGGTGCACCTGGGGCATTGGGAGCTGACGGGTCTGCTCCGCCGGCTGGAGGGGTGGCTTCATCAGCTGCTAGGACCACCTCGGTTCTGCCTCAGGTTAGCCCCGTGTTGGTGGAAGTGACAAGTGTGGATGGTGCGGCTCTCTGTGCCCACCCGCCAGGGACTTTTTTTGCGCACAGCCAAACCTCATCTGACGCCCATCTTTATCTAACACACCAGCTGCTGTTTGGGGGCAGGGCTGCTCCTGGCTGCGTCCCGGGGGCTGCCAACATGGACTTTGGAGAACTGACTGGGAAACAGCCAGCTGGGGAGGTGCGGGGTGGGTTGTGGCGGTCAAGGAGGTGGGAGTGTAGGAGATCTTGGGCAGCGCACGGAAGCTGTTTTTCGGAAGGATGGTGTGCTTGCTTTCAGGAATGTCTGTGTGAGCAGTCGGTAGGCACATGGCCTCCAGAGAGAGACAGTGGGTAGAGAAAGGATGCTTCATGGTGCCCTCAAAGTGTGGCTGTCCTGTCTTGACTGGGGTCACTCTGTTTCTTTTTTGTCTTCTCAGGTTTGGAAGCTCGGATGGTCGCCCAAGCCAGGAGGGGACTTTGGCACAGCCTTCCCTGAGATCCCGGTAGAGTTCCTCCAGGAGAAGGAAGTCTTTAAAGAGTTCATCTACCGCATCAATGCACTAGGTAGCCTGGGTTTTTCTTCCAGAATTGTTAGTCCTCAGAGTGCCTAGTTCCTCTTGTCTGTTCCACAGGGGATGTAGGGCCTGATACAATCATGTGTGAGTACATTCCAAGGTGAATACCAACTGTTACCGTGAAAAATGCTCCCCAGGTTGGTGTGGTGTTTGGGGGTGTGAGAGAGACGGGATGGGTGTTTAACACCACATCTTCACATAGCAGGCCTGTCAGAAGTCAGGACAGGCCCCTGGTGGCAGATCACACACAGCCCAGCTCAGCTGCTCTTATTTCCTTGGGTGCAGGGTGAGCAGGTGGAGGGAACAGGGGAAGGGGGGCTTCATTGTGTGAGACAGAACTTCCCCCGGGGCGGTGGGGACAGGCATCCTGGGCTCTAGAACTCCCAGTGTCAGGCCTTTAGCATCGTTAATAGATTCGGAAGCCAAATGAGACGTAACTGCCGTCATCAGTAAAGGACAACCTCTGTGGTTTCCCGCCGGGTGGCTTCTCTACTTCCTGCAGCCCAGAGTGCCTTGCCTTTTTGTCCTCATTTCATGGCTGGAGGCCTGATCCAGTGGGAGGGCTGTAGTTGGTAGGTCCCGAGTGGCTGTGTCCGGCTGTGGTGTTTCCTGAAGCATCTGGAGTGGGCACCCCACCTGCCCATGAGGTCTGCCCTTTGTCCTCGTGATCCCGTGTTCTCAGGCTTCTGCAGAATTTGTGCTCCTCTCGATCCCGTAAGGTTCAGGTAGCTGTATCTGTCTTGCCTCTCCTTTGCCTTTGAGTGAAGCAAGAAGTTGGTTACCGTGTCTGAAGTGCAGTCTCAGCAGTGACCCAAGACTACCTCAGGCAGCTTCGTTTCTCTCCTGTCCTCAAGGTGGTTCCCAGGCGGTCTCCTGGCTGGCCCCTGTGTGCGGTCCCTCCCGTCCTTGCTCAGGCACCCTTGTGCTTGAGTCCTTACTCAGACATGCAGGAGGGACCCCGGGCAGCTCCACAGTCTCTTTCTGTTGTTGGCTTCGCCCTTGCCTTTGTCTTTGTCCATTCTTCTCCTTTCCCCTAAATAAACTGTGTAAACATCTGTCTGCTGCACCTAATCCCCCAGCTTCCAGTTTAAAAGAAGATCCTCAAGTTTATTGCTCTGGTTTTCTGGCCTTCGGTACCCCCTCCTGTCCCTCGTAGCCCGAGTGCAAGTGGCATGGCCACAGCCACCTCCCAGGCCACGTGTGGGAATAGGAAGCATGGCACTCAGCCCTCCCCTTGAGGGGCGCTCGTGGTGATGGTGCTTGAGGGTGACCTATAGGCACACCTCTGCCAGACACGAGTACCCACACTGGGTGACACCCTTTTGATCTGTTCTTTAGACAGAATCAGAGAAACCATCGCCTTAAGTTCTTTATTTTCAGCAGCTTCTCTGAAAATTCATAGCACACGCATGGCTCCTGCTCCAAGCGTGCAGTCTGGGGGCCTGCTGTCTGGACATGGCTGTGCAGCTTGCAGCTTCAGGCTGCGCTCTGTCTTTGGGGAGGACCTGGGAGCCTTCCAGTGAGCAGGGCAGGAGCAGCTCAGACCCGCTTGGATGTGGTCTGCTGCTGGGACGTCCCTTCTCTTCACTGTGTCTTCACAGCAGGGGTGGAGATGGTGCCCCTTGCTTGTCGTGTGGCCTCAGACGTGTGTTCTTCTGTTTCTTTGTGGGTGGAATGGAGCTGGCAGTGTGGCTGCATCTCTGAACCGGCATGCGGCTCAAGGGGGCAGCTGCATGTCGACCCTAGGGGTGGGGCCTATTCCAGCTGCAGCCACGCAGCCCAGCTGCCATGTCACATCGAGGCTGGGGAGTGGGTTACTCTGTCTCACATAACATTTGCATTCCTAGGCTGGACCAGCCGCACTCAGTTCGAGGAGACGTGGGCCACCCTCCTTGGTGTCCTGGTGACTCAGCCCCTGGTGATGGAGCAGGAGGAGAGCCCACCAGAAGTAAGGCCACATGCAGGCCCGCACAGCCACTGGCTGGCACCTGGGCAGTCGAGGCAGCTGGTGACCTGTTCATGTGGGACAGAAGAAGGGCAGAAGGCTCGTTGTTTTGGTCTTGAGTTAGGTTTACAAGGGTGGCCAGTCTAGCCTAGACTAACATTGCAGAGCAGGAGCAAATCCCCTTGAAGTTGCAATGGCCTTGATGGCCAGTGGCTGCCACATTCTGCATTTAGGGTCAGTAGGGTTACACCCTCTCTGGGAAGTATGTTTGAGTTCTGCCTATCAGAGTTCACGTACAGCATGTAGGTTGGATCAGAATGAAAAGGCACGTGGTAAAGGCCGTGGATATGGGTACCTACCTGTGTTCCTTTGACTGGTGGGGCTTCTTAGAATGTTCGGATGCATCACATTCCTGTAATGTCAGTACAAGCCACATTCTGATAAGGCAAAGTCTGAGATACTGAAAGCCATCAGATAGAAATGTGGCACAAACTCATAGAAATGTCAGTTCAAAGAGTAAACGTGTCAGAAATCACGAGTGTCTTTAAATTCACATGTAGAACTAACAGGTTGTCATATGCAGAGTTCCTAAAATGAGGGAGGAAATTGAAGGGCAATTTCTTAAAAAGTAATTTGCCTTTGGAGATTTGTGCCTGTAGGTGACCTTGCCTTAAAAGACAGACATCAGCCATCAGATTTCTTTCAAGTCACAGATGTGGGGAACTTAGGCAGACAAAACAGTATCCTTGGGACGCCTCGGTGGCTCAGTGGGTTAAAGCCTCTGCTTTCGGCTCAGGTCATGATCCCAGGGTCCTGGAATCAAGCCCCGCATTGGGCTCTCTGATCAGCAGAGTGCCTGCTTCCCCCCTCTCTTTGCCTGCCTCTCTGCTTACTTGTGATCTCTGTCTGTCAAATAAATAAATAAAATCTTAAAAAAAAAAAAAAAAGAAAGAAACCAAAAAACAGGATCCTTGCTGGGAAGGCGTGTCCCTCTGCAGCACTCGAGGCTCCCCATAAGACCCTGTGACCTGAGAGCCACGGCCTTCGGGTTCTGTGTGCAGGTAGGGGCGGAAGTGGTTTCCCGTGTCTGGCTGCTCATGACTTGATGAAGTGTGGGCTCTTCTTCCAGGAAGACACAGAGAGGACCCAGATCAATGTCCTGGCTGTGCAGGCCATCACGTCGCTGGTGCTGAGTGCAATGACTGTGCCTGTGGCCGGCAACCCCGCTGTGAGCTGCTTGGAGCAGCAGCCCCGGAACAAGCCCCTGAAAGCCCTCGACACCAGGTGGGAACAGTGAGGCACCTGTCCGCCCTGCCCAGAGTGACCAGCGCCTTCACCCCGGGCCCTTTGGTCTGTTTCCAGAATGACAAACAGCACACTTTTGCATATAGCATGTAGCCTCACCATACGGAGTGCAAATCCAGAAGGGATTCGGTGACCTGTGACAGTTGAGATCACTGAGTGTTTAGGGCAGACTAGCAGAGCAAGAACTAGATAAGGCCACGTGGACAAGAGTCCCCTCAGAAGGAGTGTCCTTTCTGATCACAGGGGCTTCTGTTTCCTGTAGGCAAAGCTGGAAGAAGCCTTGAGGTTTTTGCTTTTAGGATTTTGAAAGGAAGCAAGATATTCTTTAACCTTTGTTCTGAATTTTAGGTTTGGGAGGAAGCTGAGTATTATCCGAGGAATTGTAGAGCAGGAAATCCAAGCGATGGTTTCAAAGAGAGAGAACATCGCCACCCATCACTTATACCAGGCGTGGGACCCCGTCCCTTCTCTGTCTCCAGCTACGACAGGTACCTGTGGGAAGAGGGGCCATTTGTCCCTGGGCCAGAACTAACATGTGACCAAGATAATAACATCACCGGTCAGGCAGAGGACTGGAGGTGTCTTTGGAGGCTGTGGTACTCACTGCACAGCTCTAATTTATGAGTACCTGTCTCACTCAGGGCTAGGCGAGCATAGTGGTATTGAGGAGCTTGAGTCTGGAACTGAACTGGAATGCTGTCCCTCACCAGTGAGGCCATGAGGAGTGGAGCAGCACTCAACTTGAGACAGGAAATGCTCCTGGGAGGGTAGAAGTTGAACTAGTCGCTCCCGGGAAAAATCAGCAGAGTTCCTCAGTGACTCCTGTGACTCTCCAGCTTCAAAGCAGAGAGCACTATGGCGAGACACCCTTGGGGCTGGGCATCTCTGGGGCTGAGCTCCCTGCCCCCAGCTGTCCTCCCCTCCCCCGCCCTATATCTGCCACTGGCCAGGAGCACCTGTTCTGTCTGGGCCTACGGGCTATGTGCCTGCCGTGTAATGGGCACTGGAATTTGTCACCCAGGCTTAAAAGATGGAACCTTGGTGGGGGGTTTTTTTGGTGTTTTTTGTGTGTGTGTGTGTTTTTTTTGTTGTTGTTGTTTTAATACACAGGTTTTTTATTGAACAGACAGCGTTTTTTTGATTACCTAGTCTATTTTGGGGTTGTTAGGTCCTTTGATTGTAAGCATCCTGAGAGCTTTACCTGGAGAGCATTCTGTGTGGCCATACAGACACTAGACATTTACTGGAGCGCTGGACCATGCTCAGGAGCGTGCACTCGATGGCTCTGGGTCCCTTGAGCAGCTTGTGCCCCTAGGAGAGAGAGGTGGCCTCACTCACTATCACAGGAGCTGGGGCAAGTGGGTGCCTGGAGAGGTGCGAACACCCCAGGGGCGTGGGGGTAGGAGTCTCTTGGTACGGGGCACGTGGATGCTGGATCTGGTGGAGGGTTAGCCAGGGACCTCTGGCTGGGGGTTGTTTAAGGTGCAGAGTGTGTGAAAGACAGTGGTTGTAGAGAAGATGGGTTGAGTGCGGGTATCTGGTAGGTGCAGCTGGACAGCCTAGACACAGGGCAGGGTCCCAGGAGTGCTGCCCACAGACATTGTCGTCAGGGCCCCCAGAGTGCAGACCTGCTGGGCCACAGCCCCACCTGCAGCTATTGACCGACGTCTTGGCCACTCACCCCCAGTGGGTTCCCGGGCAGTTGGCCGCTCCTGTGTTACAGAGGGAGCCAACTCAGCATGGCCGCTCTGGCCTGCCCGAGAAGGCCCCAGAGGCCCTCCGGGCTCTGCAGAGCTGTCCTCCTTGCCTCTCGGGGTGGGTGCTGCTGGACAGGCTCCATGCAGGATGGCCTTCACGGTGTTGTCACCCCCCAGGTGCCCTCATCAGCCACGACAAGCTCCTGCTACAGATCAACCCCGAGCGGGAGCTGGGGAACATGAGCTACAAGCTTGGACAGGTCAGTGTCAGCGGCGGCTTCCCCTCCCTCGAGCAGCCAGGGCATGTCCCCCTGCTATCCTCACTCGTTCTTGTCTGCCCTGAATTTGGGCCATTGGATGCATCCAGAAAAATTACATGCATTTTTTAAATAAAAGGAGGGCTTTTCTTTTATTTGTTCTCATTTATATGCTCTTCTCCAAAGATGATATAAGGATCTTGTGTCTGTAGTGATGTGAGTGTGTATAAGTGCGGCGAGGTGGTATGAGTCAGGCGTCAGACCGCCAGGCTTGGGTGTGGTGAACACACAGTAGGGCCCTTGCTCGGTTTGGGCCCCAGGCATCCCTGCTGCCAACTCAGAGGGAAGTGGGGCCACACAACCCATTGCAGCAGATGGGGCGGCTCTGGGCACCAGGGCAACGGCTTCCTGGACAGGTCACTTTGAGCTGTGTGCTTTGTGTCCTTGTGAGAAAGGCAGGTCAGTGACACATATGATAGTGCAGGCCGAAGAGCCAGAGGACATGTGTGCGGGTAGAGGGGACACTCATGGGTGGCCCGCCAGCTGCCCTGTCCACGTTTGTGTTCTCTCACACCTTACTGGTTTACTTAGCAGTTACACAGGACTGCTTCCTTTTTAGCTTTTGTTTCAGGGGACATTGGCCAGAGAAGGGGTTGGAAACACTTGATTGTCCTGAGGGCATCCCCAGTGGCCCCGGGCACAGACTCATGGCAGAGCCCCCAGGCCCACTCCGTCCTACCCTCTCCTGCTCACACACACTCCTCCAGGAACAAGGAGCCACAGCCAGACGTTTCTGCCCAAGATAAATCTGGGTGTTGGGGCTCAGTATCGGTGGTTCTATAGAAGTAGGTTTCTGAGGCACAGGCTTCGAGGGAGCTACCTGTGGCTCTCTGGGGGCGCCTGACCTCCTCCTGGATCCAGAAGCAGTAGCCCCATTGCCTTCCTTCTTGAGCTTCTGTGTTTACGCACAGCCACCAGGAGTGGAGCCCTGACCGTAGGCTAGACTAGACTAGACAACCTGGCGGCTCCTGCATCCCTCTGTACCGAGCCATCACTGACTTCTGGGAAGGGAAGGGAGCAGAAGGGCCGCCCTCTCTCGAGGCCCGAAGCTGGCTCTGATGCTTCGTGGTTCCCAGTCCGTCTGTGGCAGCCTTCAGGCAGCTGCCTCCGAACGGCCCGCTCTCCGTGCCAGGACCCCCATGGGTGATGGGATCTGAGGGGGAAACGATGTTTGTGCTGAATGGGAGTTGGGCTGGTGTGTGGACGGGGCTCACCAACTGGGTGAGGTCTGTGCTGCATGCCAGAGGACTTCCATGCCAACAGACGTGTGGGAGCACGGGGCCTGTGTGAACTGGGTGCATGGGGAGGTGCCCTGGTGAATGGAGGACTCCTGTCCCAGCACTCTGCCACCATCTCCAGAAGCAAGAGGAGGTGGGGGGCCTGCAGCTCGGGACAACCCCACGCCTGAGCACTGAGCCCACGGCTTTGTCTCCCGAAGGTGTCCATTCACTCCGTGTGGCTGGGGAACAGCATCACGCCCCTGAGAGAGGAGGAGTGGGAGGAAGAGGAAGAGGAGGAAGCTGATGTCCCTGCCCCGGCGTCACCGCCCACGTCACCCGTCAACTCCAGGTCTCCCATCTGCCCTTCATTTCTACAATTTGAGGTTTCTTCTGGGTTATTTGATTTGTTTGGGGTACTGTTTGACATGAGTGTCTCATCTGTGTGTGGTGGGGTGGTTGCCCCTCTGGTTTCACTCTGCAGGAAGCACCGGGCGGGGGTCGATATCCACTCCTGCTCCCAGTTTCTGCTGGAGTTGTATAGTCGCTGGATCCTGCCGTCAGGTTCAGCCCGAAGGACGCCCATCATCCTGATCAGTGAAGTGGTTCGATCTGTAAGTTCACCTTCCCTGCTCCCCCACAGGCGCAGCGCTCGGGTAGTTGGCATGCACGCGCTCACACATCCACAGCAGTACAGATGCCGCACACAGTCGCATAGTCCACGGTCTCTGGGAACCTGGGAGGGCGCTCTTAGCGGCTTGTAGGTACAGGAGGGTGAAATCCTATTTCTTCAGCCCAGGGAGGGGCCACTTTGTACCTTTCTGATCTCTGGCCGGTGAGACTGCCATGTGCGTCATGACATGGGGAGGCTCTGAAGGCCCCCTTGCTTAGCCACATCCACCTTAAGGGCCCATCTCGTAACCGTTTGCTTTATTAGATGGGAGCTGGACTCTCAGTCCTGCCTCCACACCCCCTTTGAGAAGCTCCTGTGCGGGCAGTTATTCTCTCTGTGGACTCGGCCTCCTGCATAATCAAAGACCCCAAAGGGCATTTGTGCGAGGACTGGGTCTGCATTGTTCACCGAACTGGGAGTGGAATCGCGTGGTTTACGAATAGTTCCTTGTGAGCCACTGTCTTCGCCTCCATACCATCACGTGGCAGGAAGTGAGTGAGATTTGGAGCCCACGACTTCAGTCCTTGCTTCCTGCCCATGGTCCAGCCGGCTAGAGGTGTCTGCACGGTCTCTGCCATGGGGGGCTCCAGCCCCGACATGCCTCCATCCAGTAACGGCAGGCGGCGACTTTGAGCCTGGTTCTTGCCAGTACGCAGCTTTTACGGTTCTTAAATCATTAGATACCTCGTCAAGGGGAGATACCCAAAACCTCATTTTTAATGTGTAGTGAAAGTTTACAACCTGATTTTTTTTTCCAAAAATCAATAAATAGTAAGCACCTGTAATAAGGGTTTTTTTAAAATTTATCCATTTAAAATAACAGTGATAACACTTCTTAAACAATTAGTAAGACGAGCCTTGTTTTACATTTTTGCAAATCTCTTGACTGATTTTTTAAAAGAGAGTTGGAGGGGCGCCTGGGTGGCTCAGTAAGCTAAAGCCTCTGCCTGGGGCACATGGGTGGCTCAGTGGGTTGGGCCTCTGCCTTTGGCTTGGGTCATAGTCTCAGGGTCCTGGGATCGAGCCCCATATCAGGCTCTCTGCTCGGTGGGGAGCCTGCTTCCCCCTCTCTCTCTGCCTGCCTCTCTGCCTATTTGTGATCTTTGTCTGTCTTGTCAAATGAATAAATAAAATCTTTAAAAAAAAAAAAAAAAAAAGCCTCTGCTGAGCATAGGGCCCGATGTGGGCTCACTTCCAGGACCCTGGAATCATGACCTGAGCTGAAGACAGAGGCTTTAACCCACTGAGCCACCCAGGCACCCCAAGAGTTGGATTCTTATGTCTGCTCTGCCTTCAGTCTAATATCAAAGGATTTCTAGAAAAGTCCTCTCTATGGTCAGAAGAGAGTAGAAAGGCAGACAGGGTCTCCATGTTACCACGAAAGCAGTTCCGACCTCAAGAGGCCTGGGAGGCACCCCAGTGTCTGCTGTGTCCGCCTTCAGCACTGCTGCTGCCGGGGTCTCACTGAGCCCCGTGTGGCCTGCGCCCGGGCCTCTGAGGAGGGCAGTGCTTCTGCCTGCGTGCCAGGTGATGGGGGAAGAAGTGAGCCTCTGAGAACTCAACGTTTTGGGGAGATGGAATCATCCAAGCATTTATTTCTGAAATAGTGGCCCATTTCTCTATCCAGGGCTTTGGAGAGCCTGTACCCCAGTGCTGTGGGGCAGGGGGGACCTAAAGGGGGTCTGGTGTTTTGCAGAAAAGCAGTTGGAGGGCTTCTCAGTGGCACCACAGCTGTGACAGATCCAGGCATCGACTCTCGCTAGGCATTGTAGACACAAGCATTCTTCAGAGGCTACTCGGTGACCAGTCCTTCGCCTGGTCTGTTCACGCCTCTGTTGTAGGTTTCTGTGGGGGCCACTTGCGTACCTGGCCAGGACTCCTTTGAGTACCCAGCATGTGCATTTTGGATGTTGTTGCTTACTTGCTGTCTGAACGTCCTGTGCCCCCAGCTCCTGGTGGTGTCGGACTTGTTCACGGAGCGCACCCAGTTTGAGATGATGTACTCGGCGCTCACAGAGCTGCGGAGGGTGCACCCTGCCGAAGACGAGATTCTCACCCAGTACCTGGTGCCTGCCACCTGCAAGGCGGCTGCTGTCCTCGGGATGGTAAGTGAGGGCTGCTGTGGGGGCCACCTGGGGTCGGCTGCCTGGTGTTGGCCACAGGTGTAGCCTCGGCCTTGGACAACTTGCCACCGGCTGGAGGTCATCTGCCTCTTCGTGGGTCATGGTGAAGTGTGTTGTGTGGGCAAACCTCGGCTTAGGGCTCTAGTACCCCTTAGGTCCGGGTCATCACAGTGACCCATCTTCCCCAGGAGCCAGGGGTGCAGGCGGTAGAAATGTGATGGCTCCTTCTCCAATCGCCCACGCCCCCCCCCCCCCACAGACCCCTGTGCTTCCTCTCACTGGAGCTTCCCTCCTGGGGGCCGTGTTACCCTAGAAACCCTGCATGTCCTCCCCCATAGTCTGGGTGCTCTGGTCTCTTCTTGGCAGGAGGGCACATGGTCTACTAGTGAGTCCTTTCTTAATCCACAGCTAACTGACGAGAACTGGGCCGGTGGGGTGCACGCCATTCTTTGTGCACCCTCACATGGTGTCCGCTCACCAGATAGGCTGTGGGCACATGAACATGTTTGTGCACAGGCCCTGCCTTTGTTAGCTTGTCAGGGACTAAAGCTTGGCCTCCAGACAGCGCCGAGCTGGCTTGTGCTCTCGGCTGCGTAGCTGCTGCCAGTGACCCTGGGGCTCAGCCTCCTGTTAGCACAGGGACTCCTCCATCTATCCCACACGTGGGGGCTGCCTCCTCCACATCCTCATGCGGTTCTGTCTGTCCTGGTGCTGCGGCAGGTCTCCCCCACCCAGCCCTTTGCAGAGAAGGCCAAGACCAGGTCACACAGGACATAGCAGAGGTGTGGGCCCACATCTGTGGCCTGCAGCCCTGCCTCTTGCCCCTTCCTGGCTGTGGCCCCTGTTGAATTTGGGCCTCTGATCCCAAGTGCCCAGGCAGGTACCCTGCATCCTGGGTGGCTGTCAGCTGTGGAGCCACCATCCAGGAGCAGGAACAATGAGCCCATCAGCTTGGCCCCGTGAGCACGTCACTTCAAAGTGTGTGCTCTCCGGGTGTCGAGAGACACGTGAAAGCTGGGCTTGAAAGGGGTCTTTTTTGTCTTTGTGGGGGATTTCAGCTGCTGGCTGCATTTTCATCCTAATTGTGTTTTTGTACTCAGGCCCAGATCCCCCTAGACAAATGTCGTGTTGTCAATAAATTGAATAAGTTAAAAGCATTTTTCAGAAGATCCTGAGGCAAACGCTGCATGTTCACACTGTCCCTGTCCTGACATGCTCGCAGATGTCCCCATGAAGGTGGGGGCTCTGTAGCCCCATATTTCCACAGCGTTGGGGACCACACCTCTCTCATGGCAGGTCCTGCTGGGGTTTGCAGAGGCAGAGGCTGGCCTCTGGTTGGCGGGGGTTCTTGGGAAGGCAGCACCCCACCCTGGCGTGTGCGCATTGGCTCACAGGAACCCTTGGTGGCGAGAGCCACCTTTCCCAGCCGGGGGGGGGGGTGGCTCATGAGCACTAAGGTCACCCCACCCCCATGCTGCTTTCTGTAGCCGCTTCTTCCCCAAGAAGGAGTGAGTCTGGAGGGAGGAGTGTGGCATGCTTGGTTTCTGCGGCGCACCACTAGGGCTTGGGTACTGAAAGAACACAGGTAACATTTTGGTCCAGGTCGGTGTAGACTACTGTCCAGGGTCCCCAAGACCACCCTGGGTTTTTGCTGGGAAGATTCATATATACTCACGGCTGGAGGTTTATCCCGGTGAACACAGATAAGGCAAAATCAGTGAAGGGAACAGGTACGGGGTGGGGGGCCTTGGAGGGACAAAGTCCAGAGGAAACAGGCGCCAGCAGCCAGCATCCTCTCCCGGGGAGTCAGGTGGGACACACTCTGTTCCCAGCAGTGCCGTGTGACAACACGTGTGGCGTCCCTTCTTCTGGGGAAGCTCATGAGAGACGCAGAGCAGGGCTCTCGCCAGGGCTAATCCTGTGGGCCCCTCTCCCTGGCTCAGCTCCAACCGCAGAGCTGTTGGCGCTGACTGCAGCGTGGGAAGGGGACAGGAGGAAAGGGTTTCGGCACCGACTGTAGAGTGGGTGCAGACAGGGTGGGGGGCACGTCTGAGGAGCTGAGAAGGCTCCCGATGGCCAGGAGCCCAGGCGCCTGCCTAGGGCCAGTGCTGTGCAGGCCTCTCCAGCAAAGTCCTCGCAGTATACTGTCTTCCTCTGTAGCATGAGGTCAGCCCCTCCTCAGTCTCTCCCGTTGTGGTGGGCTAACCTCTGCCCCTGTGCCTGTGCCCTAGGACAAGGCTGTGGCAGAGCCAGTCAGCCGGCTGCTAGAGAGCACGCTGAGGAGCAGCCATCTGCCCAGCAAGGTTGGGGCCCTGCACGGTGCGCTCTATGTGCTAGAGTGCGACCTTCTGGATGAGACAGCAAAGCAGCTCGTCCCGGTCATCAGCGACTATCTCCTCTCCAACCTCAAGGCGGTGGCCCAGTGAGTATGAGTGGCCTTGTGGGGTCTCCATGTGGGATAGGGTGGGGTGGATCACACATCAGGTGGTGGGGCCCAGGGTGGCACCCTTCCGTGGGGATAGGGGCCGAGGTCCCTGAGATACAGGGACAGCACACACCATCAGCTTGGTCCTCACCTCGTGGTTTCAGCTGCGTGAACATTCACAGCCAGCAGCACGTGCTGGTCATGTGCGCCACCGCCTTCTACCTGATCGAGAACTATCCCCTGGACGTGGGCCCAGAGTTCTCAGCCTCAATCATACAGGTGAGCGGCCTGGGGCGGCCTACTCTGGAACAGGAGTGGGCATGCACACACGGTCACCCGTGGGGGGGGAAACGGTCAGGTCATTTTGATTTGGGGAATAGGCACGAGCCACAGAGGCCTGACCCAGAAGTATTTCTTCTCACTCAGATGTGTGGGGTGATGCTGTCCGGAAGTGAGGAATCCACCCCATCCATCATCTACCACTGCGTTCTGCGGGGCCTGGAGCGCCTCTTGCTCTCAGAACAACTCTGCCGGCTGGATGCAGAGTCCCTGGTCAAGCTGAGTGTGGACAGAGTGAATGTGCACAGCCCACACCGGGCCATGGCCGCCCTGGGCCTGATGCTTACCTGCATGTACACAGGTGAGCTGCAAGGCCCCAGAGACTGGCCCAGGCCCACCCGGGCCTGGCAGGTTAGTGACCCCGAGCTCCAGGCCACATGGGCCTCCTGTCTCTGTGAGAGAGAAGCATTCTCATTCTTGGGACACAGACCATGGGGCCTCAGTGGTACTTGGGGGAGATCTAGAGTCTGGGATCATGGGGTAATGGGCTCAAGGTCACATTGCTGTACAGGCTTCATTCAGAGCCGAGCCTGGGGAGCAGGTCTGCAGACTGACCACCGAGCCCTGTGTACCTGGGTCGGGCCCTGGGCTGCTGAGAGTTCCCTTCAGCTGGCTTCACAGCATCTCCCAGGGTTTGTTGAACTGCTGTGAGTTCAAGGCACAGTCTTCAAAACATAATAGCACCGAATGATTTGTTTCAGGAAAGGAGAAACTCAGTCCGGGCAGAAGCTCAGACCCCAGCCCTGCAACCCCAGACAGCGAGTCAGTGATTGTGGCAATGGAGCGCGTGTCTGTTCTTTTTGACAGGTAAGAAATGAAGCCCACCTTTGCCCTGAGCTGCCCTGGCGTGCTCCCTGGAGGCAGTTGCCTTCCCACGCACCTGCTGTCCTCTCAGCCTTGCCCCTGTGGTCCTCTAGCTTCCTACTTGTGTCCCGACCGGGCACACACCACATTCAAGGCTCTGCGGCGGTGGGCCATCCTTTGAGCTCAGCACCCAGGAGTCTGGGGTTGACCAGCTCTGAGGCCAGTCCGAGTGCTCGCCCGTCTCTCGTGAAGGTGGCGGGGAGCACCCGTCAGCATGGAGGCGTTAGGGGGAGCTTGTTAACGAGACAAGTCCTGCACATGGACTTCTGAGCAGTCCTGAAGACATCCATCACACACTGCTGCCTTCATGGGAGAAGAACCTCATGGTCAGAACGGGCTCAGCTGCCTACCCCTGGGGCGTGGGGGCCCAGCCTTTGAGCAGCATTAGTGGTAACTTCAGGGCTAGTGTTTAGTGGACTATGACAAACATTTAGACAGTAAACAGAAGTGCTTCTGGGGGCTTGTAGTTAATCCCTGCCTTCTCCTACTGCATGCGCTTGTGTCCAGGATTGGCTCGGCTTGCCAGTTCTGGAAAATGGGTTAAGCACCTTGCCAGCCTCTTTCCCCAGGACAGGGTCCCTGGTTCTGACCCAGGCATCCCAGCCCAGGCGACATGATGCGTCTGTGGCCTTGGGAGGCCCATTGTGTCCCGCTCAACCTGTCCTGTTGCTTCAACTCGGTCTGCCAGAAGCATCTGGCTTTCACTGGAGCACACTGAGCAAGGTTGTCCCTGTGTCCACTTGGGCCGTGAGGTATTATGGAAAGCCAAGCACTACAGTCTATTTCTGTGTTGAAATTTAAAATGAGTATTTATAGCCATTCTTCCATTCTACACAGATCTGTCAAGCCGGGCCACAGCTGTGTGGCAGGCAGGGGAGCCCACATTCAGGTCCCTGTCTTCATGGACTTTGTGCCCCAGTGCTAACCAAATAGACCAGTGTTTTAGTGAGTGCCCTCAGGTGTGCTGCTTGGTCATGCTCCAGACACGAGGTGGGGACAGCCGTGGGCGTCACCCAGAGCAGCAGCCTCACATGTGCCAGGCTATAGCCAGCATCTGCAGCAGGGGATCTGAGCACACCTAGAAGGGGGCATGGGTCCAGTTTCTGAGTCCGTTCTGGCGCTTTCCGCAGTGTATGGCTCTCTATACATACTCACGTGGCCACCCTCGGGGTACAGACTGAAGTCTCGGGGGTGAGGGGCATCAGCAGGAGTGCGTGCGGGCCCAGTCAAGGAAGAAGAAAGGTCCTTGCTGACTGCAGTGCTGTGGCAGCAGAATGGGGGGCTGAGAAGGAGGTCATAAAGCATTTGGACGTGGACGGAAATGAACATAATGTGTACAGGGTTCTTAGGAGCTTTTTTTTTTTACTCTCCAATGGCACCATCTGAAACCCTTTCTGCTTATTACTTGGCATGACTTGGAAACCCCTCTCTGAGTCAGCCCCCACCATGGGGTGGGGGTACTGGGTCTGCATTCACCTGCAGGTCCCCAGCGAGGTCAGCAGGAGTGGGGGGGCTTCACCTCTTTGCTCTTGCAGGTCATGTCCTAGGGCCCAGGCCATCTCTCAACTGGTTTCAGACACAAGGCCTTCTCAGGGTGAGGCCAGACTCTGACCTGTGTCCCCTCCTTTTAGGGTCAGGAAAGGGTTCCCCTGTGAAGCCAGAGTGGTGGCACGGATCCTTCCTCAGTTTTTGGATGACTTCTTCCCACCCCAGGACGTCATGAACAAAGTCATTGGAGAATTTCTGTCCAACCAGCAGCCGTACCCACAGTTCATGGCCACTGTTGTGTACAAGGTGAGGGCATGGGGTCATGGAGCCGGGGCCCCCGAGGTTGACTCACCCAGACTTGTCAGACTGAATGCCTTTTACTATCTGTGTGTGCTGACCCAGTAGACTTGCCCGTGGGCCTAGTTCCTCACCTTTGAGAACCAGAGCCTTGCCATGACCCCGCCTCTCATCTTTCTCAGGTTTTCCAGACTCTACACACCACTGGGCAGTCGTCCATGGTCCGGGACTGGGTCATGCTGTCCCTCTCCAACTTCACACAGAGGACCCCAGTGGCCATGGCCGTGTGGAGCCTCTCCTGCTTCTTCGTCAGTGCTTCCACCAGCCCATGGGTCTCGGCTGTGTATCCTTCCCTGGGTCCAGGCTGGCACGCGGTAGTTTCTGTTTGTCAGCGTCTGGGTTCCTGTTTTCTGTTAGACTTTTTACAAGGAACGCAGCTGTCAAATGATGGTTATCTTAAGCCTCGAGAGAGTGCAGCATTGGTAAGAGAACAGAAAGGCGAATGTTTACCACACTGACCAGGACCGCTGGGAGAGGTGGGGCGGGAGGGGTGCCCCGGACAGCAGGAGGTCCCCGTGGACTCCTCCTGCCTGCCTTCAGGCCCTGTGCAGTTGGCTGTGTGGCTGATGCTGGTTTTCATTATTCCTGGTCCATTGTGCCTCGTGTCAACCTTGCGGGTGAAAGGCTTAAGTAAAGATCTAGTTCCCACCCCAAAAATGCTGGCTGCCAAAAGGGGATGTTCTTCTCTGGCAGCCTTCCCCCAAGACAAACCAGAGCCTCTGAGCAGACAGCGGTCCTGGTGCTGGCGGCTGGCCTCGCTCAGCATTGCCAGGGAGGGCCTGGGCTGGGGGGCCATGGCTCTGGCCTTCCTCTGTGGGAGCAGGGCCCGTGGGAGCATCAGCAGACAGAACTGTGCGGGGAGCCAGGCCAGGTAAGTACTGAGGAGTGGTGGAGCACCCCCGCCTCGGGGCTCCCCTTCCCACCGGGCAGAGCCAGGCTTCTGGTTGCTGTAGCAGGAACGAGGTGGGAGGCAGCTGCTGCTGCTGTCCAGGTGCCCTGCCTCTGCTCTGGGCGGCCTGTGTGTAGACCTGTGTTGGGGAAGGACAGCCTGGTGAGGCCAGAGAGGCACAGACAGGAGACCATTCATTCTTCCCTCACTTGAGCCTTGCTCCCTTGACTCATCTGCCAGCCTTCCCCACGTCATCAGCAGGATGGGCAAGCTGGAGCAAGTGGACATTAACCTCTTCTGCCTGGTGGCCACGGACTTTTACAGACACCAGATAGAAGAGGAGCTGGACCGCCGGGCCTTTCAGTCTGTGTTCGAGGTGGTCGCGGCACCAGGAAACCCGTATCATCGACTGCTGACTTGTTTGCGGAACGTCCACAAGGTCGCTGCGTGCTGAGCGCTCACGTGGGGCAGTGGCCCTGGAGCTGGGGATCCCGCCCGTGTCGGCACAGCTCTGCACACGGGCCTCCCTGCTCCCCCGTGTCGCATCGTGGCCGGGCAGGCGGTGTCCGGCTCTGCCACGTGACGGAGGAGCTCTGTGGCAGTGAGGCTCCTTGCAGGGAACATATGCAGTAATGTGGGGTTGAGCCTGAGTCCTTGCGGAGGGCAGGGCAGCTGTGTCACTAACCCTCTGTGCCGCGGCTAGTGCGAGACGCCAGCTAACCAGCCGTTCCCGTCCTCCCCATGCCCAGTCTGCTCGCGGCTGCCGGGCCACAGCTGCTCTTGCATCCAGGGCGGAGTCCTTGTGCTTGCAGGGTGGCCCGGGCCCCTCTGCTGTCCCACAGGCAGGAGGTGGTGCCAGCGGGCTGTGGGGAGCACTCCCCCGGGCTCTGCGGTGTGTGCGGGTCCGGGGTGGGGGGGTTGCTGGGTATGTGACACCCAGCGCCATACTTCCCTTTCTCTGTTTTCTTCTCAGGATTTAAAGTTTAATTATATCAGTAAAGAGATTAATTTTAAGGTAACTTTCTCTGCCCGCGTAGAGTATGTGCATTGCCAAGTTTGTGCCGCACGCAGCAGCACCGGTGGAGGCTTCCCTGAACAGGGGTGCTCCCGCCACCACCTGCTCTCCGTCCCGCAGCTCTTCCTGCCAGACACCTGCCTTCCATATTAACATGCCAGCCGCGCTCGGTGGCGCACTTCACCCTTTCTCATGCATTCACATCTAGTAAGAATTTAAGGCTGTTTAATATTGAGGTGTCTGCATCAGGAACGCACACAGCCTCTCTGGGGATTGGAAAGTACTGGCCCCTGTCCCGTGCACAGATGGGGTCTCTCCTCCCACCTGGATGGCTCCCGAGCTTCCATCCCAGTGAAGGACTACTGTGCTGGTCCCTCACTGACAAGGCCAGCCCACCCAGCTCTGACAGTCAGTCGTGTCCAGTGACGCCAGCCCTGTTGGCCTATGGCCCCATCCCGAGTGGAGTCTGGGCGGCTGTCTGTCCAGGGGCCAACTGGCCACTCTTGGGGTCTGGTTCCCATATGGTCCCTCTTGTGTGTTAGGGCCCAGGCTCTTGGTCAAGGGCAAAGGTTGGCATCTTGGCAGCCATTCAAGAAGGACCCCAGCACCTCCTAGGTGACCTTCCCAGCTCAGCCTATACACTGGGCCTCCTTTCGGGAGGGTGCAGATCTGTGCCCAGTGGACCCAAGATGGGGCTCGATTGGAAGGAGCAGGAAGGAGACAGGACTGGGCAGTGGTTGGCTGGCCCATGGCCCCTCAGAGCCACTGCTTCTTCCCAGACCTAGGCCACAGGACCAGCTTTCTGTTTCCAGCCCCAAAGTAGCCAAATTGTCCAGTGCAGAAGAGGCCTGGCCGTTTGGGTTGACCTCTGCTGGACAGAGGTGTGGTGTGCCTTCAAGTGGGCCCGTGATTGCTGTCTGACTAGGCTGGCAGGCTCTCTGCCCTCTTGGCCCCCAGAGACGGGCACATCGTCACATGGTGACCGCCACACCATTCAGCTTGGTTGTGAGTTCAAATGCAGGTAGTGTTTGGGGTATTTCATGGGTTAAGTGGAAGAGAACATCGAACCCTTTTCCAGAGTTTGCAAAGGAGGAATATTGGTACATGGTTAGTTACCCTGACGTCTGGCCAGCATGGGCCTGACATCCCACCATAACACACACAGCCAAACTGCTGGGAGACTCCTGAGCTGACTGTCTGCCCCAGAGCTCCCGTTTCCTTCTGCCCTTTCCTGCTGCTGCGGTTTGGGACCTACTGGGGTGCAGGGTTTTCCCGCCAGCCTCCACAGAGGCCCCACCGAACCAGGGCGTGAGTGGTAGAAATGGGTCCCATGTCTGAGCAGGATCGGAAGGGAACCTTAATGGAAAGTAGGTCACCATTGTCCCCGCCCCCGCTGGCCTCCCATTTCTTGACCTGCCATTTCCCATAAAAAGCCTGGTGGGATGTTTGTGAGTGTGGGGAAAGTGTGCCCCCACTCCCACCCGCCCCATTACCTGTGCGGCCACGTGCTCTTCCTGCTGAGGTGTTGACATTGTAGGCGGTAGCACTGTGAATGGGAGGTTTGGAGCTGTTCCCCCTAGGAGCCATATCACTGGGCTTACCTGTACGTGTCCCCATCTTCCCTTGTTTGTCACTGACCCGAGATCGTCATCTCTTAACAAGGGGGCCTGGAGCCCCGCTCTGGCCATGGGCGACGACCCACACTGGGCTGTGTGCTCAGAGACGGACAGGAATTGGCGAGCGCAGTTCTTAGCCATGGAGAGCAGATACGTGTGTGCCTGCGCAGACCTGATTGTACGTATGTCTCTGTATGCAAATGTGCAAGGCTACCCAGGATGGCTGAGGCAGTTCTCAGAATTCGGCTTTTCTTAGCTGGCCATGTGGAGTTGGTTGCATGGCTGAGACATCTAGGAACCGTGTCATTGCTCGTTAAAATCCTGAGAAAAGGGTCCGCCTTTCTAGCTCTGTGCACAAGGAATTAAAACTCTGTCAAGTTCCTAGAAGTCTGTGGCAAGCAGCAGTCATCAATCCAGATGTTGTTGAAAATGCTAATTTGGCAGGTCTATTTGCAGTGGGGGAGTTGTTTTCCTGCTGACACTTTGAACACAGACTTGAATGAAACCAGGGCGATGTCCTTCTGCATGCCTTCCCCAGAAATGTGCCTCCCCTCCCCGGTGCCCCACTGTGGGCTGCTAGTGCCCGCATCTCCTGCGCTGTCCTATTTTTGCCAGCAAATGGATCCGGAGGATGAATGAAGCTGACCCTTCCAGACACCCCAAATGTAGCATCAGAAGGCCCTGCCTCTTAGAGGACCCCCACCACACCCAGGCCCACCCTCCATTGCAGATGTCACTTCCAAGGCCCAGGGCCCCAGGGCAGCTTCTCCCGGGGAGCTGCAATGAGCCCTTGTTGTGAGTTCTTTTGGAACAGACTCTGACGAAGCTTTCTTCGGTGGGGGTGGGGGGTGTCTCTGGTATTGTGGGGAGTGGAGTTCAGATACTGTGAGCACCTTCCCAGTCCTCACTTTCCATTGTGTCCTTCCCTCTGCAGTGAGCCCTTGAAGCCATGGCTCCCGGTCAGGGTGACTGTGGGGTGGTTCTTTGTGGGGGGCAGGGGGCAACAGCAGGGGACCTGCCTTGCTGGAGAGCTCAGGAGGGCTGTGCTGCTGCTGCTGGCCTGGAAGATTCAGGGGTCACTTTCCCCCGTGCACCCATCACCTTCAGTGCAGTCGAAGGAACCCCCTCCCCACCCCCGAGTGCTTCTGGGAACACCTGGCCCTGTACAGTCCCTGCTGTTTCCCGGTGCAAACTGGGTGGTGACCACTGGTGCTGGAGAATCGTGGCCGTCATGGATGCAGGTGGTTGAGCTCCGAGCTGAGCAGGGGCCCCCTGTCCACGCTCGCCGCTACGCGCTACGGTGCGGTGCCAGTCAGCGGGCTGTGCGCTCCTACCACGCCACCACCACCATCCCCCCAACGTGGGGAGCCAGCGAGGCTGTGAGGGGCATTTCCCGGAGCCCTGACCTGGACCTGACTGTCCGCTTCCAAGAAGAGAGGGAAGGACTGACAAGTGATATGTATTTAAATTTTTTTAAACTGCTGCAAACGTTGTGTATCTGAATTAAAGGGAAATAACACCACATGCTGCTGTGCGAAGCATGCTTGCTCCTGGAGAACCCCCGCCAGGGACGCTGGCCTGCGCCTGGGGTGAGGGAGCGGGCTGGGTGCGGGCTGGCCGGGTGTGTCCAAGAGGGCCCCACAGATGTGAGCCACTTGGGACGTTGCGATCTGGCCATTGCAGGCCACGTGGCTTGGGCATTGTATCCGGCTCCATGTGTGTCCCAGGCCCTACGGGGTCATCAGAGCTGGCGCAGGGCTGGAGTCCTCATGTGGGCTGGGACCTGGCCGCTGAGCTCTCCTCAGGGCCCTGTCGGCAACCAAGCTCCTGGCCTGCCTATTTGCCTTCGAAGTCTCGCCTCGGAAGATCTCACAGGTCCCCAAAGTCTTGCCTACTCCGCTGAATGGGGAGCTGCACTTCTTAATTCTGGGTGGGCCCCTGCTCGGGAGCTGTGGCAGTGGGTGTTGTAATCTTGGGGTGCAGCTGTCCTACCTCCAGCCTGCACTGACCACAACCCCAGGTGGCAGGCTGATTTGGCAGGGTACTGTGTCTGTGTTCACTCCTGTCCCGTGGGTTCCTGGCCGTCGGCAGTGTGGCCCCGCATCCTGCACCACAGTGGGTTCCACACAGGCAACACAGGCAACTTAGTCCCTGCCCTCAGGGTGGCAGTGTGGCCGAATGCACAGATCTCCTCAGGCTCCGTGGCAGCCCCACACACTGCCTTGCCCTGCACTGGGACCATGCTGGAGCACTGGGCAGCAGGTGCTGGCTCCTCATTCCAGCGGCCCTACACATTTGATGGGGTGACTTCAGCTCCCTAGATCTGACTGCTCAGTGATCCAGTTCCAAGGCCTCTGACGGGCCCTGTGAGCTTCCAAGACTCTGTCCCACTTCCTGGTCCAAGCACAGACCGCCAGACACTGCCTGGGGCACCTGAGCACACCTGGCCTACTGTTCTTTCCAGAAAGAAGGGTCCCAGAGCCTCTGGTGTGAGTGGCTTTGCTGTTGCCCACACCCCTGTAGCAGAGGCGCCCTCCTCTGAGCCTCTGGAACTCTGCTGGGCATGGTGGAAGCATCTGGCCTCTCCCCCCAGGCAGCCTGGTGGGATACAACACCGTGGGAGGAAGCATTCCACCTGGGCCGCTGGGCGCAGATGTGGTCCTGCTTTGTGACATCCCCACGACTCCTCTTGGAAAGCCATGAGCACGTTTCCTGCAGTTTCCACTGATCTAGGCTTCAACAGCCCGGCCCCTGTCTGCCTGGATGGCACTTCCCCACCAGCCTCCCAAGCAGGAAACCTGGAGGCCACTCCCAATGGCCTGCTCCTTGCCGGCCATGTCCTCTAGGAAGCCTGGGGTTCCCAGGCCAAGGGGCACTTGGGATGTGGGTGGGCCGAGCCACTGGTGCAGGGTTGGGGCCTGCCCACTAAGGCAGAGGGCTGACAGGTAAGGGTCTGGGCCCCCCAGGGATATAAGGAAAAGGGCAATGGTGCTAGCCTGGTGAGCGGGGCCTGCAGCACCCTGCCACCCCCACCACACAGTGCTGGGCCGCAGCTTGGAGCTTCCTCCCACTGTGAGCTGGGCCATCTGAGGCAATCATTGCCCCCTTCCAGTGGGACAGCGCCCACCTTCTGGCCCCGCCCTCCAGGGCTCAACCCTGCCACCCCCATGCCACCCCCGCCCCCCACCATACTTCGCCACATTCCTTGAGCTTCCCTGCATTTGCCCAGGACAGTGTGTTTTCCACTGCTGAACTCACCTGCCCACTGTGATGGGCTTGGCTTGTAGGTGTCTGCTCTTGGCAGGCGCCAGAGGCTTCTTGTGGGCACACCTGCTTCCTACCCTGGGCCTGCCTGGCTGGGCCCCCAGCATGCGGAGTCACTCCTACCGAGCAACAGTTCACAGGGCCCACAGCCGTGTGGCCACATGGGTGCCCTGGCTTCCCACTGAGGCTTGACCCCCCTTCTTCCTGCAGGTGCTGCCGGATGCCCAGCCCCTGGCCCTCTGCTTCCCCATCCCTCAGAGACTGAGGCCATGCAGCTGTGCCAAGGTATGAAGCCCCTCCCAATACAGGACAGACAGGCCTCCCCCCCCAGCCAAGGCTGTGCTTGGAGGCCCACCTGAGCACTCCCCTCTTTGGGGGCTTCCAGTGCCCCCTGAAACCCGAAAAGACAGTTGGACTCCAGCCTCTTGCTGGGACCCCTCTGGACGCACTGGCTGGAGGGAAAGCAGGACACGCCAACCCCTCCTCAAGGGCCCCTGTTTGCTGGAGCGCTGAGCACAGTGATGCCTGTGTGCCGGCGGCTGCCCCTCAGCAGCAATGGGACCAGCTAGCCTGCAGGCTGGGGGCCTCGGGGCAGCAGCTTCTTGACGTGGCTTCACTGTCCCCAGCCAGGCCAGCTTGCTCGTCTCTGTCCTCTTCAGTGCTGTTCTGGCCTCTCCCTTGGGCCCCCACCCCTGTCTCAGGAGGTGCCTGGAGGCAGCCCCGCTCAGCCCTGGGAGCCATGGGGGAAAGCCTTCGAGGGAGGTAGCGCTGAGAGCCTTTGCCTGAGCACTGGGGGCTTCCTGGAGGGTTCAGCGACCCTGAGCCTTCCTGGGGGGTGCTGCCTGGGCAGGTAGCTGTGTCCCTGTGGCCCCAGGTGACCCCGGTGGCCCGGAGAGGAAGAAGCTCCTACAGGGAGCTGATGGCAGGGCTAGGCCTTGAGCCAAGAACCCGCTGAAGGTGGGGCAGAGGCTCCTCTGTGCCTACACACGTGCCCCTGCTGCCCTCGCCCAATGCACTTCCAGTTCTGACCCAGCCTGGACACCTCCTGCCCTTCCACCTGACAGTTCCCCATTCCAACCTCAGCTCTCGGGTGTGTGGCCGGGTCTGAGGAGGACTTCTGTTAACCATGGTAAAGCCTGGACTTCAGGAGTCCCTCCCCCCGGGTTCAGGCCACCGCCAGAACCCCTCAAATGCCAAGCAGCCTCATTGATGGCCCATGGATGCCAGAGCCTGGCTAGGCGCCTATGCCTGGGGGATGGGGCTGGGGCCTGTCCAGCAGGTGCGTCAGGCCCCTGCATATAAGCCACTGGGGTTTTACCTTTTAATTTTGAATGTTGGTGCCTTTAGGTGGCGCTTTTTCTCCATAATCCCCATGGATTCTGTGGCCTTGGTCTCCAGCCTTGGCGGACCCCAGGGAGCACCTCAGCCCACCCCCTGCCTGGCTTTCAAGCCCACCTTTACTCCCATCCCCCCCTCCCACACTCCTCCAGGGATGGTCACACTGTCTCCCTGCCGGCTCCCCTTTGTGCTCCTGCAAGCCGGCCTTGCTGCCTATGTGAGCCTGGTTCTTTCCCTCAGCGCCCTCTGCCTTCCTGGTGAGACAGGCCCCCGGTGAGCACCCCTGTGTTGCCATGCAGAGCTCACTTTTGTCCTGCAGTGTGCCCTCTCAGCCCCGCTGATGCTGGCAATCTGTGGCCCCGGCCCTTAAGACATCAGGATGAGCCTTTGTCAAGCCCTGGTGGAGACCTGCTGAGGGATGGTGAGGGTCCCATGGCCAAGGACCCCAGCCATGGCCAGTAGCCACCTTGTCAGCACTGGGGGTCCTCCCAGGAGACCCCAGGAAATGCTGGGGAAATTGGCCAGGCACACAGCAGTTTGCAGTGGCTACGTCCTGTGTGCCTTGCCCAGGACCATGGGCACATAGGAAGGGTGACAGGTGTTTTTTACTGGGAGCCTGCCAGCCTGGGCTCCTTCAGGAGACAACACAGTAAGGGGTCAGACGCAGTTCCAAGCCAGCCCCTTACCCACAGGCTGACTTCACCTCTCCACCCATTGGGCTTTTCATGGGTAAAATGGGGATAACCATGAGGATCAAAGTGGGAGATATTATCTATAGCTCTTAAAACAGTGCCCAGGATCCAGAGAATACTCAAATTATTATGTTCTCACTTTTGCAAGTATTCTGAATCCAGGATCACACAGCTAGAGTAGAAAATAAAATGGCCTGGCTTGATGTAGATCCAATTGTCATGAGGGAAAAAGGGAAGAAAGACCAAAACCAAGTAGGAAGACTACAGAGAGGAGGTGATGTCAGAATAGGGCTTTGAAGAATGAGTAGGAGTTTGCCAGTAAGTCCAAAAGCCAAGTCTAGGTGATCTCTTGGTAAGGGAGGGGCTATCTGAGATTGGTCCCTTTGTTTGCTCATGTAGTTACCCAGCAAGACTTTAGCAAACCCTTTTCCGTGAGGTACTGGGGCTGCAAGGAGCACGCCACCCACTGGGCCGAAGCAGGTCAAGAGCAGATGTCGCTGAGCAGGATGAGGTTAGGGCTGTGCTGGGGCTGCCCAGGATGGGAGGGACAGATAGACACAGCCACCTGCTGCCTACCACTCCCTGACCTTGAGAACTGCCCTGAATTCTCTACTCACCCCACATCACCAGTCCCACCTTCACGGAGGGAGACAGGCCATCCTGCCTGGGCTGGCCTTGGTGCATTTCCCATAATGAAGTGGGAGCGCGTTGGCCAAGGGCACGCTGGGTGTGGAGCATGTTGTAGGTAGGCGAGGGTCAGTGTGTGTGTTGTGTGTGTTGCCGCGGGTCTCCAGTGGCTTCTGCTCTTCTATGTCTCCCCTAGGCATCCGCCTTGCTGCCCATCCTCCTCTCCATCTCTGCATCTCTGTCTTCATTTGCCCCGGACCCTCGTTTTGTCCCTCCCTGACTTCCCCCATCATGGGCCCTTCCTGGGTCCCTGGCCTGTGTGAGTGGGGCGGGGCGGGGCGGGGGGCCGTGGCCTGGTCCCCAGTCCCCGAGTCCAGGGAGCCCACTGCACGCCAGGCTCCCGACGGGCCGGGCTGTGAGGCGGGGCCGGCGCCGGGCAGCCCGATTTGGGTCTGGCCCGCTTGCTGCAATATTGATGGCCCGTCAGGACAGCCCTGATTCCTGCGCTTTCAGTTAAAAGGTTTCTGTTGTTGTAGCTTATGCAGTTGCTCTGTTGCTATGGAAACGTGACATCAAAATGACGTTTCCCGTTTAAAAGCTTTTAACTAAATTCCTGCCTGTCAGATGTAGGCCCCATTTTGAGCGCCGAGCTGCCTTCCAGGAGTGGGGCTCCCGCCCTGGTGTGCAGGCCACGGGCCGCCTGAGCGCCCTCTTTTAACCCCGCAGGTGCCTCCAGCATGGCGGCGGCTGAAGTGCCAGGCTACCTGGTATCCCCGCAGACGGAGAAGCACCGGCGCGCCCGCAACTGGACGGATGCCGAGATGCGCGGCCTCATGCTCGTCTGGGAGGAGTTCTTCGAGGAGCTGAAGCAGACCAAGCGCAACGCCAAGGTGTATGAGAAGATGGCCAGCAAGCTGCTGGAGATGACGGGGGAGCGCCGGCTGGGCGAGGAGATCAAGATCAAAATCACCAACATGACCTTCCAGTACAGGTGGGCTCTAAGCGCCGTGTGCCTGCACGCCCCACGCCCCGTGCCCCAGCCCCGCACTGGCCCAGCCCTGGCCCCGCATCAGCGGGCTGCCACCGGCCCCTCGGAGCTGAGTCAGGAAGGCCCTGTGTGGGCAGAGCCTGGCCGCAACACGGGGCCTGCATGAACTGCTGCCTTCTGTCGCCAAGGTGAGGAAGCTGAGGCCCAGCAAGACGGGCCGTCGCCTGGCGGCACCCCACCCAAGGCCCCTGCCCAAGCCACCCACAGGCAGTTCCCACTTGGTGAGGACTGCATGCCGGTCGCCCAGGCATGGCTCGGCTAAGCAGGGAAACTGAGGCCAGGGGCGAGAAGGAGGCTCCACTCCCAGGCCTGTAGATCTCGCCTGGTGCTCACACTCTGTCCTTTCCAGCAGCCACCAACCTCAGCTGTGAGCACAGCCAGCATGGTCCATGATTGGTGAGCCAGGTGTGTTGTTGGGCTGATGCTGGGGTATCCAGCAGGCCCCCACTCGTGGAAAGGGCCTTACTTGTGGAAAGAAGCCGTGGGGATCCAGGCCTGGCCCCACATCTGCCTCTACCCTTCCTGCTGTGGCCACCTTGCCCTGGCAGTCTGAGAGAGGCTGCTGGGTTGGGGCTGTGGACAGGGTTCCCAGGTGGGTGCACTCTGGCACCCCGTGGGGAGACAGCCCCGGGCCCACAGGCCCAGCACCTCAGGGGTGGGGGTGGGATCCAGACCTGTCTGCAGACAGTCACTGTGTGCAGAGGGTCCTGGGCGTGGCCAGGGTCACAGGTGTGGACTGGGTCATGGCCGTGGCAAGGGTCATGGGCAGGGCTAGGGTTGTGGTCAGGCCAGGGTCCTACTGGGGGAAAGGTTGCCCCAGAGTTAGGGGCTGTGAGGGGAACTAGCAGCAGTGAGAGTTGGGGGGGTCTTAGGGCATACTGGCAGAGGTGGACCTGTCAGTGTCCCTGAGAGGGGTGCTGTCCCCGGAGCACATGCAGGTACCCAGCAGCTCCCAGCCCCAGTGTCCTCCTGCTGCTCCTAGGGACTGCTGTGAGCAGAGGGCAGATGCGTTGTCAGGGCTGGGTGTAGACAGGGCCTGCAGGCTTGCCCTGGGCACCTTGAGGGGATCTGCCCTACCAACAGTAGACAGGGGGCTACCCCTTGCCCCTCCTGGCCTGCAGCTCCCAGCCCGTCTGGGGCCTGGGATGCATGTAGAGGCTTCCCAGGGCCTCTGATGTCCAGTTGCCCATTTTCAGTTGTTAACTTTTCATGGCCCTTGAAGGAGTAGTTCCAGAACGTGGACCTGCCGGAAGGCCCATCTCCGCCTGCAGCCCCAGCTCCCAGGCTGGGGCCAGAAATGAGGCAGCCACTAAGGACCTGAAGGCCTCAGTCACAACATAAACAATGTTCAGTTCCAGCTACCAGCTTAAGGGCTGAGTTGTCTGTAGACATGTGTGTCCCCATCCCCCCCTCCTCCATGCACACGATGCACCCCTCTATGCCTCGTAGGGGGGTTGCCCATCTGACTCACAAATTCATGGGCTCTGATTGGTGTCTGGCCGAGTTATTAATTATTTATCCTGAGAGCCTTCTGCAGAGTCCCAGGGGAGGTGTTGTATTCCATTCCTGGAGGTGGGGGCTGTGGGCCAAGGAGGCCATAGGAGAGGAGGAGGGTGCAGCAGAGCTGGAGCCTGGGCCCTCAAGTGGGGCTCCATTCCAGATGCTGCTGGGGGTAAGGGCTCCATTCCAGATGCTGCTGGGGGTAAGGGGTTTCCCATTCCCTGAGGGGGAAACTGAGGCCTAGAGCGGAGGAGGGACTTGCCCAAGCCTTTATCAGGCTGATGCTTTCATTGATTGACTAGTTCTTTATCTCCTTCCTCCCATCCACACCCAGAAAGCCTCCCACAGCAAAGTCTTTTCTTATTTTTTCACTATAGCTCTTTACATATTAAGGTTGTCAAGGTAAGGAAGACTGAGTAGCTGCATTCCTTGGAGGATGGTTCCTTGGAATACCTTTCCGGGTTCTTCTGTGTCAGAGGCAGGCCTTCCTTCATTTCTCCAAGGAGTAGCCTGGCCCATGGTCAGAACAAGCACAGGGGGGCCTCCGGAGGGGCTGGAGGGGAGACTAGGCAGAGGCTAGATGTGGACCCCAGGCACAGTCCTTTACTTCCTGCACCTGGAATCTGTGTAGGCCTCCAGGGTGGTGGGTGGTCCTGGGGTCAGGAGACGAAGCAGCCATGCCTTTCCCTCTGTGGCCTGTGCCTGGCTTTCTGCTGAGGACGTTCTGCTCAGTGGATGCTATTCCTAAGGCCACCTCCTGCCGTGGCTGGCCTTGGCTTACTGCCCTGAGCCACAGACCCCCATGCTGTCCAGGTGGGTCCATTTGCTGAAAGCAACTAGTTCAGATGGTCAGCTCAGTATTTCCAGTGACCAGTGTGACCAGAGGCCCATGCTGGCAGGAACCCCACATCAGGAGGCAGGAGCCATCCGGCCACAAGGGTTTCTGTAGCTTGAGGGCCTCCCTACTTGGGAGGGCCACAGACTAATGCTGGGTCAGATGGGGCAGACAACAACTCCCCCCCCCAAATTGTGGCCTCCTTCCAGGCCTGGCCAGGGCTGCCCAGCTCTCCTGTAGTTGGGTCTCCCTTCCTTGAGCTCCCAGAATTCAGCCAAGGCGCAGGGACCTACAAGGTCTGTCTGCAGGGAAGAGCAGGATGCAGGGCTGGGTGGGTGCCCAGCTCACAATAGGCAGAGCTGTGCTGTGCATACCCTTGGCCCCTGAGTCTAAGTAGGAATGGGGGATGTCAGGCCCAGCCCTGCTGCCTCCTGGTACCTTCAGTCAGGAATGTTATCTAGTCAATTTGCTGTTTGCCAGAACTGGGCATTGTCTTATTAAATTCTCCCTAAATCTTGTGAGGATTTTACTCTGCTCATGCCCATTTTACTGATGTGAAAATGGAGGCTCAGAGAGGTTAATGAACCTGTCTAAGGTCACACAGCAAAGTGGTGGAGATGAGCCACAGCTCAGGTCTGTTGGACACTGAAGCCTGCATTCTTTACTCTGTGGATCTCGCTTTTCAGGCATTCTCTTTAGAAAAACACACTCCTTCTATCATGTCTTACGTTTGCTTTATATGATAGTTATCAGAAGATTTTATTCCTGTGTTTGAATGGTGTATTTTATTATTGCTGGTTAACTTAAAAGCAGGATTTGTTCCTTGTAGGGAGTTTAGAAATTACAGACCAGCAAGGACAGAAACAGTAGAGCACAGCCCTGGGCCCCGGCGCTCACAGACGACCTTACTCATGTTTGGGGTGCATGAGTCTAGTGCCCACCATGGGATAGGTCCCCAGCCTTTTTCCCTGTCTCATGTCACCTTGGCCCTGGAGCCTGGCCAGTTTTTCTGGGGAGGCTGTTGGCCAAGAGTGGTTCCCTGGGGCCCCAGTGCCCCCAAGCACCCCTCAGCCGAGGGCCAGGTGGAACAGGCCCGGAGCAGCTCCGTTTCTCACCCTTGGCTCTTGTGTCTCTCGTTTCAGGAAATTAAAATGCATGACAGATAGCGAGTCCGTCCCGCCCGACTGGCCCTATTACCTAGCCATTGATAGGATTCTGGCCAAAGTCCCCGAGTCCTGTGATGGCAAACTGCCGGACGGCCAGCAGCCGGGGCCCTCCACGTCCCAGACCGAGGCGTCCCTGTCGCCGTCTGCTAAGTCCACCCCTCTGTACTTACCGTATAACCAGTGCTCCTACGAAGGCCGCTTCCAAGACGATCGCTCCGACAGCTCCTCCAGCTTACTGTCCCTTAAGTTCAGGTAGTGTGTGTCTTCCTTCCCTGCCTCCACCTCCAGCAGGGCCAGGAGCCCGGCGGCCAGAGAGGGGGCTGGGAGAGGAGAGGGGCGGCGGCTCTGGGGCGGTGGCATCCTCTGCCATCCCTGGCTGGCTGCCAAGGCCTAGGTGGTATGCAAGGGCGCCCAGGACAGGGAGGCCGCAGATGGGGGGCCTCAGACAGGGGGCCCTCAGACGGGGAGCCTTAGGTGGGGGTGCCACAGATGGGGGGCCTCAGACGGGGGACCTCAGGGGGTGCCTCAGAGGGGGGACCTCAGATGAGGGCCACAGATGGGGGTGCTGCAGATAGGGGGCCTCAGACAGGGGGCCTCAGACGGGGGGCCTCAGATGGGAGCCTCAGATGGGGGCCTTCAAACGGGGGGCCACAGATGGGGGTATGCAGATGGGGTGCCACAGATGGGGCACCTCAGAAGGAGGCCTCAGACGGGGGGGCCTCAGAATGGGGGCCACAGACAGGGGGGCCTCAGGTGGGGGCCCTCAGACGGGGAGCCTCAGACGGGGGGCCTCAGACAGGGGGCCTCAGATGGGGAGGAGCTCAGACGGCAGACTTCAGACGGGGGGCCTCAACTGGGGGGCCTTAGACGGGGGGAGCTCAGACAGGGGCCGCCAATGGGAGGCCTCAGACTGAGGGGCCTCAGATGGGGAGGAGCTCAGATGGGGGACTTCAGGCAGGGGGCCTCAGACTGGGGAAGCTCAGATGGGGGCGCTTCAGACAGGGGGCCTCAGACGGGGAAGCCTCAAAGAAGGTTTTGGACAGGCTGGTCAGACTGGGAGGCAGGAGATACTGAAGTTCAGGCTGTCATGTCCATAGTCTGGGTTTGTCTCCTGGCTCCATCACTTTCTAGCTGTGTGGAAAGTCCTTGACCTCTCTGGGCCTCAGTCTCCTTCTGTAAAATGGGGATAAATCAGCACTTAGTCTGAGGATGGCTGGGAATGTCATGAGAGAGAAGGGTGGGGTTTGGCACACGGAGGAAGACCAAGTGCTTCCCCACCAGCCCCCCAGTTTCTGGCTCCTGGGCTCCCCATCACCCCCAGCAGACCCTGACCTGGGGTCTTCCTCCTTCTTGCCCTGGCAAGGCTGGCTGGGAGGGGAATTGGGCTAAGCCCCTAGAACATGCTCCTCAGCTGAGACCAGTGGGCATACCTGTCCCCTCTGCTGTCCTTCATAAACGTCCTGCTTGGCCAGCACCAGCCACATGAATCTGCCCTCGGGAGGCCCACAGACAGGTATAGCTCCGGGGTGTGGAGGCCTGGGGAACCAGAGGGATATTTGGGGCCTGCTTTCAGGGGTGACTAGGAGTTGGCTGGTTGGGGAAGAGAAGGCACAGAGCAGATTTGAGTGTGGCCCTGTTTCTTCCTCAGCCGTGGGCTGTAGGTCTGTCAGATGGGGGTGAGATGAGGAGGGTCTTGGGGAGTGTGAAATCTGGGGCTGCCGCTCATTTTGTCTGGCACCCCTTCCTTGCGGTGGGTTTCTCAGCAAAGACCCCAAACAAAAATGCCTTTGTGATGGCCAGATGGAATCAGCTGGAAACTTGAGGGTTATGGCCAGGTGTTTCCATGGGCTGACCCAGTTCCCAGACCCACAGCTGCCCCCAGGCACCGAACCAGGGCTGGGGCATGGGAGCTGCTGTCCTGCCTCTGAGGTTGGCTGGGGCACTGCTCTGCTTCAAAGCACAGGGCCCAGAGAAGGGGACTGGCCAAAGCCTTGGGAGGGTCTGGTGGGAGGTGGCTCGTTAGACCGGGGTGCTCATTGCCCCCCATCAGAGAGCACAGGGCCCAACTACAGCACCCACTGCCTTCACCTCCCTGGAACCGCCAGAGGTTCCAGTCCCATGGGAGAAGCCAACAGCATCCCTGGCCACCCAGTACTTTTCATCTCCCCCCTGGTGTGGCCACTGCCCTCCCTTCCACCGAGCCCCACACCAGGCCTGTGCCCCCCCAACCCGGTCTGTGGGTTTGGGGCTGCTCCTGTGGCAAGGTGTACCCTGTCCAGCCGGGCTATGGGGGTTTGGATGGCCCTGGGACCCAGTTCACTGGACTGCCTCGGGTCCCACAGGGTGGCGGTGCCCACAGTCCCTCCTCGCCGGCTGCCCGGGGCCACCACGGGGTAGGGGTGGGGCAGTGCTGGGCACGTCAGGCAGGCGGAGCCACGAGCCTGCGGCCCGCCATCCCCACGCGGCACTGTCCTTCCAGGTCGGATGAGCGGCCCGTGAAGAAGCGCAAGGTGCAGAGCGGCCACTTGCAGAAGAAGAAGCTGCGGCTGCTGGAGGCCATGCTGGAGGAGCAGCGGAGGCTGAGCCGCGCTGTGGAGGAGACGTGCCGCGAGGTGCGCCGCGTGCTGGACCAGCAGAACCTGCTGCAGGTGCAGAGCCTCCAGCTGCAGGAGCGCATGATGAGCCTGCTGGAGAAGATGATCGCTAAGTCCAGCGCATAGGGCCGGTGACACTGTGCGGGCCAGCTGCGCCAGGCCGGGGCCCGGGGTCAGGACGGACGGCCTTCCGCCCGCCCTGGGGCTGCTCTGGGGAAGGGAGGCCGCGGCTGCCAGTCTCACTCCAACCGGGTACTTCAGAAGAACTCCTGGCATCTGTCCTCCAACACCGTCACCATTGGTGGTACTTGCAATGGCTTTTGATACTCGCTGTGTGATTTCTTGTGACTCCCTGGAAGCAGAACTCACGTTCTCAGCTCACAGGTTGGTCAGTTCCAAACATGAACACGAACAGGGACAGGCCGGTGACAGCTTCAGGCCTGGAGCAGAAACCCTCCCGTAGGGGAGACAGCGGTCTCGTCTGACCCCGGGCTGAAGCCCAGAGAGCCCGCCGCCCTCACCTCGGAGCGCTGGGTCCTCTGAAAGCCTCCCCATGAGGACACTAACAGAACAAGGCCGGGGGCCCATGTTTCAGTTCTCTGGGCCCAGGGAGGTGGCACTGATGAGACAGAGACCTGGCCTCATGCACTCACACTCTGGTTGGGGAGGCAGCTGAGCAAGGAGGGCAAAGTCATGATAGCAGACTGTGGTCAGCGCCACACGAGGAGGGAAGAGTAGGGACGAGAAGGGACAAGCTCACCTCCCCGCCTCTGTTCTGTCACCAGGAGGAAAACCTTTCCAGACTATTTTCTGCTGACTTCCTCCTAAGTCTTGTTGGCCACTGGGGCTTTGGTTTCCCAGCTGCCAGGGATGCAGGGCTCCCCGCCTGGGACTGGCATATTGCTGCCCACACAGCAGGGTTCTGAGGCGACCAGGCTGGTGACATGGTTTGACTTACGATCCAGGAAAGCGCCTTCCGGGTGAAGGTAGATGTCCTGCCAGGAGTCCTTCCCAGCCATCCTGGTGTGATAGCAGCCAGCTCATCTGATGCTGCTGTGGTCGCCCAGGGGGTGTGAGGCCAGCCCCAGGCCTGGCTGTGGTGGCAAGAGACTAGGCAGCCGTGGAGCCCAGAGGGGCCAGATGCCCTCCAGCTCGGCCACCTTGGGGACCGCCCTGGCACACACACCAGGGACTCCAGCCACACTGCTTTGGGACCAAAGGCAGTAGTGCAGTGAAGGTGTGACCAGTGGTTCTGCTGAAGTGTGAACTTGTCAATTTCTGCCAAAATAGCTAGTGTCCCACTAAGGCCAGTCTTGGCTAGCAGCACATCTGTGAACCTGTGCTGGGGAGGTGGGCACAGGACAAGCCTCAGCAACCACGGCAACGGAGACCTCAGGGGCATCGCGTGCTGCCAACACGAGCTGGGGGCTGGTTTCAGGCTGTGCCTGAGCATCACCTAGGTGGCAACAGACTGTGGCTCTGCATGACCGTCCTGGAGCTCCTGGGGCCATGGCCATGGCCGTGGCACACCAGAGTTCCCATAGCTGTGGAAGGCTGTGGGCACATGTGTTATGTAGCATTTCTGCCTTTGTACTTAGGGGTCATTTGCACTGTTTTATTTTCCCAGCTGTCTCACTGAGCATGGAGTTCATGCTCACTCTCTCCATGTCTCGCTGAATTGGTGCTGCCATGTGCTCCATTGGGCTGGAGCAGGGCAGGCGCAATCTGGCGGAGGTCAGTAATGCAACTGCCCACGTTGCTCCCTCCATAAACTGTATCTGTCGCGAGTCTCTGATTTCTTCTGTAGTTACAGAAGGATGTTGTGGGGGGGGTGTGTGGCCATATTGGTAAATGCTAAGCTATTTGATAAGATCCAGCAAGACCACCTGTTAATACCAAAAACTGAAATCAGGAACCAGACGAACGTGCATCCTTTCACCTTTCACCTTATTATTATTTAACGTTGGCATTTTTAGCTAATGCATTAAGACAAACAAAAAAAGTGGGATAAAAGAAATGAAAATTACCTTTATTTTCAGATGATATTTTTCTATTCCCAGAAAGCAGATACACAAGAGATCAAGAGCTCTTTAAACCACCCTGAACGTGTGGATTATAAAAACGGAATATTCTGCTCATAGTCATGATTGAGAACTGCAGGGAATCTTTGAACAGGTTTAACCAGAACGGTCCAGGATCGACACAAAGGAAACTATGGTTTTACCGTAAAATCTAAAACAATTCCTGAGCGTGTGTGGAAACCACATACCCCTAAATGCTCCCAAGTAGTGTCATCATTTTATTAATGTAATTCCAACAATATTCTCAGTAACATTGTGGGGTTTTGTTTTAAAATGGAAGAAAGCTTTTTTTTTTTTTTTTTAAAGTGGGCCCCACACTCAGGGCAGAGCCCAACATGGGGCTTGAACTCACGACCCTTGAGATCATGACCTGAGCTGAGATCACAAGTCAGGTGCTTCACCGACTGAGCTGTCCCAGCAAGCCCTGAAGAAAGTATTTGTAAGTTCATATGAAAAAAGAATGGGGCAAAGAGTCTGAGGCCAAAGGATGGAAAGAGACCAGCCAATCTCATGTAGCACCAGGAAGGCTGTGCTGTCTGTCTGAACCAGAAAAACATCAAGAGACAGGAGCCCAGATGCTGCGAGGAACGATGGGCCCTGTCGTGAGTGGGCGGGTGTGGGCCCCTCCATGCTCTGGGGGGGACTGAAGATGTCACCACTTGTGTTCCTGTGTACCCTCACAACCAACACTTATGCCCAACAGACGACTGTATGAGAAATTAAACCTAAGACTTAAAAATTGTACTCATTTCAAAATAACAATAAGCCCATTATATGTTGACATCAACGACAACTGCATGAAAAGTACATTTTCTAAAACAAAAGGTTTTCGTGAGAAGAGGGGCATTGTGTTACATGCCCCCCAGTCTCTGGCTGGAGAGATGGCAGCAGGCTGCCCCCAGTGCTGCCCCGAGCAGCTCCGGATTCCGTGGGCCACAGGATGTGCAACCGTCCACAGAAGATCCCACGCCGCATGGATAGGTATTTGGAAAAGAAAGGGATCTTTCGCTGACACGTGCGGGCCACTGTGCACACCCCTCCTGGAGGACTCCCCTGTCGTGCAGGCAGGTCGCCACATGAACTCAGTCCGGATGGTGCCCTGGGGAGCCCCGCTGTGCACTGGGCACGTCATCCCATTGCACGGAGTCAGGCCCGTCTCTGTGCCCATGGCATGGCACCCCCACAGAAATGTGCTCTCATCACTCTCCTGGCTGCTAACCAGCAGAGCCGCTGCTGGGGCAGGTGGTCAGGCGCAGGCAGCTGTGGGGGCAGCTCTTTTCCTTCTGATCTCAGTGCAAAAGCGGGAGTTTGGGCTCTGGTCACCACGACCACATGAGTTGTTCTCCCGGCGGGGACGGCTGTCTGTTTCCAAGAGGCACCCAAGTCCCTTCAGGTGAAAAGCGTGTTCCCGTGAAGAATGTGTCCTGCTGTCCAACAAGAGCTCCCTGGTGTCCAGCAGGAGTCCCCGCGCTGACCGACCCTGTGCTAGCTGCCTTCTCCAGGACTCCAAGCCCAGACACTCACACCACATGCAGGCCTAGCCCCCGTCTGTCTCTGGTGGGCCCAGTGGGACACCACACGCCCCACTCAGGTCATCTACCTATTTCCTGAAGGTGTAACTAGACCAAAGCATGGTCCCATCCCCCGAATGGCTCTGGAGATGCCTTCCCTTCCAGGAGTGTGGTTTCCTGGCACATCTCGGCTTGGCTTCCGAAACCCAGATGCATCATTGAGAGCAACGGGGGACTCTCCAGCTCTGTCGATGGGGGACACCATCTGCAGCCACTGTCCCACACTGGAGCAGACCCACAGGCGCCGGGAACGCGGTCCCGCACGGACCTCATAGGGCACTAGGTCACCATCACCGCTGTCTTCCCAGGCGATATCCCTGCTCTGTGCCACTGCTGGTCTTCAGGGACCCCCCCCCCCACACAATGTCCTGTTTATCCAGAGTGGTGACCCCACCACCGGTCAGGGCAGGGGAAGAGGAGGGAGCAGGTGCAGGGGCCCCAAGGTGAACCACGCATGTGTGTTGAAAGAGGAGGGAGGAGAGAATCCCGGAAATGCAGAGGTTGTCTCCCCAGGAGCGCTGTGGGACTGGAACAAGGGTGAGGGCATGCTGGCCTCTGTGGGCCGGGCAGCCACACGCACCTCATTGGACATCCTGTGGATGTTCTGACCACAGCTGCGAGTGGGTCGGGGCAGGAGAAGATGCTGGCTCACCCTCGCCAGGAGAGGTGGAGGACACCCGCATTTGGGAGCGGGCCATGCCATCTTTGGCAGGTTACCGCTCTCCTTTTGGAAAACAGCCTTTGGTGCCAGGCTTTCTGGCCTCAGGCAACCAGGGATCTCCTGGTCTCCAGTGAGCCCTTCCTGGGTACCCTGGTGTGCGTGTGTGACACGCTTGGAGAGTGGGCATGTGCATCTGTTTCCACACTGAGCCTCTGTGCCTGCCCTGATTAGGGTCACAGGCACCTTCTCTAGGGGCCATCCGTGGGGCCGCTCCCCTGCCAAGGGACAGATCCTTCCAGGCTCTTGGGAGTGGCATGGTGGACATCCCTGTGTGAACTGTGCTCGCTAGCAGGTGTTCTTAAAACAGACAAGACAGGTCTAGGGTTTCCAGGAAAGTCCCCACGTTATGCTCCCAGGTGAGGGAGGGGTCCAGTGTCACAGCACCGTCTGCGGACAAGGCTAGTCCTCCACTGCCAAATGGTTTGGAATCCTGTTAAAAATAAGTTGCCCAGGGACCTCTGGCTGGATCAGTGGGTGGAGTGAATGGCTCTTGATCTCGGGGTTGTGAGTTCAAGCCCCACACTGAGTGGAGAGATTACGAAAAAATAAACTTTAAAAATCAACCAATAAATTGCCCCCAGATGTGTGTGTCTCTATCCATAGTCTGCATTCTGTCTGTGAGCGATGATTTCTGTTCTTGTGTCAACATATAACTGTCGTAACTACGGTAAGTCTTGAAATCTGAAATTGTCCATCTTTCAACCTTGTTACTTTTTTTACAAATTACTTGAATATTTTAAGTCTTTAGCATTTCCACATAATTTTTTTTAAATATAGTAAACGACACACAGTGTAAAATCTACTGTTTTAATCAGTTCCGTGAACCAGCAAGTCTGTTCCCACAGTGGCAAGCACGCCTGCCCTCCACCCTCCCTGACTGACCTTGTGTCCCCGGGGAGCAGCATCCTGCCCTTCTCCACTCCTGGCCCTTGACACCTGGTACCTGACTTTCTGCCTCCGAGTACTCGACTCTCCCAGGCCAGGCTGTCATGAGAGGGTCGCACATCTGGACGCATCCTCCATGTTCACCCATGTGGCAGGAGGCCCACCACCCCGCGTGCCCACCAGCGGAGCACGTGGGTCCCCTTTCCCCACATCCTCGCCAATACTGGTTCTTTCTGGTCTTTCCGATTAGCACCATCCTAATGGGATGAGGTTCTGCCTGGCATTTCCCTGATGTGAGTGCTGCTAAGTGTCTTTTCATATTGGCCTCTGTATGTCTTCTTTGGAAAAACATCTGTTCAGATCCTCTGCCTGTTTTTATTAATATTTTCTTTTTTAAAAGGTTTTATTTATTTATTTGACAGACAGAGATCATAAGTAGGCAGAGAGGCAGGCAGAGAGAGAGAGGGGGAAGCAGGCTCCCTGCTGAGACCCTAGGATCATGACCTGAGCCAAAGGCAGAGGCTTTAACCCACTGAGCCACCCAGGTGCCCCGTCTGCCCACTTTTTAATTAGCTTTTTTTTTCTATGTGAGTTGTAACTAGCTCGTATATATTATGCAGTCAATTCCTATGTGCAGGATCACAGGATCAGAAGGATAGGAATTGTCAAAATGCCTTCCCAAGATGCTGTCTGAACTATTGCAAACCCTAAAAAAGATGAAAACATCCCAGTTCATGTCTGAACCAACCAAAGCCTCCGATTCTCCAACCTGATTCTTTATTTTTTTAAGGTTTTTTTAAAAAAAGATTTTATTTATTTATTTGACAGAGAGATCAGGCAGAGTCGGCAGAGAGGCAGAGAGGCAGACAGGAAAGGGGGAAGCAGGCTCCCCGCTGAGCAGAGAGCCCGATGCGGGGCTCGATCCCAGGACCCTGAGATCATGACCTGACCTGAGCCAAAGGCAGAGGCTCAACACTGAGCCACCCAGGTCCCCCCAAACTGATTCTTTAAAAAAAAAAAAAAAAAAAAGAATAGCAAAATAAAGTGAAAGTCTAAATAAAATACAAGCAAACATACAAGTGCCCACTTCGGCAGCACATATACAAGCAAACATAAGATACCACAACCGAGTAAGGCTTCTTTGAGAAAAGTGAGGGCCTTTGCAGTCAGAGAACCTCCAGCAGAATTACCAAATTCACCAAGTTGGTGTGGGGGACTCCATCAGATTGCAGCACGCAGATGGTCCCTTGAAAAGCCCCCAGCATAACAGGTCTTGCCGGGAAAGGGACACAGGTGACACTACCCCCTGCCCCCACCAGCAAACAAGTGAGAGCCACACCCAGTAGGACTGTCACTGTGGGTCAGCAGCAGCCAGGGACAAAATCGTGGTGCAAATGTTGGAAAAGGAGAGGCAACGATTATCTGTTTTTGCTAATGCTATGATCGTAACACCAGTAACAAACCCTACGAGGTTAATAAGAGAGAAGTATATAGAATTAGTACATAAGATTCCTTTTCTCTACATTATTAATAACTCGTTAGAAACAGGGAAACTCCCATTCATAACAACCAAAGCTATGAAGTGCTTATGGATAAATGGAAACAGAGAGGACTGTAATCAGAGTGAAGAACGAGGGACACTCGGACAAAAGGTGTGAGGTCGTATCCCTGGGGGAGGGGAAATCCTCCCAGGGTTGGGGGAGGATGCCCCTAGCTGGGGAGGATATCCAGGGAGGGGGAAGGATGTCCCTGGGGGGAGGGATGTCCCAGGGGGACTAAGATGTCTCTGGGGGTAGGACGTTTCCCTGGAGGATGTCCCTTGAGGAGGACATTCCTGAAGGGGGAGATGTTCCTTGGGGGAGGACATCCCTGGGGAGGAGAGAATGTCTCTGGGTGGGGGAGGATGTCTCTAGCGGAAGTCTTGCCTGACACAGCACATTCTTTCCTGTCTCCCCACTTCGGCCTGCAGATGGCTTCCATTTTGTGCATCTCCTTGGACCCTTTCCTAAGACAAGACTCTGTCTGGTTCATGAATCATTACGTGAAGCCAGTTAGATCTTCAAACCGATTCAGCTGAATTTCATTTTTTCGTAGATAAAACAGAGCACTCAGGGCCACGTGGACTTGCCTCGGGGAGAGACCAGTGTTGGTGGGGAAAGATCCAGAATGGGCCAACTCATCCAGCCTTGGGATTTGACAGACGTAGGGGCCGAGACCTGCACACCCAATATTCAGGGATCTATAGTTGTCTGTGACTGGCAAGAAGACAGTCCGTTGTCTTCTGTTCTCCCACAAGGGTCTTCTCGGATGGATTAAAGACGTAAATGTTAAGAGTGGAAAACTTTTAGAAGAAATTCTGGAAGAACATGAACTTGGGATCAAGCCCTCTCTGATGTGACAAACCATAAAAGGATAAGATGGCCTAATTTGATTAATAAAATTCCAAAATGGTGTATGACAAAGAGCTTCAAAAACTCTTGAGATGTGCGATAGATGGTGGGGCCTCTAGGAGGCAGGACGGACAAAGGAGCTCATTCCTTGCAAGCCCATGTGCAGGGGCTTCGGGCCTGGCCCAGACAGCTGAGGCTGGGGGCAGTGGAGGGGTGGCGCAGGTGGGGAGGGGCATGGGAGGGGCAGCCCTACTCACCCCACACAGGGCTGGGCTTCCTCCCCAGCTGCCCGAGGCCACCTCTGCCCCCCAAGAGCAGGTAGGGCTGCCTCTCTCAGGGCCTGCCCTCTCTCTTCTGCAGCAGGCCCCTCAAAGGGCCCAAGGCAGATATCTGACACTGTGTGTTCTGGAATGTTCTATCCATGTTCTCTATCCTGGGAGCCATGTTTCCCAGGATCCTTCCCTGCACAGTTCCAGAATAGATGGGGTCCATGATGAGCTCTGAATGAGGCTTGGGAGGTGGAAGTGAGAGAGACACCATGTAGCGCTGGTGGTGCAGGTGGTTAGGGGCTGGGTGTCAGGGCAGGGATCAGAACTGGGGTTAGGCTGGGGGTCAGGGCTCTGAGTCAGGGCTGGGGGTGGTCAGGGATAGAGTCAGGGCTCTGGGTCAGGGCTGGAATCAGGGCTGTAGGTCGCCTGGGCTATGGGGTGGTTAGGGCTGGGGGTCAAGGGTGTGATGTTAGGGGTTTCATTGTACGATCCTGCACCCAGTTCTGATGTGATTTCCCCCAGACATCATCAAACAAGTGTCTGACACCAACTGAGATCCCCCCCAGTCTAACTCAGCCCTGACCTGCTCCTCCTGGAGTTGCCGTCAGGCCCCACGGGGAAGGGCTCAGTCCCATGAGGGCGCCCCCCAACTTCAGACCTCACAGTCACCTACATTCTGACCACCTGCCCGCAGATCCGGGGTCCCACAGCCCCCTCCTCAGGTTCGACTGTTGGCTGGAGAGGCTCACGGAGCCCGGGCGACTGTGTTGTGCGTGGGGTCACAGATTTGTGGTAAGAGGACGTTGCTCAGAGCCCCCAGATGGGAGAGAGGCTCCCCATGTAAGCGCCCTCCCGCCCCTGCATGCCCGCGGTCAGTGGCCCCGATGCTCACCCACGTGCCCACCAGCCTGACGGATCCGATCCCAGGCCTTGCTCCTGGGCCTCAGTCTCTCCAGCCCCTGTGCCCTCGAGGCCTGGGTGTGGGGGCGTCTAGTAGAAGGAGGCTCGGGGCTCCTCCTGGAGCTTTGTGGGGCTCCCCCGCAGAATCATGGCAGCGTGGGAGGTGCCATGAGGCCCATGTACCCGCCGGCAGGGCAGGAGTGATGTGGGCATACTGGGAGGCAGCTGGGGGCCTGCTCAGGAGAGGTCAGGACCCAACAGGGAAAGAGGAGCAGGCGTTGTGCAGGACCTGATGGCCGATGCCCCCCACACCCTGTATACATGGAACCCGAAGCAGAAGGGAGGCAGGAGGGCTACCAGGTGTGGGGGAGAGCCTTGGAGAAGCCAGGGATCTGGAGCCCCAGACTGGCTCTGCTCCTCCTCGGGAGAGGCCCACAGTCAGCCCTGCCCCTCCTGGGCTCTGTCCTTCTGGAGCTGGGGCTGGGAACAGAGGCCGTGGTCGGCAGCCAGCAACCTTCTGCCTTGTTGCAGGGGTGGGCAGAGGGCGGCATGGGCCCCCCCTCCGTACAGGGGAGCACTGTGGAGGGCTGCCTTGGGCTCCCAGACACACTGCCCTCCTGTTCCAGCTGTCGCCTCAGATCCCTTCCCCAACATACCCTCGAGCCCGCCTCTCTCTGCAGCCTCCAGACACCCCCTGCATTGTTGTACCTGTCTGGGTTCCTCAACCCCCAGGGTCAGCGTCCAAATTAACCCCAGGTCTAGCCCAAGCTTGTGGGGAACACCACCCCTCAGTCCGGCTGTGGGGCTGGGAGCAGCCTGCCTGCTGTGGGGGCTCTGGTCCCAGGAGCCCAGAACATGGAAATTCAGATTCCAACCACGTGCCTGACCCCCCACCTCCCTCATTTTCAGACCGCCCTTTGTCTTTTCCTGTTCTGAGAACTTTCCAGAGACTTTCCAAGCTCTGCCTGGGAACAGTGCGGGGCCCCGGGTTGCCAGCTGCCGTCGCCGGCAATCATCCTTAAAGCAAAGGGACAATTTTAATTTCACAATAATTGGAAATATCAACTGCAGCTCAAGCCGTCGAAACTCATGGAATTTTAATGGGCAGCTGGCTTAGGTTACAGCCAAGAATAGTAGCTCTGCGCCCAGCCTGCATCCATGAGCCTGGGGCAGCACTGGCCTCTGGGAGGAGTGGGGGGGTGGGGGGCGGGGGGAGACTGTCCCTGCTGAGCGTTGTGGTACCCGAGGGGAGGGGAATGAGACTTGGAGGCTGTGGGACTCAATCCTGTGGAGCAAGGGACTGCACGTCCAGTGCATGTCCCCCTGGAGATGCAGCCTCCTTGCTTGGGTCTGAGCTCTCCCGCTGCCACACTCCCTGGGGGACCAGAGCCCCCCCATCCCTGGCTCCCACAGCCTGTGCCCACAGAAGCCTTCCTTGGAGCGGGCTTGCACATCTGGAGTGCCCCCACCACACCTCGAGGCCATGCTGACCTCCTGTCCTGTCTCAGAGGCACAGTCCCAAGTCTGAAAACAGCCCGTTGACACATTCTGTCTGGTTTTCAGTTTGTAGTGGACAGAGTGGCAAGTCTGTCATCGTTTCCCCCATGATCACCCAGTTACTCCAAGACTAGATACAAGACTTTCCTTTCCCCCATTGAGTTTCTCTGAGGCCATTGTCAAAAATCAATTCACTGAACAAGAGAGGGTCTATTTCTAGACCCGGTTCCACTGGTCGGTACAGCTACGTTCCCCTCACAACTGTAGACTCTTTTCCTTTATAGAAAGTCTTGAGGTCAGAAAGTGCAAATCTTCCAACTTTGTTCTTCTTTTCCAAAATTGCTTTGGTTATCACAGATCTCTTACTTTTGCATATAAGTTTTAAATCAGCGTGTCAATTTGAACCGCCTCCTCAAAAACCTGCTAAAATTTTTATTGAGATGACATTGAGTCTATAGACCAACTTGAAGAGAATTGATGGGTTACCAATTAATATCAAGTCCTGCAATTATGAACATGTGATATGTCTTCCTTTGGCAAAGTCTAGTACATCCTCTGTTAAATTTATTCCTCAGTATATTATTTTTTCAGTTGTTTGTTGATGTTCGTATCTGTAACCTACAACTCTTAAAACTCACTTATCAGTCCCATAATTTCTTAAATAAATTCCTTAGTGTTTTCTAGGTTCGCAATCATGTTTTCTGTGAATCATGCCTTTACTTCTTGTTCTCAATTTGTATGCCTTTTATTCCTTTTTTTGTTTTGTTTTATTCCTCTGGCTAGGACCTCCAGTACCATGTCAAAAGAAGCTAGGAGAGCCCCATCATTGCCACGTTCTTGATCTTAGGGGAAAATACTCAGTTTTTTGCCATTGAGTAGGATGTTAACTGTAGGTTTTTCACAGACATAATCTATCAAATTGAGGAAGTTCCTATTTTTAGTTTGTTCATTTAGAAATTTTCATCATAAATGGGTGTTGAATTTTGACAAATGCTGTCTCGGCATTAGCTGAGATAAGTACAAGATTTTACTATTTTGTTGATGTTATGAATAACAAGGAACAATCGCCTTTTATTTATTTTATTTTATTTTAAAGAGAGAGAGAGAGAAAGTGGAAGGGCAGAGGGAGAGGGAGAGAGAGAATCCCAAGCAGAACTGCACTGACCATGAAGCCCAGTACGGGGCTGGAACTCAGGACCCTGAGACCATGACCTGAGCTAAAATCAAGAGTCAGGTGCTCAGCCAGCTGAGCCACCCAGGTGTCCCAAGAATTGCTTTTTAAATGTTAAGTCAACCTTGCATTCCTGGGATAAACCGTACTTGTTCATGGTGTGTTATTCAATGTAGTACTATTTTGCTAAGGATTGTTGTGTTCATGTTAATGAGGACATGAGTCTACGATTTCTTTTTCTCATGATGTCCTTGTCAGGTTTTGGTATCAGAGTTATGCAGGTCTCATTAAATGAGTACTAAAGTAGTCCATCTTTCTCTGTTTTCTGAGAAAAAGTGTGTAAGGATGGTATTTCTTTCTTAAGTGGTTCTACTCACTCCAACACCATATGGTCCTGGGGATATACCTATGGGTTAATTTCTTTATGGAAAATGTTTTTTTTTAACCTAAAATTTCATTATGAAAAGTTTAAACCACTCAGAAAAAAAAGAATGGATAATGACTGTCATTTCCATTTCCTAGATTAACATGTTGTTTTACTTTCCTAATCAAACATCCTTCTCAGTCAGCCTTACTTTCTGGTGCATTACTAAAGTGAAGTTGTAGACAGCAGCACTCTCTCCTTCAAGTTCTTAATTATTCAATTTCTTTAACCAATATAGGGCTAAACTTTCTATTTCCTCTTATGTAATTTTGTTGTGTTCTTAGAGAAATTTTTCCGCTTTATGTGTTGTCATATCTGTTGTGACAAAGTTATTCATATTATTTTCTTAATGTCCTAAATATCTGTGGTTTCTATAATGATATTCCTAGTATTGGTCATTTGTCTCTTCTGTCTCCTTTTCGATGGTCGTACTGGGGGACGGTAAATTTCATTAATTTTTTTTCAAAAACCAACGGTCACCTCTCAGTGTTTTACTATGGTTTCCTCTCTATTTCATTAACTTCCACTCTTTTACTATTTTCTTCCTCCTATTTAATTTGCTCTGTATTTGTTGGTTTCTTAATATGGAGGCTTAGATCATTTTAAACCATCTCTAGTATCAGCATTTCACATTACAAATTTATTTCCATAAGACTATATATTCCACAAATTTTGATATGTTGTATTTTCATTACTATTCAATTAAAAACATTTTTCTGGGGTTCCTGGGTGTCTCAGTGGGTTAAAGCCTCTGTCTTTGGCTCAGGTCATGATCTCAGGGTCCTGGGATCGAGCCCCACATTAGGCTCTCTGGCTCTCCCTGCTGAGCAGAGAGCCTGCTTCCCTTTCTCTCTCTGCCTGCCTCTCTGCCTACTTGTGATCTCTCTATCTGTCAAATAAATAAATAAAATCTTAAAATTTTTTTTTCTAATTCCCCCTTGTGATTTGACTTGTGAATTATTTAGAAGCTTGTTACTTGTCGAAAGTTGAGTGCTTTTCTAGATATCACTATTGATTACTGTTGTTGATAGAAAACATATACTGGATGACTTCTTTCCTTTAAAATTAATAAGATTTATTTCATGGCCCAGCATATGTTCTCTCTTGGTAAATATTCCCTGTGCACTTGAAAAGGGTCTGTATTTTGTAGTTGATGGATGTGGTCTTCTATTCATGTTAATTAGGTTAGATTGTTTAATGATGTTCAAATCTTTTAAATCCTTATTGGTTATTTTGTCTGATTTTCTCATCACCTTTGATATAAAAATGTTAAAATATTCAACTATAAGTGTGCTTTTGTCTATTATTATTTGTCTCCTTTTAGTTCTCATAATTTTTGTTTCAAATATTTGAAGATACAGCCGCTCCAGCTTTGTTTCTTTTTTTGTTTTGTTTTAAGATTTTATTTATTTATTTATTTGAGAGAAGGAGAGAACATGAGAGAGGTCAGCAAGAGAAGCAGACTCCCTGCCGAACAGGGAGCCTGATGTGTGGCTCGATTCCGGGACTCCAGGATAATGACCTAAGCTGAAGGCAGCTGCTTAACCAACTGAGCCACCCAGGCACCCCACTCCAGCTTTTTTTTTTTTTTTTTAAGATTTTATTTATTTATTTGACAGAGATCACAAGTAGGCAGAGAGGCAGGCAGAGAGAGAGAGAGGAGGAAGCAGGCTCCCTGCTGAGCAGAGAGCCCAATGCGGGGCTCAATCCCAGAACGCTGAGATCATGTTCTGATCTGAAGGCAGAGGCTTTAAGCCACTGAGCCACCCAGGCACCCTCCCACTCCAACTTTCTTAAGGTTATTTTTTCCCATGGTATTTATTTTTCTATCCTTTTTTTCCAGTATAAATGTGTTTTTATATTTAACGTGTGTCTTTGTTAAACATAATATAAGTGTATATTTTAAATCCTGCCCGACATGCTCTGCCTTTTAATTTGGGTGTTTAGCCCATTTATATGTAATATAATAATTGATATGGGGCACCCGGGTGACTCAGTTGGTTAAGCATCTACCTTCGGCTCAGGTCATGATCCCAAGGTCCTGGGATTGAGCCCCACATCAGGCTCCCTGCTCAGCAGGAAGCCTGCTCCCTCTCCCACCCCCCTGCTTGTGTTCCCTTTCTCACTGTCTCTCTCTGTCAAATAAATCTTTAAAAATATGTGTGTGTATATATATAAAATAATTGATATAGTTAGGTCTATATCTACCTATATTCTTGCAAGTTGTTTTCTATTTGTCCTGTTTGTTCTTTGCTCTTTTGTTCCTTCTTTCCCTCTTTCTTTTAGATTAACTGATTTTAAAATTTAAAAGTCTTGTCTCCTCTATTGTGTTTTTTGCTGCAATACCCTTTTACTATTTTCTAGAGTTCATTCAGGAGTTCCAATACGTATCATTTGCCTCAAAAATCATTTGAAATCACACTATTCTACTTCATGTATAAATAAAGACCTTTCAACATATAGTTCTATTTCCTTTCCAAATGGAAATTATAATTTACAAGTACTTATAAAAATAAACATAGACTACATTGTTATTATTTTTGCTTCAATGTCCAACTGTCTTGGGGCTCCTGGGTGGCACAGTTGGTTAAATGTCTGACTTTGGGTTTCAGCTTGGGTCGTGATCTCAGGGTCATGAAATCAAGCCCTGAGTTTTGCTCCATGCTCAGTGCAGAGTCTGCTTAAGACTCTTTATCCCTCTCCCTCTGCCCCTCCCCATTGGTCATTCTCTCTCTCAAATAAATAAATCTTTTTTTATTTTTTAATTTTTTAAAAAATATTTTATTTATTTATTTGCCAGAAAGAGAGAGAGAGGGAGAGAGAGAGCGCGTGCAAGCGAGCACAGGCAGACAGAGTGGCAGCAGAGGCAGAGGGAGAAGCAGGCTCCCGGCCGAGCAAGGAGCCCGATGTGGGACTCGATCCCAGGACGCTGGGATCATGACCTGAGCCGAAGGCAGCTGCTTAACCAACTGAGCCACCCAGGCGTCTCTCAAATAAATAAATCTTTAAAAAATGTTCAACTGTCAAATAAAATAAAATAAAAAATAAAAAAATGTTCAACTGTCTTTAAAGAAATGAAGAAAATAGAAGTGTAGTCTTCCATATTTACAGATGTATTTACCATTTCTAGTGCTCTTCATTCCTTTGCATAGATCCAAGTTTCCATCTGGTGTCATTTCCTTTCAGCTTAAACAGCTTCTTTTGGCATTTCTTGCAGCGTGCATATACTAGCAATGGATTCAATAAGCTTTTGTTTATCTGTAATTACCTTTATTTTGCCTTTCCTTTTCAAGTGTATTTTCACTGGATGTAGAATTCACAGTTGACAGTTTTTTTTCCCCAGTCCTTTAAAGATGTTTTTCTTTTGTCTTTGGTTCCCTATTATTCCTGATAAAAACTCAGCCATTTTTATTATCATACTAATGTATATAATGTCTCTTTTCCCCTTTGGTTGCTTCTAAGATATTAGTTTTTTGTTTTCAACAATTTGTGACTTGGTGTGTTTTCTTTGTATTTATCCTGCTTGGGATTTGTTGAATTTGGGGGTCTATGCATTGATTTTTTAAAATAAAATTTGAGAAAAATTTGGCCACTATTTCTTCAAATATATTTTCCCCACTTTACCTTTCTGGGATTCAACTTACACATATGTCACATTCCTTGATGTTATCCTACAGGTCACAAGTGCTCTTTTTATTTTATTCAATCTTTTCTTCTCTGTGATTTGGTTTGGAATATTCATACTGATCTGCCTTCAAGTTCACTGGAAGTTTCTTCTGCAGTGTCCAGAAACCTAGCCAATACATTTTTATTTCAGTTGTGATACTGTGATGTTCAGTTCTTGAAATTCCTTTGCAATTTTGGAGTTCCCATTTATATCCCAAAATATCCCATCCCTTTATCCATTATAGCTATCCTTATCTGCAGATTCTTCTACATATTTGTATTATTTTTCACATTGTATGTTTGCTAATTTCAATTACTGGACATCTAGGGTCTATAGATTTTGATTGTATTTTCTCTTGACATGGGTCAAATTTTTCTGCTTCTTCACATGTCTTGTACTTTTAAAAAAGATTTATTTATTTATTAGAGAGAGAGAGAAGATGCCTGTGCAAGCAGGGGGAGGGGCAAAGGGAGAGGAGAGAACCTCAAGTAGGCTCCCCACTGAGGATGGAGCCCAATGCAGGGTTTGATCCCACAACCCTGAGATCATGATCTGAGCCAAAATCAAGAGTTGGATGCTAAACCGACTGAGCCACCCAGATGGTCCCACATGTCTTGTAATTTTTTATCCCATTCCAGACATCATGTGTAGATGAATGGTGGAGATTGTTATGTAATGTTTTATTTTTATTTTGTTCCTATTTCCCCCCAAATGCAAGCCATTTCCCGAGTTTGGGTAAGGGGCTTACCATTCAGATTCTTCCAAGAGTCCAGTTGACTCTGGAGCTGGGGCACAGCTTTAATTATACTGCGTTCATGTACATTCAGCCCAGCCCTCTACCTCTATTCCACTGCACCTTTTTGATCTTGTCAGAATTTGATCAGATATATTTAGTTCACCTTAGAGTTAATCCTGGTGTGGCCTGGGGTCTCAGCACTTCCAGAATGTGGAAGACTAAGTGCTCACTTTGCTGTTCACTCTATTTTCTACTTTCTTTGCAAAATCTGAGTCCGGGTGGGAGAAAGTAGATTAATGAGGCTGACTTATCATCTAAGACAGTGTTTGTTTCTCTTCTTCTCTGCTCCTCCTTCCACCAGTGTGAGAACCAGACTTCTGCTCCGGGCATGGATGTTGCTACTGCATTCTGTTCTCTATGAAGAGCTTATCTTTCTCAGGAATTCAGTTTATTAAAATGTCTGTATTGGCCTACTAACTCCATAGAAAAGTACAATTTTTCCCCCCTGTTTTCTTCGTTGCACTGTGGGAATGAAAGTCTTTTGCATCCACATCCCAGATGGAAGGAGACGTCCCATTTTCTTTTATTCATTATGATCCCCATTGAAAGTGCTTCAGCTGATGGAAAAGACAAATTAGTACATTTGTTAAATCCTCCCTCTTAGGTGGAGTGAATGCCATAGATTCTCATAACCTAAAATATTGTTTCGGCATGGCGCCATTCGTCTTGCCTTTCTTCATATTTCTATTTGTGACTGTTTCCAGAGGTTCTCAGAAATCAGGAGAACACTCATCACAGTTTCAATAGCACCTGAGGATTGGTTTTGCACTACTGAGCACTCATACTACTCTTCTGTTCCCATGTGTGTTGGGCTGGACTGAATGGTGAAGTGGCCTACCTCTACTGGGCATTGACATTGAATGTGGAGGTTGTGAATCATTTTACTTAAAGAAGAGTCCATTAAACCTTAAAAAATCAAATGAAACAGTTTTGCCTTCATTTAATACTTTTAAAAACTGCCAAGAGAAGACTAATAATGGTGCTATCACAATGCATAAAGGAAAAGGTAAACAAGCCCAAATTTTGGCCAGAAACCCAGAAGCCTTCTTTGTGCCAGCTATGGCACAGAATCTGAATTTGTTATACGTGGCTTTGAGGATGCCAACAATGATGATATGCTTTGGAATAATTCAAGGGTCCTAGCTGATAGTTTCTGCATCTGCCCAAAGATGGAAACTCTTGATGGGACATGTATCATATTTGACCTTATAATCGCCCTCAGAAACACAAAAAGAATGTCAACTAGATGCTGTTAAAACAGTTAGATTTAATTTACCCAAGATTCCAGCTGCATGGAAGAGTTAAGTAAAATAGCAGATTAACCTCAGATGAGGAGGAACCGTGGTCTTCAGAGGAAAGTGAATTGTTTGCTCTGTCGCGGTCATTTGGTGTGTCCATTGCTATTGATAATATTAAGAAAAGCTTGCCAAAAAAGAAAAAAAAAGGTTGACCACTTAATGTTTTTAAAAATTAAGCCTTTTTTTTAAAATTGGAGAGATAATAACTTCTCTCAAAAAACACCACAAAAAAACCAAAAACAAACCATCTGTGAAATAAGCAATAAAAATAGCATTCTAGAAAATGTAAGGAAATCAGAACAAGGAAATGAAATCATTTGCATGAAGGTGAAGGAGATGATTCACCTAAAAATAATCTCAACCAATTCCATAGAGAATAGTTACTGTCAGTTTAGGTGAAGACATGATCTTGATTGACGAAAGATTTGAATAAACTGGAAAACATTTGAGTATTTCTGAAACAATGTCTCAGTGTTAACAAATTGGAAGGAAGAACTTTAGAAGTATCTCATAAATTTAGCTATTGCTTTAAGGTCTAGTGAAAATCTTGCTGTTAATAGTGATTTCTACGATGAGATTAGTTTGCCGAATTTTTTGTGATAACGTTTCATGTACAACCCCATAATAATGTTTGAACATGATATATAAAATATGTGGCTCTTTTCCCACTATAAATATTTTCTCTAAGAATTTTATGGATGGCCCTGGTTTCTTCTGCCTCAGGGAATTGCAAGTCAGAACCACACTGATGGGGCTCAGGTCCTGATCTCAACATCCTGGGATTGAGCCCTGCATCAGGCTCTCTGCTCAGCGGGGAGCTTGCTTCTCCCTCTCCCTCTGCCCCTCTTACCCGCTCATGCTCTTGCATGGGTACATCCCCAAAAGAATTGAATGCTGGAATGTGACATGTGTAGGTCCACCCATATTCCCAGCAGCATTATTCACGGTAGTTAAAGTGTCTGAGGACAGACGGATGGATGGGAAGCAGAACGTGGTCCATCCACACGATGGAAGGTTAGTCAGTCCTAACCGGGAGGGAGACACTGACACCTGCCACCACGTGAATGAACTTGGAGGACGTTAGACATTATGTTCAGTGAACGAAGCCAGTCCCCTAGGGTCAAATGCTGGGTGGCCCTGCATACAGGAGGCCCTTGTCATCAAAGCACAGAGAGGTCAATGGCGGTGTCAGGTGTGGGCAGTTACAGAGAGTGTGTTAATGGGGACAGAAGCTCAGTTTTGCGGGATGGAGGGAGTTCTGGGCTGGAGGGTGGGTCGGCTGCCTATTATGCATGTACTTAAAGCCAGTTAGCAATAGTTGTGGTAAACTTTGTGTGTCCCTTTTACCACATTAAAAATAATTGGGGAAAAAGACTTCGTCGCCTCAGCTCGTCTTTTTAATTTTGTGGTTTTATAGGAATTTTTGTCCAGGACATTTTACTGTCTGTCTGTCATTTTATTCAGTTTGGGGCCTTGGGACAGACCTCAGAGGAGCGGGGGCCTCCTGGGGTCTTCCTGCCGGGTGGCCAGGCGAGGGTGTTCGGAGTGTAGGGCCAGCAGCACCCTGCGCCTGAGGCCTCACCCCTTCTGGGGTTGGGAGCTAGTGTGGTCCTGCCACCCAGGGGCACCCCTGGGAGCCTGCCTATCATTGCAGATCCGAGAGGGGGTGAGACAGAAAGTGTGTGAAGTCTGCCCTTGGGAGCACTGGGGCCCAGGGCTTGGTAGAATTCCTCAGTCTCCCAGGAGAAGGATGGAAGCTTCCCTGGACAGAGACCATGTGTTCCAGGCCAGAAAGGGTCCTGTAGGGCCTGGCCTGGCACTGTGGCCATCTATGCTGGCTGTCCCCACCAGGCGCTGGGTAGGTGGCCTGCTGGGGCGGCTTTATTGGGAGCAGAAGACCTGGGGTGTGGAGAAGGGTCCTGCTTCCTCCAGGCATGAAGGACTGGTGTCCTGCTAGCCATGAAGGGCACGGAGGCAGGGCCTTGGGCTGGGGGCTGTGGGGACACAGGACGTCCACCGCCCAAATCCACAGGCCCAGCCACACCTGGATGAGGGGCCCCCCAAAAGGGAAAGGTCACACTTTCACCCCAAAGAGCTCCCAAACCCTCCTCTGTCCTTAGCGGTGCATGAGAGGGCGGGGGATGGCGGGAGACCCCTGCCCACCTGCCTGCCCCCTGCCACCAGCGAGGCGGCTTTGGGGAAGGCTGGGCAGTGGTATGTCCGCGGCTGGCCTCAGTCTCCACACCTGTAAATGGGCATGTGTGGGGCTGCATGGGGATGAGGAGGTTGCTGTGGGGAAAGCACCCAGTGCCACCTCACTGGCTGTGGCCGAAGGCCATTCTGTGCCCAGCTTGGAGCCCCTTCCTCTGGGACGTGGCCTTGACCTGGGTCTTGCAGGGCGAAGGCCAGACTGGTACCTTGCCATGTCAGTGACTCAGAAAGAGGAATCCACCATTTTTATTAAAAAGAATGCTAATCTCTCCTCATCTAAACGTTCACACCCGAAGGCTGACTTCTGGGTGCTGCCTGCTCATGGTGAGGGGAAAAAAGAGAGCTGCAGGCAGCAGCCACTGTGTCCCCTGGGAGCAACGTGCCAGGGGCCTGTGGTCACCGTGGAGTCGCTGGGGGCCAGGGCCCAAAGCGCAACATTTAGAAATGTCTCCCGCTGTCAACGTCCTATTGGGAGGTGATGCTCCCTGAATTACTTCATGCCTATTTTCTTTCTCCAAAGACACGTTTCCCCCAAAGAAGAGGAGACATCGCTAAGCCAGGTCTGTCCAGGAGGGCGGTGTTTACACCATGCTGGGGACTCCCTTTCCTTCCCGTGACCGTGCCCAAGGCGGGCCTCCCTGGGGGGCCTCCCTGTCCCCGGCCCCCGGTGGCCCTGTGTGGTCCTCTCGGGGGCCCCAGGGAAATAAAGTCCAGTGCGTGCAGGGACAGTGGGCTCCGGGTCATTAGTGTGGGTTCTGTTCGGGGACGATGTGGTCCTACGTAGTTAATGCATATTCTGTTTGGTAACAATGTCCCTAATTAATACAAGTTCCATTTAGTAACAATATGCTTTATTTAATTAATTTCATGTGTTCTGGGTAAAAACATCAGGCTTCATGTGACTTATCCCCTGTTCACTGGCCCTAATGAATTCCACAGACCGCCACGGGCGGGGTCGGCAGGCATTCAGGGAAGGGGCGGCTTGCCCCCCAGAAGGATAGAGAGGGCCTTGCGGGGGGACCTAGAGCCAGATTGATTCAGTGGGGTAGGTGTGAGTTGGGCTGGGCTGGGACGCCGAAGTCCTGCGTACATCTCCCTGGTGTCCCTTCTGGCTCCCGCATGGGCCCTATCGTTCTTGGGTTCTACTTGTCCCCTTGGTTCCTGTGCCAGGAGCCCCGCCTCTCCCTGGCGCCTCTCCCCAGACCCCCTGCTGCTGCTCCCCCAGGTGAGCAGCCTGAGGCTTGGTCACTGTCCCCACTTCCCAGCATCAGGACCACTCCCTTCTAGAAACGCAAATCCGCCCTGTATCCTAGGCATGGTTCCCAGACTCTGCGTGTGTGGCCCTGCAGGATGACATACCTGCAGGGCTGGTCTGCTGGGACGTCCTGGAGTGTCCTGCTCTCCAGCTCTGGACAGTGTCCCCAGGTCTGGTGGGCACCCGGGGTTAGGTGGGTGATTGGGGTCTACCCTTTGGATGGTGGGCCATGGTCCTCCCTATCCAGGAGCACTGGGGGCAGGGGTGGCATGGGACAGATGGAGCTTGACCCCTTTATGAAGTGACAGGTTGGTGACAAGTGGGGTGGAGGTCTGATGGGGGCATGCATGGTTCTCTCTTCCCTTTGGGTAGGGTGTTGGGGCTGACACCCCTGAGGTGAGCCCTGACAGGTGAGGAGGAAAGCCCCTGCCCCAGGGTGACCGGCCAGCAGGCCCGTGAGGACAGGCCCACAGGAAGAGCCTGGCTGGAGACAGAGCAGAGGACTTGGGCCTGTGGCTCAGCTTGGTCTGCTGGGTGCTGGACCCCAAGCCCCCAGTCCGGCCTCGTCTGTCTCAGCTGGGGCCCCACAGTCCCATCTTGGGAAGCACAAAGGGGCCCCGTGCCAGGGAACTAGAGCACCGGCCTCGGGAACTGGACTGTCAGCTTTCTTCCTGTAGCCGAGGCCACCTTGGGACTGTGAGTAGGGATCAGGGACTGATAGCAGGGAATGCACAGCAAAGGCGGGCTTGGGGGGCGGGCCAGGCCATAGGTGGGGTTGGCCTCAGGCGGTGACCCAGGCGCAAGGGAGCAGCTGTGTCAGGCTTTGGGTATCATGTAGTGCTGACCTCTTGCAGAGCCTGTCCAGCCTCAGTCCCTGTCTGTAGAATGGGCTGGTACTCACACCCAGCTCACAGGGAGGTGGGCAGTTCTGATGCGAGCAACGCTGAATACAGCTGGGCGCACTGACCTCAGTTTCATGGTGGCCAGTGAGCCAGAGGAGACAGTGAGGGGGGACAGTGAAGGGGAGAGTCAGGGGACAATGAGAGGGGATAGTGAGGGGGCAGCAAGGGGGACAGTGAGGGGACAGGGGGGGCAGTGAGGTGAGCAGTGAGGGGGGACAGTGAAGGGGGACAGTGCGGGGGCAGCGAGGGGGACAGTGAAGAGGACAGTGAGGGGACAGTGAGAGGGGACAGTGAGGGAGCAGCAAGGGGACAGTGAGGGGGCGGGGAGACAGTGATGGGGGCAGTGAAGGGGGACAGTGAGGGGTCAGTGGGAGCAGGCAGTGAGAAGTGTCATAGAGTAGGTGAGGTGGATGAGGCCACCATCCCACCGAAACTCTCCTGGCTTGGACACTGTGACCCCGGGGGCTGCATCCTCTCCTGTGGGCCTGTATCCCAGGGGACAGAGAGGAGGGTGAACAGGGCATGGACCGGCTGGGTCAGGAGCACTGCCATGTGGCCTGACTCCCTCTAGCACTTCCCCAGCACCTCCCATGTGGTGGCTATAGAAAGTGGCTCATGCAGCAACCGGGTCCCAGGGGGACCACAGGTCACACAGTGGCCCTTCTGAGTGTGGCTTTGCCTCTGATGGAGGCAGGGAGTCAGGACCTTCCGGCCCTGGAATCCCTGAACCCACAGGGCAGTGGGTGGCCAGGGTGTTCCGCTAGCTGCAGGGCAGGGTGTCTGCCCAATGTTCCGTTTAGGGGCTAGGGGACGACGGTGGGGTCGGCAGACCTGGCTGCCTGCGCTCCGGACTGGGCCCCTCTGCACAGGGTGATCTGCACACCTGCAATGGGACTGTAGGTCAGCCAGCCTAGATCACGGGGCACCCAGATTTGTAGCCACATCTTTTCTTTGTGTGTCTGCCGGGGTGTGGCTGCTGCTGGGCAGGCGCAGCTGTCCCGGAATCAGGCCGTGGAGGCTGGGACCACAGAGGCTGGGAGCCAGACCCTGACTGCTCAGAGCAGAGCCCTGGGCCCAGCGGGACCAGAGTGAGGAGCAATGGCCCTGTCCTTGCCCACCACCGGATAGGCAGAAGGAACCTGACTTAATTGAGAAGACATATCTGCTCACGCTGGGACTCAGTTTCCCCTTTGACCTCCCTGCTCAGTCTGACACATGGCACATGTCTGTCTCACACAACTTTTCCTGATCACTCCGCAGGGGTAGGCAGGCACGCTGCCTACCCCAGAAGCAGCCCCTCAGAACCACCCCTGCTGGAAGAGCATCTGCTTTCCTCCTCGTGTGCTGCCTCCTGGACATCCCCAGCTCACCACCCCACACACGGCTGCCTCCTTTCCCATCCAAGCCCGCCACATGCGTGGGTGCTGCGCAAGGGTGGAGAAGCAAGCCGAAGACAAGAGAGAGGCTACAGCTCCTCGCAGAGCGGCTCTCTGCTCCTCTACCCTGTGCCCAGGGCCTGGAGGATGGGCTGCCCCTGCCTCCAGAAGGTTCCCTCTGTGGATTCGGAAGGAAGAGCTGCCAAAAAGGAAAACTTGAAGGGGGTGGCATGGAGTGGGGAGAGAAGTATTTCTGAAGCCAAACAAAGCAGGTGATCCATTCTGAAAAGGAAAAGGACAGGAGGGTGGCAGGCAGTGAGGGTCAGGTTTGAAGGAAAAGAAGGCCTGAGAGGAGGGAGGAGTCGAGGGCAAGCAGGAAGGAGCAGTCCGCCCAGTCCCCCCAAAGCAGGCTGCTGAGACAGGCCAGGCAGGCAGACTTTCAGGAGGCAGGAGGAACACACGATCATCTCCAAAGGGGCTGTGGCCTCTGATGGGGCAGGAGGCTTCTCCCCTGCTCTCCAGCCTCTGGCCCTTGGACTGCAGGGGGGGCGCTTGGGTGCTTGTCTCAATCCTTCTGGGTTGCTATAACTAAAATACTAGACTGGGTGTGGGTGCTTATCAACAACAGAGTTCTGGAGGCTGGAAGTCCATGGTCAAGGCATCAGCAGCTTCCATGTCTGGTGAGAGCTTCCTGATTCATGGACATGTTGGAAGGACAAGGGGGCTCCCTGGGGTGTCTTCTATGGGGCACTAATCCCATGCATGAGGGCTCTACCCTTATGACCTGATCACTTCCCTAGGGCCCCACCTGCTAACACCCTCACACTGGGGGTCAGGCCTCAATGTGTGGATTTCCAGGGTACACATTCAGTCCGTAGCAGTGTTGTGGGGATGATCGGCCCCCAGGGTGCCCAGGGCCTTGGGGCTCTCTGGGACACCCCCCCTCCCCGCCCCGCTGATGGCTCCCAGCATCACCTGTGTGAGGCTCACAGTGTAGTCCGCTCTCCAGGTGTTTCATCTGCATTGAGGGGAAGATGCACACGCCCCAGGGGAAGGATCACCCTTGCTATCCTCCCGGAGCACTGGAAGGAATAGGAAACCTAACTTCATTCTTTGTTTTTTTCCATTCAGGTGGGGGTAGCTGGCCACGTGATGCTGGTGTATCTGTCATGGTGAGTTAAAGCCCAAGGGGCTCCAGCCACTTTTGGGAGCTGGCTGTGTCATGGAAGGTCAGGAGTCTTGGACTTGATTTATTTCTAGGCTTAGATAGTATAGCAAATGCTCAGGGGAGTTTCCCCAAACTCTTCTAGCTGGTCGCTGTGACTCCAGGTAAAGTAATTTCCAAAGAAAGATACAGTGATTGTTGAGGAGGCAGGGGGAGAGCTAACCCCGGAGGGTCTCCGTGGGTCCCCCACAGGAGGGGAGGGGACCTCCAGGACAGCAGGGAGAAACTGCCTGGCTGTCACACCTGTTGGGAGGACTAGGGGCTAGGGGCTAGGGACTAGGGGACACCATACTTCTCATCTGCTCTCCCTTAAAAATAAAAGGATTTCGGTGGATTACGGTCTAGATGTATATCAAGGTCTTCCGAGGATGCTGGGCGGCCAGGGCAGGGGCGCGACGAAAGTGCCCACTCAGCTTCTGTGAGACCCGGGGCCGGGAGACGGGAGGGGACACGGGGCGGGGGAGCAGGAAGGGACCGGGTCTGCGGGGGACCTGGGTGTGAGGGGGTGCCGAGAGGGACTCGAAGCGGGAGCGCAGGAGGGCCCGAGGGGACGGAAGGGGACACAGGCACCGGTGTGAGGGGACCGGGGCCGGGAGAAAGGAGAGGACCCGAGCCGGGGATCTGCAAAGATTCCACCGCGAGGACTAGCCACCACCTCAGCTCCGTCAGCGGAAGTCCCGTCCAGGGTATGGAAGGCGGGGCTGGGCCCCGCCCCCCGCCCCTCCTCGCCCCTCCCCTCCCCTCCAGGTCCGCCTCCCTGGCCCCGCCCCTAGCCGAGGCCTCGCCCCTCATTCTCTCCTCTCTCTTCCCTTGGAAGCCCTTCTGTGCGCCCACTTTCTCGCCCCTGTAGGCGATGCCCCCGTAGGCCCGCCCCACCCCTGGCGGCTCCGCCCCACAAACCGAGGACTCCGGCTCTATTCCCGAGACCCGCCCACGCTTCTAGAGATCACGCCTTCTCTCCACCCCGCAGGTCCCGCCCTCAGGAGGCCCCTCCCTGTCGGCCCCGCCCCCGGGCCCCGGGCCCCGCCCCCCGGGCGGGCGGTGGCGGCTGAGCGACCGTTGCGCGCGGGCGGAGCGGATCGCGCCCGCGGAGCGAGCGGCCGGTAGGTTGCGGGCCGGGCGCAGGGCCGCCCCGCCTCCGTTTCTTTCTTCTCTGGGCGCGCGCTCTCGCCCTCCGCTGCCCGGCCGCCAGCCCCGCCCCCGCCCAGCGCGGCGGTGGGGGCCCGGGGGCGTCCGGCCGGCGTCCGGCTTGTTTGGGCCCCTCAACCCCCGCGCCCCCGGGCGGCCGGGCCGCCGGCCGCTCTCCTTTTGTTCCCGGGCCTCCGCCGGGACTCGTCGTGGGCTCGGCGCGCGCGGACCCCGCCCGGATCCTGGGTTGTGGGGTCGCCGAGGGGCCCGTCGCTCCTTGGCTGGACCCGAGGGCCCGGGCCGGGGGGCGCGGGGCGGCGGCAGACGGGCCGGCGGTTCGGGCCTCTGTCCCCGCCGCGTTCGTCCCGTCCTGGGCTGGAGCCGGGGCGCCGCGGGGCCCGAGTCTGCGCGGGGTCTTGAGTTTCCTGGCCGCCCCGGCCGGCGGCCGCATTGTTTGGGCAGAGCTGCCTCCGGAGATCCCGACTCCGGCGGTTAACTGAAGCAGCGTCGGGGCCGCCGCCCTGCGGGTTCCCCTGGCCCGGCTGTGCTGCCAGCTGGGGGGGTCCTGGCGTAGACAGAGCGGCTCAGAGCTGTGGGGTGTAGACAGAGCCCCAGAGTTGTGGGGTATAGACAGAGCGGCTGGGAGCTGTGGGGCCTAATAAAACAGAGCCCCAGAGTTGTGAGGTGTATCCAGAGCGGCTCGGAGCTGTGGGGCGTGGGCAGAGCGACTCCCAAGTTGTGGGGTGTGGACAGAGCCGCAGAGTTGGGGGTAGAGAGAGCCACCCAGAGTTGTGGAGTATAGACAGAGCGACCCAGAGTTGTAGGGTGTAGGCAGCAGTGCCAGAGTTGTGGAGTGTAGACAGAGTGGCCCAGAATTGTGGTGTATAGACAGCAGCGCCAGAGTTGTGATTAGACAGAGTGGCCCAGAGTCATGGAGTGTAGGCAGAGCCCCAGAATTGTAGGGTATAGACAGAGTGGCCCAGAATTGTGGGGTGTAGGTAGCGAGCAGCCCTGGAGTCATGGGGTATAGACAGAGGTCCCCTGTGTGCCCTGCCTGGCCAAGCTCCTGGGATAAGCCCTTGGGCAGGTGGCTATCTGCTCTGTTGCTCATGGTGGATGGGCGTGGGAATGGTGCCCACCCGCGGGCCCCTCAGGATTCTCAGGGGTGTGTCTGAGACCCTGGGAGCAGGCAGTGTCAGTGATCTGTAGTCGCAATGGGGGCCAGTGTGAGGCGGGGGGTCCCGCAGGAGTGTGTGCTCCAGAGAGGAGGGGCGCAGTGGGGGGGTAGCACCCCCACCCCAGGCTGGGGTGAGGCACGGGGAGTGGTCCTGGAGTCTGGAACATGCTGTGGGTGGAAGGCGAAGAGTAAGAGAATGTGGTCACAGTTTCACTTTAGAGACATAATTGTCACCGTGTGCAGTTTCATGAAAATGCCACCTCACCCAGTGGGTTTGAGGACCAGAAACGGTGGCACAAGGGCCTGGCTCAGGACCCGGGCTGGAGGGACACTTCTCAGGCAGGCTGCCTATTGCCTGGGCGCCCATAGCAAGAGCACTAGCTGACTGGTGATGAGGTCTGGGACCACTGGGATGGACGGGGCAGAGGAGGCCACGGTGACTGGAGGGAAGCCCACGGACTTGGGCTGGATGTGGGGAGTGACCGTAGTGGCAGTGTTATGGGGCGGGTCAGGGTGAGAAGGGAGGCACCGAGCTGGCCTGCGTGGCAGAGAGGAAGGCGTCTGTGGGCTGGTGGCCCTGGGGTCAAGGGCAGGCCTCCTTCTCCCCTTTTGCCAGAATAAGGGTGGGGGCCAGTGGCCAGGCAAAGGAGGAATGGAGGAGCTGTGGGAGAGGCTACGGGACACAAGGGACAGAAGTGCTGCTCGGACGAAGGTGACCTTGAGCTGGCTTTCTGGTGACCATCTTCAGTTGTCTGTCTGTGCCCAAAGCAGGCCAAGCTGAACAGTCAGGATGCAGGAAAAGCAGTGCCGGTGGAGGGGGGTGGTTCGCATGCTGGGGGCGGGTGGGTGCAGAAGGGAGTGGAGTGTAGACAGACCTGCCTTGTACATGTCACAGCTCATGCTTTTCTTGACTTGGGTGGGATGCCCAGAAATGTTTTACTTTCTAATTGGCACTTGAGTTTCCCATGGCTGCTGTGACAAGCGACCACACAGTTAGTGATGGAAGCTGCTGGAGGCCAGAAGTCCAACATGGGTGTCCCGGGGCTGAGACCAAGGTGGCGCTTGGGCCAGGGAGAACCCATTCAGCTTCCTGGAGGCTGTCCTCTGTCCTTGTTTCCCTGCCCCCGTCTCCCAGCTCCCTCCCTCTGCCTCCTTCCCACAAGGACCCCCATGATGGCGCTTAGACCTGGGGTCCTCTCCCATCACAGGACCCGGAATGTAATCACAACTCCAAGTCCCTGGGTCCTCTCAGGTGACATTCATGGTCTGGGGAGCTAGGACCTGAGTCTTAGGGGACCATTCTAGCCTCCCACCATGCTCCTGACTCCAGTTCTGCGAGGACTGGGTCTTCCCCCTCCTTGCTGAGGAGCGCCATCTCCCGTACCTTTCTCGGTGGCCTGGGAAAGAAGATAAACCCTGCTCAGGGTTCAAGGCTGCTAGAGAACTTGCTTTTACCTTTTGGGAGGTGATGGTCCCCTACTCCCTTCCCCATCTGATAAAAACTAGTTTCTCTTGAGAAGTGCACCCTATACGCGTGCACACGTGATTTTATCGTAGACACGAGTTTTCCCATGATTGTTCCCATGTCCCCACATCCAGCCCAAGTTCTCAGGTTCGCCAGGTTGATTCGGACTTGTGCTCCAGGCAGAGCTCTTGAGTCTAAACCTTCCCAAAGAAAACGTGTAGTTTGTCCTTTCTGCTCTCGTTCCATCTCCCGTCCAGTGGCTTTGCTGTCCCCAACCATGCAGTTGTGGTGATCCCCAATGTATATCCTTTCCCATCTTTTTTCTTGTTTACACAGTCATTTATAGATGGACACGCCCACACAGCACATTCCCCCCCAGTCCGACACACGGACACCCAACACTGCCGCTGTCCTGCCCAGCCCTGTCACCCACCTATGAAAGGACTCTTGCCTTACACCCAGCACGCGTCCCTCCACACCCCTATTGTGGCCATGCTTCTTGTTCTTCTCCCGGAGTCCTGCATCCTGCCCCAGTCTGTTCCTGTCCTGGGGGGCCCATGGCCGGCTGCTGCACAAAGTTCCCGGGACTGCTCTCCCTCTGTATTGGTCCCTGCACTCTGGACTCCTCTCTCCTCTGCCTGCGCTCGATGCTTGTTTTGGTGAAGGACAGTCTCTGGGTGACTATCATGTAGATACTGCTTTTTTAAAAAAGACGTTATTTATTGAAGGGGGCAGGGCAGAAGGAGAGAGAATCTCAAGCAGGCTCCCAGCAGAGCATGGAGTCCGACACAGGGCTCAAGCCCGTGACCCTGTAGACTGTGGCTTGAGCCGAAACCAAGAGTCAGATGCTTCACTGACTGAGCCACCCAGGCACCTCAGTGTAGATATTCCTTTTGTCTTTATTTTGAAAATATCTTTGCTCCTCAGTTACTTTTAGTTTAGCTGGGTATAGAATATTGAAATACTGAAAAGTATTTTCTCAGGATCTTGAAGCTGTTGCTTCACTGCCTTCGGTTTCTAGCATGGATGCCATTCTGAGTGCCATTCTCTGTCCGTGGTGTGGCCCCAGGGAGCTCGTAGGCATGTCCCTCGTGACCCTGTGCTCTGAAGTAGCCTGTGACAGTGCTTGCTGTCATCGCTGTGCCAGGGACATGCTGGGACCCTGTTACTCCTGAGAGAATTCCTTGCTTTCTGTCTTGTGTTCTCTTTCTGGAACTCCCTTTATTTGGAGTTTGGATCTCCTGGCTGAACTACTGATCCCTGAGTCTTGTTGGTCTCAGATAGATGTTTGCTTGACTCTTGGGAGATGCCTGTGCATGTCTTCCAGCTCTTTAGTTGTTTCATTTCTGTTATTCTTTTCAGTTTTCGAGCATTCTTTTTTGATTTTCCTTTTTGAAAAAGATTTATTTATTTGAGAGAACGTGTGTGGGAAGAGGAGGCAGAGGGAGAGGGAGAGAGAGTCTTAAGCAGACTCTGCGCTGAGCAGGGAGCCTGACGTGGGGATTGATCGCATGGCACTGAGATCACTCATTACCTGAGTCCGAACCAAGACTTGGACGCTTAACTGACTGCATCACCCAGGTGCCCCACAATTCCCTTTTCTTTTTTAAAAAATATAATCTTGTTCTTCATTTAGAGATGCAAGATCTTATTTTTTAGAAGATAACAAACAACTTTGAATTGTTATTCTGTTTTCTTATTTTCCTCCCTCTATTTTTCATGAGACTATATCCTCCATGAGACCAGGTTTTCTTCCCTCAATATTATACATGGCTAATTTCAAACATCTGAAATTATGCCTGGCACCTAGAAGAAACACCATATAGCATTCACATCTCCCGTATTATTTCTGTTGTTTGGGTGGTAGGAATTTGGGTTGTTCAAACATTTCCTGAGAAAAGTTTTCTCAAATCTCCAACAGCTTGGATTTGTCTCTTTCTACCTTTACTTCTTTCTGGTTTGATTCACGTGTTCAAATCTCTCTTATTAAGTTCGCACATTGGTGATGGTGATGCTGCTGATGAATAGGGCTTTGGTCTTGAAGTCTGATGTTTGTTTTTTTAGAGAAGAGGGTTGGCGCCAATGGGGAGAGAGAATCTCAAGCAGTCTCCATGCTCAGCACGAGCCCATTCTCAGCACACTGACATTGTGACCTGAGCTGAAATCGAGAGTCAGATGCTTAACCGACTGAGCCCCCAGGTGCCTTTGAAGTCCCATACTGAGCATGCTTACAGCTCTCTCCCATTTACAGTTTCCGTGGCCTGGCTCTTCGGTCCTTTACGCTCGGCCTGTGTGTGTTCTTACGATGTTCAGAGTCAGCGTCTTATAAAGCATATGCTTGAGTCCTGCTCATTGATCCAGTCTGAGAGGTTCCGCTTGTGATGTGAATGTTTTGTTCATTTACAGTTTTTAGTTTTTAACTAGCCTTCACGTAGAAGACTTTATAATTAACTAATAACAAACACATTTTTCCAAAGCAGTTTGGAGGTGGGCCATAAATAATATTTGGAATACTTTTTTTTTTTAAAAGATTTTAAATTTATCTATTTGAGAGAGAGAGGGAGCGAGAGAACAGCAGCAGGGAGGAACAGAGAGAGAGGGAGACGCAGACTCCATGGAGCAGGGAGCCTGAGGTGGGGCTCAATCTCAGGACCCCAGGATTGTCACCCGAGCCAAAGGCAGATGTGTCACTGACTGAGCCCCCTAGATGTCCCTACAGAGCGCAGCTTCATCAGGCTCCTACCCTTAGGCAGGCTATGCACTCCGTGACTCCTCTTAAGTGTAGTCCAGAGGAGCTGAGCCCAGGAAATGTTTTCCCCAGGAAGTACTGGGGCAGGGTGAGGTGCCCAGACCACCCTGCTCACCAGAGCCCCGGGCCTCTAGCTGCCTGGAGTCCAGCCAGAAGCCCAGGTCTGTGGGGTTAAGCATTTATGGGGCGGTTGGGTCCCTGGAGGAGATGGGGTCCCTGCCCCACCCCCTTGTTAGTTTCCTGTGGCTCTTATCACAAAGCACCACAGACAGGGGGCACTTAAAGTAGCAGGAATTTATTCTCTTGCGGTTCTGAAAGCCAGGAGGCCAAGTCCTGGTGTGGGCAGGGCTGGGCTCTCTCCGAGACTCTTGGGAAGGGTCTGTCCTGCCTCTTCCAGCTTCTGAGGCTACTGGCAGCCGGGATGTGGCCGCCCCGCCCTGTCCCTGCCTCCAGGTTCTGGGGACCCGTCCCCTACTTGCGCTGGATCTTCTCTCTGCCTTCCTCTCCTAGGGATGCTTGGGGTGGCGTCTGGGGCCCACTCAGACATCAGGATCATCTTGTGTCACAGAAGCCTTCCTTTAAGCCTATCTGCAAAGACCTGTTTCCAAGGAGTTCCCATTGGGTTCTACAGATTAGGGCCTCATGTCCTTGGGGCAACCGTGAGGTGAGGAGCCATGTGGGGTCACCGGGGGTTAGGGCCTCCTGCCCATGTGACTGCCTCTGGCCCTCGCCCCTCCCGTGGCTTCCATGCGGGGGCTGCCCTCGGCCTCCCCAGGGGCAGGACTGACATGGCTTGTCCCTCTCACATTCCCCGCTGAAGTGGGCTGGTGACTTGGTGTGTCTGCAGACTCCCTTATCTCCCTGGGAGTAACGGAGAAGGACGCAGAGAGCAGAAAGATTTCCTGCAGCCCTAATGGAAGAAGCAGACAAGGACAGTACAACGTTCTCTGCCTGCTCCCCTTGAACCCTGTAGGGAATGACCAGATTTGTCCGTGGGTGGAAGAATGCCCCATGCAAGGCCTGCAGTAAGGTCCTTTGTTCTGTTTTTCTAGGTGTCCGAGAGTTGGGGGGAGGCAGGGAGGCGTGGGGGGTCAGGCAGGGCTTGGCCTGTCCCCTCTTGTCCTGGGGCTGTCCCTGTCCACATCGCCGAGGGAGGCTGGGGGGACATTGGGGGCGGTGAGGGTAATGGGATCCAGCCAGGCCCCAGCGAGGAGGAGCTGAGGGATACTGAGTCAGGGGCCGTGGGCACTGTGGCTTTCTCTGTCCCTTCAGTTAGATTTATTAGACATAATGTACTGCACAGTATTCGGGACATGCCTAGACTCACACTTACCCATCTTTTATCTGAAATTCAAAATGTAACCAGGTGTCCTGTTTATTTGCTACACCCACCAGCTCGTTGAACTGCCACAGACAGAAATACCAAGCAAAGCTAAGAAGGGAAATTCAAATAATGGGGGGGAGAATGGAGACGGCTTTGCCTCCAGTATACCAAGACTCGTGCTAGAATTTGTTTCTGGAATCAGAAAGAGCAGTGCAGTTCCATCAGCTGCAGAAGAAGCCGCAAGCTGGGGGCTGGAGGGGGTTGATCCTGGCTGTGGGGGCTGGGTGGCAGTGAGCTGCGTCTTCAGGCCCTTGTCTGAGCTCCTTGTGGAAGGTGTGGTGTTGAGCCTGAGCTGACAGCAGACGGCAGACATGGCCAGAGTGTGGGGTCCCCTGGTCTGCAGGATGGTCAGGGGGATTGGTGGGGATTGGAGGAGTTCGTGGGCTTCAAGCTGAGCCGAGAAGCAGTGAAGGGATAGGGAGAGGGCACATTGGGGGAAGAGTGATTTCTCGAAAGGAGTCAAGGCTGTGTGCCCTCCCGTGTGTCCCCCTGACCTTCTGTGGGCGGTGGCGTTGGTTTGATGAGCTGTGCTTTCCCCTGGGGGCCATTGCCGGTCACTGTTCATCTGTCTCCCGGGAGCTGCTGTTGAAGCCACTCCACAGCCGTCAAGGGAATGAGTGACCACACAGATGCAGGAGCCGTGGGAAGTCATGGGGCGGTGAGGCCAGGCCTGCCTGGGGGGGGGGGGGGATGCGGAGGTTGGGGCTGGCCTTGGCAGTCAGGTATCCTTGTTCAGCCCAGCCCGTGGAGAATAACGCAAAATGATAGAAGGGAGCCCGTGGGTCAGGCCGGTGGCCGGGGCCCTGCGTGTGCATGGGGGATGCAGGTTGTAGGTGTGGATGCCGGGTCACAGCAGGCATGTCTTTGTGTCTCCCGAGGCTGCAGGTGCTTTGTCCCAGCCTCTGTGCGTCATGTGAGCCCCGCTGATATTCGAGAATGAGATTTCTTAATCGTCGGAGGTCTTGGGATTTTTATGTATTTCTTTGAGATGAGAGAGCAAACATTTGCTTCTCTTAATTGGTTAGCCTGCACATGTGGTTCCATGTCAACTTCACATCCCAGATGATTCGAATCACTCAGAAAGATGCGTGAATATTTTTTGAACCTGTAAAACGGGCCTTTGTAATTTAAATGATAGTCTTTGTGCCAGTTCTAGACCTTGTCCTTCCTGTGCCAGAGAAGGGGCAAACGCTGGGGGAGAGGGGTGTTGGAGCTGGGCAGTCTGTAGGGGGACTCCAGGAGCAGGAGAGACGGACCCATGCTGCTGGGTGCTGTCCTGTTCCCATAGGCCCTTGTTTCTGGAGGGCCTTGGGCACTCGCTTGGCCACTTGCTGGCGCCACAGGTTTCCCTCTGCTGCTGAGCTGTGACTGGGGCTGGGGAGGCGGGGAAACCAAGGGGAGGCCAGGAAGAGGCTGAGGGGCTGTGGGCTCAGGGCTATGAAAATGCACAGGTGTCCTGTTCTGAAGGAGGAAGCTGGGTAAGCGTAGGGCTCGTGTTTCAAGCTTTCTTTGTGCTAAGGATGACATGAGCATGACTATTTCTTCAACTGCGTAGTAGAATTTTCAGAATTTCATTTCCTTTTCACATTAGACTGGGGGTAGTCATTGTACATCCGTTTTTCTGATGGGTTTGCCAGTCTTGAGTCCCTTCTCTCTTTTACTTCTTTCTTTCTCCTCTTTCCTCATTGCTTCTCATTGCTGTCATTCCTGGTTCCAGGAGCCACTTTACTATTGGAGTGCGTACTTGGCTCCCCTGCTGATCGCAGCTGCTCAGCGAGGGGCTGGCTCTTCCTGGCTCAGCCTGGAGCCCAGAGCCTAGAGCCCAGCCAGCAGGGCAGACAGGGATGCACACCGTTAGTACTGAGCCCGATGTGCGCCCCTCGCGGCTTGATCTCTTAGTTTCTTTGGACTCAGAAGTGTTAAACCTCAAGAATTGGCATTAAAAAAAGCCGGACGCAAAACCTCTGTGTAATCACAAAATGCTGGGACATTGTATATATTGTGCTCTTCTGTTCAGCCTTGTAAATTATTCCGACAACCATGCATGCAAATGATTTCATTGGCTACTGACCTGCTTCCTCAGCTTAGATTAGTGGCGAATTTGGGAGATGAAGCTACCTGGGGATTGAGCTAGACTCTCCAAGAACCAGGTAAATAATTTTGGTAGGAGGAGAACCTCACGTGAGGTCAGCTCCTCTCGTGCTGATGAGCCCAGACTGGGATCAGTCGGCTGAGTCTGCATTCAGTCATGACCGTGACCATGGGCAGCGTGCCTGGGCCTCGTGTTCTCCGTTGGGTAGATCATGGTTAGCTATGAGGTCACAGTGCTTACATAGTCACCCAGTGCGGTCACTCTCCTTGGCTGGTTTGCTCCGTTCCATAGTCTGTTTATCTCAGGTGTGTGCAGACGGATTTCCTGAATTGCCTCATCACAGATTAGTTGAGGGGAACCTGTGAGAAAGTTAATCTCGCATTGCTGCCTAGAAATAAATTTAGCGCCGTTTTGTCTGTGTTTATAGCAGCCAGGCTAAGGAGGGTAGGTCTGCTTCCAGGCTCGCTCACATGCTGGCCGTAGCCTCCGAAGACCTTACGTGGCTGCTGGCAGGCCTCCTGACTTGCTGTTGGCTAGAGACATTGTTGCCATTAGGCCGCTGGCCGCTGACTTCCCTTGCAGTGAGGGAGGGAGATGGCAAGGACAAAAGCTGGTCTCTGTAATCATCTTGGAAGTGGCTTCTCATTGCTTCTGCCCTGGTTATTAGAAGTAAGGCACTAGGTCCAGCCCAGGCCCCGCGGGTAGGGGGCTGCCAAGGATGGGACACTAGGAGGGCATCACTGAGTAACAGAGTAAGTATAAATACGGGTCAGTCTGCTCTAGCACTGTCCAGCCCCTGGCCCCAGTGCATCATGGCCCTCCCAGTGCACAACACTCCCCCCGAGAGCCTCCCCCCACTGCGTCAGCTCGGTGCAGAAGTCCCATGGTGTCAGCACTGGGCATGCATGAACCTCCCACACGTGGTTCCTTGATGCAGCCGTGGAGTGCACTTCCTCGCATCCTGGACTCTAGAGGCCGGCTCCCAGACCCTCCCCCACACCAGGGCGCACTGTTGGCACAGACTGAGGCTAGCCACTGTGGCCACTCCTGCTCAGGACGAGGGGAGGGGGGTGCATAGGGCTTGGCGGGTGTTGAAAATGCCTTAGTCAGGTGCCAGGGTCTGGGGACAGCAGCTCTCACACTGACTTCTGGGCTCCTGAGCCCCGTCCCGAGTTACCATCCCTTGTCCTGGGAGACAGCTCATACTTTTAGGGGATGTGGGTCTTCACCTGCTTCCTGCCAGTTGATAGTTTGGGATCTAGGGTCCACTTTCCATTATGTGCCGCTTCTGACACTTTTAGTCCCAGCTGCCGACACCCTGGCTAATAGAATTTTCTGGACCATCCATGGGCCTTTGAATCTCACTGGTGTTCACTCCCTTGGACGACGTTGAGATGAGCTTTCCTCTGTCTTGGGCTCCTGAAGGGTCAAGGGTGGTGGCCATAAGCAGCCTTCTGGAGGCCCTGTTGCTCAAGGCGAGGGTCTGTGAGGTTCACCCTTCATCTCTCAGAAGCCCTGTCTGTCACTCCAGTCCCATCCCTCACCCGGCAGCTTTCCCTGACCTCACACTCACTGTCACTTGGCTCGCACTGAGGTAGAAGGCAAGGCAAGAAGGTGGCATTTGGGGATATCAGGGCCTATGTGGACAGTGGGGATGGGAGTTCCGAGGAGGCGTGGAGAGGGGGAAGGGGAGGTGCTGGCGAGTGCCCCCAGGGAGAGGTGCCTAGCTGTGCCAGAGGGGTGCAGCAGGGGCAGGGGATGTGACCCCGAATGGAGTCCTCGTTTCGATGTCCGTGCCCTTCTCCTGTGCTATTTTGCTTCCTGTCATATGGCTGGTTTTCCATCCACGGGCTCTGTCCTGCATTGCAAACACATGATGTCATGTGCTCACCGTCGGGTGCCCGCCTTGCTGAGAGCTCTCTTTTGGTGGCTATTTCCTTCCTTCAGTGTAAGCAGGTGACCCTCTGCTCTGGCACTTGAGCCTCAGGACCACCCCTTTGGGTCTGTATCATGCCCCCGGGAGGGCAGGTGAACTGAGCAGGGGACAGTGACTGTTCCTGCTGCCTGCTCGCACTCCAGCTGCCCACTGCCCTGCTTCCCTTGGTGTTGGGACTTAACTGGGTGGGAGGCTGGGTCACTTGCCTGCTGACCTGGGCAGTGAGGCTGACAGCTCTTGCTGGAGGAGCTGGGTTCAGGGGTTCGGGTAGAAGGGCATTGGGTTCTGGGAACAGGGAATGGTGCTGGGTCCTAGCTTCACCTTAGGGAACCAAGACATGTGCCAGAGTGGGTTTCTGTCAGCTTTCTTTCTTCCTTTCCTTTCCTTTTCTTTTTAGTAGGCTCCACGTCCAGTGTGGAACCCAGTGCAGGGCTTGAACTCATGATCCTGAGATCATGACCTGAGCTGAGAACAAGAGTTAGATGCTTCACCGTCTGAGCCGCCGCAACGCCCCCTGTGTGAAACCTGCTCTTTGCTTCCTTTCATCCCTTTACTCTTTTCTGAGCTGGTGTTGCTTATACTCTTGCTGATTGATGGGGGGGGGGTGAACGGGGAGAGGGTGGGGGGCGATGGCTTCTGCTCACCCCTGGCCCACCATGAGACTTGCTCTGTGGCCATGAGGACGCACTGCGCCCTCGCCAGCCCCATTACACTTACGGCACGGTCTCCTGCACAGGAACCAGCGGGGTAGGGGGCAGACCCCATGGCGGCAGAGGACACACCTTAGGGCACTGGGTCTCCGAGATTGCGTCCCCGCCAAGCCAGCAGTGGGGCGGGGTGGATGTGGGTCTGCAGAGAGAAGTCCACCATTGTTTGTGTATGACAAAGAATTACACGTAAAATGTGTCACACACTTCAGTTAACTTTTATTTTTTTTCTAATTACAAAAGTCATGTTTGTTCTTTTTCGAAATTTTGGATGCTACGAACAAAACATTAAATTCCAACACTTAGAGAAAGGGAAGACTGTGTCAGCCACATTTAATGGTTCAGCAGGTGCTTACTGAACACCTTCTTATGCTCCAGGGGGCCCGGAGATGTGGGCATGGAGACCACCCACATAGCCACGCCTCTCGCGTGGGTCAGGGAGGGGAGTGAGCAGAGGGACCTGGGCCTGTGATGGGCCCTGGGGATGGTGGGTGGTCTGAGAATGGGCGTTCCCAAGGGGAGGGTGCTGTGAGCTTGGTGCTGGTGACAAGGGGTGAGAGCCAGCACATTCTTGCCCTTGGGGAAACACGAGGGGTCCTCTGTGGCCCCCTGGGTCTTGTGGCTCCCCAGGTGGGTGGGGGGAGTGCTGGCAAGGATGGAAGCGAAAGCCTGGGCGGGCCCCTCTTCTCATGTGTGATTTCTCTGGACAAAATCTCAGCCAGGGGCGGAGTCTGGGTCTTAACCATACACATGATCAAGGTCATCATGTGACCAAGGTCACAGGAATGGCTTGGCTGGTCCTCTAATGTCTGGTTCCACAGTACAAGAGCCCTGACTGAAACAGTCTGCTGCACTCTGTTTTAGCTGCTACTGGGCGGCCAGAAGGCAGGCTCCCCTAGGAGAGGCTCGTCCGTGGGACAGGATTCCCAGGATGGGTTCCTCCAGGATGAGATCCCCCAGCACAAGCTCCCCTGGGTGGGCCCTGTTGTCTCTGTTGTTCCCTCTTCCTAGAACAGCGCCTGTGCGGAGGAAGTGCTCCTGGGTATTTAATGCATGCGGACAGACCTCAGCTCACTCTCTTGTGTTAGCAGAGGTGTTACAGTGCCGCTGGTATTTGGGGGAAGAGTGCAGGTGCCGCAGGTGCTGCCTGTCCAGCTTTTTAAAAGAATTTCCTTCTCTGGTCTCAAAGCCCAGTAAGCCTTTCTTGGACAGCACGGGACATTTTCCTTTTCTGGTCTGTTTGGGGCTTCAGCCCGCCCCTGCAGGATGTCTGGGGGGTTGTTTACACATTGCTGGTGTTGACTGGATTCTCTGTGCTCAGGACAGCACCACAGATCCCAGAGGGTTGTTCTGGGAGCATCAGCCACCGTGCACCTGTCTGGCCGGCTGGTTCGGGTGAGTGCGGTCTGTGCTCAGCCCCACACCAGCCTAGAGCTTGCATCGTGGGTGAATAAAAAGAAACACAACCCGGGGAGTCAAACAAATGGTACACGTGGGGGACGGTTCCCATGTCTGGGGTATCCAGTTCATTCCGACGGTAGTCACTATGCGACAGACTCAGAGGTAGAGCAACTGCCTCCCTTCTGCGCCACCCTTGTTCTCCAGTGACCTTGATGCTGATGGACTGAGGTTGGACACACTGCTTTGTATGGCCGCCGCTGACCTTTTGGAGCTGCAGGAAGCTTGAGGTCTTGGGGATGGGGATTAACGACATCGACATCGCTTCACTCCCCGCAAGTCTTGGAGGTGCCAGCCACCCTTTGGGGGAGGGGAGCATGGGCAGGCTGGGGGGCACTGGGGGCATGGCCACTGGAATCCTGCTGGGAGCCCCCCACCCCCAGCTTCACCTGTCTGCTGCCTTCTCACTGCTCTCATGCTTGTGCCCCAGCATGCAGGCAGGGAGCCGCAGAGCCTCCCAGGCCCGGCTCTGCTGTTTTCATGGCTTCTCGAGCAGATTCTGTCCCTTGATACCGGACCTGTCTCATCTCTCTAAAACTCTGATAGGACTTTTTTCACTTGCCTTGCTCAGCGTTTGGTGGGCTCTTTGTTTTAAAGGTTCTTGTTTTTCTGTAGCTCGGGGAAAGGGTCTGTTAATTTTTGGACCAAACTACCAACCAGGTTTTATTGAGCAAACACTATCACTAATGAATTCAGTTAATCTATTGCATACATTCCCCAACTCATCTGTCCATCCCTCACCCATCCATCCTCCTCTATCCCCCATCCATCCACCCATTCATCCCCACCCATCCCCCATCCATTCATCCATCCATCCCCCATCTATCTCCATCCATCTCCCATCTGTCCCCCATCTCTCCTTCAACCATTCATCCATCTCCCATCCATCCCCATCCATCCATCCAACCCCCATCCATCCATCCATTCATCTATCCATCTATCCATCCATCCATCCATCTCTCATCCATCCCCCATCTATCCTTCTTCCATCATCCATCCATCCACCATCCATCCTCCGCCCACCCTATCACTGGAGCTGTTACTGGGGCTGTGGTAACCTCTTGCTCCTGCAGAAGCTGCAGACCACGCCCTGAGACTCAGCATGACTGTGGTTTGGGGCTTGTAATGAAACTGCTGTGTTTCTGTCTGTGGGGCCTGAGCAAGTGGCCTATCACCTGACCACAGGGATGGGGCTGGGGAGTGTTCCCTTCGCTCTGCTGACTGCAGGACTGCTCTGCTCCTTCTTCCAGTTTCTTTCCTTCAGTCCCCCTTTTCCACTTTTTTCTAACATCAAACTAGGCCCAAACTAGACATCCCACCAAATGCTGAAGCCTGGCTTTGGTCTCAGCCACCTCCAGGGTCCTCTGAAGAGAACGTTGTGTTTTCTGTATGATGTACAATTTAAGTCGTATGACCCAAACCTACCCTACAAATTTGGGGAGACCTTTCTGGCTGCCTTCTGTGGGTGATGTAGTGGCAGATGAGCAGAGAAACTTGTCCCTGAATTACCCACGTGTTTTCTTCCCCTCCACTCCCACTTTTCCCCTTGGCAGCTCTGGGTCGACCCTCCTGGTGGCTGAGGGCTTCTGCGCTCGTTCCCATATCCCAGGCCATCTGCTCCAGGGGCCGTCCTGTGTGTTCTGTGGACTCTGTTCACGCGACTGGTCCTTGTTTATGACAGCATTTTCTTGGGGCCACCTCTTTGTGAATGTCTGCACGTCCTGGTTAGGACCTGGGGAGTCTCTCTGGGAACCCCTGCTTGTGGTGGCCCCTGCCCCTCTGTCCGGGGAGGCCACGAGGCTGTCACCGAGAGAGAGGCAGCTTTGGGGAAGAGTTTGTTTAGACTGTTGAGTTTTAGGTGCCCCTGAACTTCAGGAGAGTATGAGTGGGGGATCACCATGTGGGAGACCCCCGCCTTGAGGGGTCTGATTGCTTGGGACAGAGGGGAAAGAGCTTGGGGCCCCCATGCTTGGGGCCAAGCCCAGGAGGTGTGGTGTGTGGAGTTTGCTGAGAAGTCAGGGAATGAAGGGTGAAAAATGTCTGTGGACATGGTTGTGTGGGGCTGTCGGTGGCCTGGTGGGACTGCTCAAGGCAGGAAGGGCTAGAGGCCAGTTTGGAGAGGGAGGCGCTTCCAGCTGTGTTTGATGGGCTGAGTGGGGTGGTAGACAGCCAGGAGAGTGTGGGAAATGGGTTTGTAGCTGCAGAGAGAATTAACCATGAGGGAGGGCTTTGCTGTCTAGAGACGAAATGGGTTCTTGGGGGAGAAGGAACAGGGGCATAGAGAAGGGGTCCTGGCTCCGGTCGACGGAGCTGGTGGTGCCATTTTGTGGAACAGAGTGTGTGGGGGCCATGACCCCTGGAGGGTCCCTGTGGGGTGTGCTGTGCTCCTTGGGTTCCTTGGGAGAAGCTCACAGAGCGGCAGGGGTATGGATGTGTAGCTGGGGAGTCATTGGTGGCCTGCCAGTATCCTTGTCCCTGAGCTGTGGGGTGTTTGGTGGAAGGGTCCGCTCCCTCAAGGGGAAGCCCTGTGCTTGGCCAAGTCCCATGCACAGTCCTGGCCTGTGTCACCGTGAGTGGCAGGTAAATAATGTGAGCAGATGTCAGCTGGAAGCAGCCTACGTAACCCAAGAAACCACAAGCTTGTTCTCTGGCATTTGGGGACCTGCCCTGTTGGGGAGGGCAGGTCTCAGGTCGGTTTGGTTTGGGGGAGAGCGGGAGGCATGTCCTGGACTGGGGACAGCTTCTCTGAGGTCGGGTGGTGGGCTGCTAGGATGAATCAGACAGGGTGAGGCTGGGATGCGGGGATGGTCAGTGTGCGTCCTGGTGCGTGTGATCGCGTGGGGGCTGTGTTGGGTCTTCCGCAGATATTCCCAAGGGGAAGCTAGGGGGAGGTGGCCCCCAGTGGGTGGAACTGGTGGAACTAGTGGGTGGAACTAGTGTTGTGGAAGCGCCTGGGTGGTGGCTGGAGGGAGTGCCCAGACACGATGGACTTGGGGGAGGAGGGAGGGGCGGGGCCTGCTGGTGGCTGGATCCCAGTCGGGGGAGTTGTATGGCGCTGCTAGGCTCCTATAGCCAGGGCTTAGGCTGTGGGAGGGGCTGTGGCAGCTTGCTCCCAACCCCAAGGCTGTGTCTGCTTCCTCTGAGGACCCATCTGTGTGGACTCGAGAGAGCTGGGTTCCAGTCCACCCATGATGCCCATTAGCTGTGTAGCCCTGACAGGTTATCTCTCAGCATGTTCATTTGCTCATCTGAAAAGTGGGAATAATCATACCCACCTCATAGTGGCGTTGCTTGTGGATACACATGTTACCACATGGAAGGTCCTGAGAACAGCCCTGGCCGGTGACAAGTGCCGAGCACTGAGCACCGAGCACTGAGTACCAAGTACTGAGTACTGGATACCGAGAACCTAGTACTGAGCACTTAGTACTGCATACTGAGGACTGAGCACTATGTAAGGCCCCACACTGCCAGTGCTTCTACTGTTGTCTGGCTGTGTTCCTGCTCTTCCTGCTTGTCCCCAGTATGCTGGGTACTCTGCCTGGTAGTTCTCAGGCTCCCCTCCTACCCTGCTCCTGGGCACTGTTGCTGTTCTGCATGGCTTCGGTCTTCAGCCCTGGGAATGCCTGTAACCTCTGGTGGCAGAGTCATGGTGAACTGGGGTGCGGTCGTCACAGATGTATCCCCTTGTGGGTGGGGATGGAGGCCAAGCCCTGGGCGCTCTCCTCCCAGAGGGAACCCGAGCACAGGGTGCAGTTCGCCTTGTCTTGCTTCTGCCCCCTGGGGCCTGTGGGCTGCTCAGGGCTGGGCCCCTCTCTGGGGGCTTCTGGGTCTGACCCTGATTTGAACCTTAGAGAGGAGTCAGGAGACATCACGGCTGCTGATTTGTGTTTCTAGGTCCTGCTGGTCTGAACGACATGTTGGTAAAGAAATGGCCGCGTCATTTGGTGATGAGAAACTGATCCTGGTAGTGGGCTTAGTGAGGAGGAGACCCTCGTGTCCCCCTGTCTGTGCTGCGAGGAAGCTGTCACCTCTTTCTTTTTTTTTTTTTTTTAATTTTTTTTTAAGATTTTATTTATTTATTTGACAGAGAGAGATCACAAGTAGGCAGAGAGGCAGGCAGAGGGAGAGGAGGAAGCAGGCTCCCTGCTGAGCAGAGAGCCCGACGCGGGACTTGATCCCAGGACCCTGAGATCATGACCTGAGCCGAAGGCAGCGGCTTAACCCACTGAGCCACCCAGGTGTCACCTCTTTCTGAACTCTCTTCCCTTTCCTGAGCTGTGGGGAGGCTGGATCAGAGGATGTCTTTGTTAGCTTGGGTTGCCAGGACACTCCCTGCTGAGCAGCTGGAGGCACGCTGAGGTCCAGGTGCCCACGGGTCCACTGTCCACCTCCTGCTTCGGTGTGGCCGCCTTCTTGTGTCCTCACTGTCCTCACCCGACGGAGAGCAGGGGCGGAGGGCTGGGAGGGCCTTAGTCTCCAACCCCCCATCCCGACGGCCCCACCCTCCTGATCTCATCTGAACCTAATCGCTCGCAAAGGCTCTCCAAATACCGTCCCACTGGTTGGGGGTGGGGAGTGGCATTTCAACAGCCTACGGATCGGGAGACACACGCATTCAGCCCAGAGCAACTGAGCTCCAGGCAGGGCGTTCCAGGTGCTGGCACCTGTCAGACGCACCTGGTGGCGGGGGGTGGGGGCAGGGACTTTGTCAGAGCAGGTGGCTCAGACCTACTCACCCAGAGTTTTCGTGGTGGAGGAAAGGCACCTAGGAACTGGCACTTCAGCAGCTCAGATTGGGAGAAAGCCTAGGCAGGGGTTGGGGGTGGGTGCTGGAAACTGTGCCCTGTGCTTTTTCTGAATTTCACTGCCTGCTCATTTTACTATTAACTGATGCAGTTTAAGGAAAAATTCACTTGTAGACTGAACTCATAACACATGGTTATAGGTATTAAAATACTACTTACATGAATTAGAAACAATTTTTTTTTTTTTTTGGTGCAAGCCAAAATGCAGAAGACTGTTACTCTGTGTTATATCATAGGTGCGGGGACTCTAGTGTTTGGATGAATTACAAAATAATTTTGCATATACAATTGGGAAATCCTTTCTTTTATAGAGGTAGCTCCTGTTGGCTGGTGGAGTCAACCAGGCGGTTTTCTGTTACCAGAGCAGTGCTGCAGGGCCAACCTCTGTCATGGGAGGGGTCACAGTGATGGCCGGCAAGGGCAGGTGCAGTGACAGCCCCAGTGTGCTGTTTCCTGCACCCTTGTGCCCTCTCCTTACCAGTAGGCCGTTCCTTCTGGAGGCTCCAGGGGATTGTCTGTCTCCTTGCCTTTTGTGGCTTCTAGAGAAGCCCCATTTGCGAGCTCTGTGGCCCTTCCTCTACCTTCACAGCCTCTGGTCTCTGCTTCTCTCTGACTCTGGCCCTCCTGCCAGTCCCCTGGGCCTGCCTGTATCATCCAGGGTGACCTCCCATGTCGGGAGCCTGCAGTTGACCATGGCCGTGAGGTCTCTGGCTCCTTCCCAGTTCCCTGGTGGGGGGTGGGGGTAAGGATGAGGCATATTTGGCGGGGGTGCACCATGCAGCTTGGAAAAGCCCCAGTGAGGAGACCCGCAAACGCTATTCTTGGCCAACTGTAATATATATATTTTTAATGATGAATATCAAGTAGTTAAATGTCTAGTCATCATACTTAAATGATTCCCGAATTACCACATAGGTATTAAATAGTATGATAGTTTAGAAATAAATTGTTCTTTTATCAGTCTTACTATCTGGATGGTTTTATTCAAACCCACACGCTGCACACTGTGTCCTCTGTGTCCCTGTGTCCGCCAGCAGGGTCACCCTCGAGCATACCCTTCAGTCCCTCCAGCTCCTTCTCTCGTGCGTGGCTGTGCAATACTTGGAATTAGGCTTCTGTTACTGCAGACCTTTCCCAGGACGAAGAATATCTCCTAACAACTTTAAAACAATTACTTAAAAAAGTACACTCCTTAACATGATCTCTGTATTTTGGCTCTTCACAACATGATTTACTATATTCTGTTTTTTTTTTTTCTTAAGGTTATATTTATTTATTTGAAAAGAGAGAGTGCATGAGGGGGGGTGGGTCAGAGGGAGAAGCAAACTCCCCGCTGAGCAAGGAGCCCGATGTGGGACTTGAACCTGGGACACCTGAGCCAAAGGTAGGTGCTTAACCAGCTGAGCGACCCAGGTGTCTCCTATTATATTGTTTTTTAAAGTGATCTTTGAAGGGCTTTGTGCCACAGGAGCTCTGCTGGAGAGGCCCGTGCAGCACTGACCCTGGGCAGGTGTCTGCTATCGGGAGCCTTCTTGGGTCCTCAGCTGTGCTCCCAGCCCCGTGCGCACCAGTGCTGCTGTCGGCGCCGACACTCCTTCCTCTTGGGGGTCTGTAGTTGGGGCTGAGCCAGAGAGAGGGGCCTGTGGGACCAGCCCGGGCGAGAGCCCTGCTCCACGTCTCATGAGCTTCCCCGGGGGACGGGACCCCATATGTGTTGTCACTCAGCACTGCTGGGAACAGAGCGCGCGCGTCCCACCTAACTTCCCAGGAGAGGATGCTGGCAGCTGGCGCCTGTTTCCTTTGGACTTCATCCCCCCCAAAGCCTCCCACCCTGTACCTGTTCACTCGCTGATTTTGCCTCATCTGTGTTCATTGGGATAAACCCCCAGCTGTGAGCACGACTACCTGCTACATCCCCTGTGTCCTCGGGAGTCAGCGGACCTGGGCTGGTCTGGGACCCTGACACAGGTTCGCTGACAACCAGTACTTTTAATGATGAAGTCATCCCCTGGAACAATTAAGTATATTCCTTTGGTCTCTTTGCTGGCTTATCTCTTCTGTCCAGTGGCCTCTGAGGTTGACTGAGGCAGGTTCAGACTCTTGCATTTTCCCCACATGGTACCTTGCTCAGAAGACAGTAATCGAGGGAGGGAGTTGGAATATGAGAGAATATAAGCTGACTCTTTCTTGAGGGAGAGCTGCTTGTGAAGGAGGGGTTTGTGATCAAAGAGGCGCCTTTCTATATCGAGTCAATGGCCAGCCCTGCTTCTTGCTCTGTCTCTGCCTCTCGGGTTCAAGTGCAGACTGTGATGTGCTGGGTCAGCAGAGGAGCGTGAGAGCCTGTGTTGTGGCCATTCCTGGGCACTGCCAGGCTGCTGGTCCTCGGACCACACTTTGAATGGTAAGGGTCTCCAGGGGTCTTCCCTTTTGGCCCAGACAGGCAGGAGAAAGCGGGCAAACCAGGCCAGGTTCTGCGACAGTCCTGGATTCCTCAACCTAAGGTGGGATTAGCCTTACTGCAGTTCTGGGAAACATGGTCTAGTGTGGAGGGAAATTTCTTAGCCTGACTTCAGGATTGATTGTATCTAGAAACTGCTTCTCCTTCACTTCGACATTCATATGGTAACCGGAGACTTCCTGTCATGGTTTTTGTGATGAGTTCTCTTCTTACATTTAGGTACTCTGCATAAGCAATAGAAATACAGGCTCTTTAATAACAAACTATGTATTTCCTTCCTTAGGACATTATTTCAAGAAAAAGGACGGCAGTGCCCAGCCTTTCCTGAACGATGGAACCCTTGGAGTAAAGAATGATGCCCTTGGTCTTGCGAGTTCATAGAGATGTATAGGGCAGGGGACATGGTGGACCGTCCGCTTCATGGGCCGGCGCCCCCTCGATTGAGGAGCGTGGAGGTGGCCAGAGGAAGAGCGGGCTACGGATTTACCCTTTCTGGCCAGGCGCCTTGTGTGCTCAGCTGTGTCATGAGAGGGAGCCCCGCAGATTTTGTGGGTCTCCGTGCTGGTGATCAGATATTCGCTGTCAACGAGATCAACGTGAAGAAAGCGTCCCATGAGGATGTGGTGAAATTGATTGGGAAATGTTCCGGCGTCCTGCACATGGTGATTGGTGAAGGCCTCGGCCACCTGGAGTCCTGCTCCAGTGACGAAGAGATTGGGTTTTATGATGGCAAAGGCTGGCTGAAGCCCAAGCTTGATTCCAAAGCCTTGGGTATCAACAGAGCAGAGAGAGTGGTTGAAGAGATGCAGTCTGGTGGCATTTTCAGTATGATTTTTGAAAATCCTAGTCTTCGCACAAGCACTTCAGAGCCCTTGAAACTGAAACAGAGATCCCTTTCTGAGTCAGCTGCGGCGCACTTTGACCTTGGACGTGAAAGTGTAAGTCACCCAAATCCCAGCCTGCTTTCTAAGGAGGAAGTATCCAAAGTCATTAACGATGATTCCGTTTTCAGCATCGGACCTGAGAACCATGAAGATTTTGCGTTGGATGCCAGTATTTTGAACATCGCCATGGTCGTCGGCTACTTGGGTTCCATCGAACTTCCTTCCACAAGCTGCAACCTTGAGTCAGACAGCTTGCAGGCCATCCGCGGCTGCCTACGACGTCTGCGGGCCGAGCAGAAGATCCACTCCCTTGTGACCATGCGGGTCCTGCATGACCGAGTGCAGCTCTGTACTGACCAGGCTGCCGTTCTGGCCGAGTACCCGGCAGAGAAGCTGGCCTTCAGCGCCGTGTGCCCGGATGACAGGAGGCTCTTCGGGCTCGTGACCATGCAGAGCGGCGATGACGGGAGCCTGGCACACGAGGACGAAGGTGCCTTGCGGACCTCCTGCCACGTGTTCATGGTGGATCCAGACTTATTCAGCCACAAAATCCATCAAGGCATCGCCCGGCGGTTTGGGTTCGAGTGCACAGCTGACCCCGACACCAATGGCTGCCTCGAGTTCCCGGCGTCATCTCTTCCCGTCCTCCAGTTCATCTCCGTGCTTTACAGGGACATGGGCGAGCTGATCGAGGGGGTGCGGGCACGGGCCTTTGCAGATGGGGACGCAGATGCCCAGCAGAATGCCAGTACCAGCAGCAATAGTGACAGTGGCATCGGGAATTTCCACCAGGAGGAGAGGAGCAGCCGGGTGCTGGTGCTTGACCTGGGGGCCAGCTCGAGCAGGCATAGCCCCGGCAATGGTGGCTGGGAGGGTATGGGCGGCAGGGGCTCCCAGCCCTGGGGCACCCCCTGGAACGGGGCCTTCTGCCATGACACTGAGGTGGGGGGTCCGTTTGAGGCTGCTCCGCCGGCTGACAGGGGCCGGGACTTCAGTAAGCACTTGGGACCCGCTGCTCACGCTGAAGTTCCCCCGGCCTCCTTGCGGAGCTCCGTCCCTCCTTCTAAGAGGGGAACCGCTGGCCACAGTGGTAGTTTGGGCCAGCGGTGGCTCCCGGTCCACGTCTTGCAGGAGTGGCAGTGTGGACATGCCAGCGACCAGGAGTCGTACACGGACTCCACAGATGGGTGGTCCAGTGTTAACTGCGGCACGCTGCCTCCGCCCATGAGCAAGATCCCTGCTGACCGCTACCGGCTGGAGGGCAGCTTGGCACAGCTCCCGCTCAGTGCCCAAAAGAGGGACTGGTCCAGGAAGGCTTTCGGGATGCAGAACATCTTCGGGCCCCATCGTCAAGTTCGAAAGACAAAGGAGGACAAAAAGGTAAGCCTGCTCAGTGTGGTTCAGAATTGAGCTTGGAGTTATAGCCCGGTCCATCCGTGATGGGATGACGTGTGCTGATTGACAGGTGTCCAGGCCTGGCTCCCCTGCTGCCCTTGGGCCTCTGCTGGCCGTCACAGGACGTGTTCCACTTATGTGTCGTAGGCTCTGCACACCGCCCACACTCTTGCGTGTCCTAGGCAGAATGACAGGGTGGGGCAGGTGATGGCGGAAGGGACATCACTTCTCACAGCCAGGCCAAGGCCCTCCTCCCGCCCTCCTGCCTCTTGAGCTGCTGTGGGGGCCTAGGAAGGTGCTGTCCCTGTGCTCCCATGGAGCCCATTTCCGTAACCCTTCTGAGGGCAGAAAATTCCTGAAGCCCAGAGACTATTGACTTTGGTACAGGGAATTTCCCAGGGTGTGGATCCTTGCTCCGTTTCCTTCATCTGGAAAATTCTGCCATGAGGGAAGTGCCAGCCAACCGCAGCAGTGGGCTGGTGGCTCGTGGTCTCTTGCTTGCCTCAGGTGCGTCTCAGATGGTGGGGGTACCACGCTTGACACGGTGCCCTGAACACCTACATCCCGTCTATGTTCTTTGGGCCGTTTGCCTCCCCACCCCTCCACAACCAGGAACTCAGTTTGGAGGACAAGGGTGGGCGTCAGCCTGCAGGACTTGGCTCACAGGGGGCACGGCAGGGATGGGCAGGCTGAGCTGCTGGGTGGCGGGTGCCGTGTGAGTGACGCGATGAGAGGGGGAGTGGTGCCTGGCTCAGGCTGTTTCCATGGGACTTTTTTCTAGGAGGACTTCCTTGATTTTAAAATACCTTTTCTGTGTGTATCCACATTTTGTTCTCACAACGGGGTGGAGGGCAGGAGAGCTGGGGGGCTGCTCGGTGAATATTCTGTTCACGCCCATTCCCTTTCCGTGTCACGGTAGTTTTCACTGTACGGTGCATTAAAGAACATTTCGAGATGGGGGGGACAGCCCCCCTGGCTTTCCCTCTTGTCATCCGCCATGGGCACATTTTAATGGGTCTAAGGTTATAAACAGTTGTAATCATGTGGGTTTTTGACTCCATTCTTACACTGCACTCTGGCCTCTCGCATGCCCCTTCTCTTAGTCCTTAGCCAAGCCACGGGTGGCCTGGGTTCTCGGTGCGGCAGCCCTTGCCCCCGTCCTTCCCGGCCACCCCCACCAGGCCGGGCTGTGGCATGGGCAGCACCGGGCACCTGCGCCTCCCCGCCCCGTGTCCCTGTCCCCTGGGATGGGTGGTGGAGGGAAGGCCTGGAATGCAGTAAGTGTTATCTGAAATGGGAGAAGTCACTGTCTCTTTGAACACACATCCTACAAACGTGTCTCCCTGCCGGTGTGCAGGAGAGGGCGACTGGGCGGTGTGTGCGGCGCAGGCGGGATGGCAGCTGTCTGTGCTGCCAGGCACCCTGCTGTCTGAGGGCCCCCCCAGGGTTCTGACCTTGGGTACCTCCTCAGCGGGGTGCTGTGGGCCCAGTCCTGCGGCTGAGGCAGCCAGTCCTCCAGAGGACGAAGGCTTGCGCTTTAACAGGATTAAGCAGGGTCCCAATTTGAACCTTGGGTTTCTTCCTTCTGTTAACGATGTAATTTGTTTAGAGCAGTTTGAGGTTTACATTAACACTGAAAAGGCACAGAGACTCCCCACGTACCCACCGCTCCCACACACGACAGCCTCCCCCACTGTCCGCAGCCCCACCAGTGGACCAGTGCTGACACGTTATCATCCCCCCAAGTCCATGGCTCATGTCCAGGTCTCGCTCAGTGCTGTGCATACTGTGCATGTGTCACGACAGGGGGTCACCCTGATGGTTTCACACCCAGTAGCTTCATTGCCCTGAACCCCCTCATGCCCCACCTGCTCCCCCCTCCCAAACCCCAGCCTTGGCGCCGGCCGATCTCCTTGCCATCCCCGCCGTGCTGCCTTTTCCAGGACATGCCATGGACAGACTCACACAGCTCGCAGCCTCTCCCTGCCGGCTCCCTTCCCTCTGTCACGTGCATCCCAGCTCCTCCAGGTCTCCTCCGGGCTCAAGAGCCGGCTTCTGTTTAGTGCCGGGTAACACTCCTCCACCTGGAGGGACCACCACGGATTCATCCGTCATCTGCTAAGGACATGTTAGTTACTCCGGAGTTCGGGGGATTACAGAGAGAGAGGTGCTGTTAACATCTGTGTGCGGGTTTTTGTGCGTCCATGAGCTCTCGGCTCCTGCGGTAAATGCCAAGCAGCTTCATGGCTGGATCGGATGGTGAGTGCCCAGTTTTGTAAGAAACCAACCAGCCGTCTTCTGCATTCCCGGCACTGTGGATGGGAGCTCCCGTGGCTCGGCGTCTTGGCCAGCACCTGCTGGTGTCGGGGTCCTGGCTAGATTTAGTTTTCTGCATGGGACCGTCCTGTGGCTTCAGAGCCGTCTGTTGAAGATGCTGTCTTTGCTCCCTTGTGTTGCCTTTGTTCCTTTGTCAGAGATCAGTGACTGTATTTGTGAGGGTCTCAGGCTTCTTTCTGATGTCCTTTCACCTTGAACACAAGTGTCGTGAGAAGGAGGACCTGGCTGTTGAGACTTAGGCTGCAACAGAGCGGTGGCCTCTCTCTTGTCAGGACATAACAGTAGGGTTCTCACCAGGGTGCTGCGGACCCAGGTTGGGAGTCTATGAGCTGTCCGGCCAGGCATCTTTATCTTTATTCACAAGTAGCTGGGAATGGTTCTTGCTATAACTCTTGAAAATCATCAGTTACTTTTTACTTTGCCTCATGGGTTCTCCTGGTTTAGCTCAGCCTGATCCCGCAGCTTCCCTTGCTGGAGCAGCGGAAGTTTCCAGAGGTTGTGAGCTGGTCTCCTGGTGTCCCTCCTGCAGGCTTGTGGGGATGAGGAGGACTGGCTGGGAGGAATGTGGGAAGTGGCCAGAAACGGGAAGAGGAGGGGGAGGCATTGGGAAGGGTGGAGGGGAGCAGCGGAGGCATCCCGGGTTACTCCCATTCCTGTCCGTGGTAGTGGCAGCTTCAGTGCCTTGCTTTACACAAACTCAGGCAGTCTCAGTGGGGCCGCAGTTCGGGGACCAAAAACATACCAGGATCCGAGCAGGGAAACAGCTGGGAAAGTGCTAAGTAGGCCTAAAGTGGGAAGCTACTAGGAGGGAGAGCCCTCGGGGACCCTGGGGCAGGCCCCGCAGCATGGGCAGGATAGAGGCCAGTAGGGGAGAGGCAGGGAGAGCTCAGAGGCCACTCCCCAAGGCCAGGAGGCCCCTGCCACCGCTGCTCCTCTGGAGACAGAGCAGAAACTGGATGGCCATCCCCGAGAAAATGGCACAGCACTCACACACCACCTGGAAGACATCCAAACCCAGAACCAGCTCCTGTTTGACCTTGACCCCTCCCTCCCCCATGCTGCTGGCAGAGCTTCCATCAGGCTTTGGCTTTGAGCTTTGCCTACCCCCAGACGCATCTCAGCGCCTAGCTGTCCTGGAGCTAGTCTTGGCCACCTGTGCCTGAGGGCTCTTTCTTGGGATGGTGGGGCAGCACTGGCCTGGATGGCCCCCTGGCTCCTCCTCCCCAGGTGAGGGGCACACACTTCCCCAACCCCAAGATGGCCTTTCCTTGTCTCTGTGCGCCGACGACGGCTCCCACACGCCGCTCCTGTCCAATTACTGCTTGCATGCTCCTGCACACGGCCTACTGTCCTCGGTCAGCCTCGGCCCCTGCTTTTGTCGCTGCGTCCTCATCCTCTGCACCCAATCTCAGTCCAGATCCTGGCCTGGGGAGCCCCACTCTTGGGGAAGCCTGAAAGCCAGCAGGCCACAGGGAATGTCACTCCCAATCCTGCTAACAGCGGAGCGCCAGCCCTGGGGCACAGAATGTTCTGGTCTGGGGAGGCCTGGGGAGGCCGGAGGAAGTAGGAGGCCAGCAGGAGGAGGGAGTTCCTGGGGATCGGAGCCTAAGAGAGGCCCCTGCGGATGGTTGCTGACTTTGTTTATTCTGCTTTTCTTTTTGCTGGTGTCTGTAGCTGGTAGATATAGAAGGGAGCCCATGACCCATGTGAGAGAGAAACGTGCAAGACCTTGAAATGCTGTCTGTAGCATCAAAAGTGATTCCATTCCATTTATTTTGAATCTAGAATATGGAATTCTGCATCTTTGAAAACTTATATCCTAAGAATGATATTAATTAAAATATCTAGGTAAGTAGCAAAATCCACATTCTGAAACGTGGCACATAGTGGATTTTGGAAAATTGTGAAATGAAAGTAGGTTCATTATGATACCATCCAAGGGATTTGCTATTTTGAAATGAATTAAGAAATATTTTTCAATTCCTCAGTTTCCTTTTTCATATGAACACATCAGTAGATGGAACCCACAGAGACAAAAGCTCTTTGGGGCTCTCAGTAATTTGTAAGGGGGTGCAGGCATCCTGAAACCATGGCGTTTGAGGACCGGTGCCCTGGGGACACTTGCCTGTCAGTGGGGTAAACTTTCTGGAGAGAGTCACTTCCAACCCGGCAGTGTTGGTGGGCGCCTAATAATTACCTTTCTGATTGAATACGATGAGAAAGTGCTGGAAAAATACCATAGTGTGCTCATTTAAAAGTAGTGTAGGTTTTAGCGCAGGGTCACAGCAAGATGGCACCAGTGGCCTAAGCCCCGGAGACTACTGCGTCCCTAGCTGGCTGGTGCACGCGCCGCCCCTCTGGAGCTCTGGGTTCCTTCTGTTCTCCTCCTCCACCTGCTGGACCTGACCCTGAAGGACAAGAGAGCGTCACACCCTTGCTTCAGTGTCATGGCCCCCGCTATGTTCCCATGTCTGCCATGCCATGTGGGTCAGGTGGGTCACAGGGCGGCCCCTGCAGCAGGGAGGCCACCCATGTTGCAGTGAGCCATTCAGCCACGTGTGCATACACAGTTCCACAGTAGAGGTGAAGAGAGAGCAGTCCTGGGGCGCCTGGGTGACTCAGTCAGTTAAGCGTCTGCCTTCAGCTCAGGTCATGATCCCAAGGTCCTGGGATCGAGTCCCACATCGGGCTCTCTGCCCAGGAGGGAGCCTGCTTCCTCCTCTTTCTCTTCCCCTACTTGGGGGTGTTCCCTCTCTCACTGTCTCTCTGTCAAATAAATAAATAAAATCTTCCAAAAAAAAAAAAAAAGAGAGAAAATGATCCCCCAAATACCTATATTTAATATATTCCCATTTTTGTGTAAAAATTTCAGCACCCCTCAAGTAAACCTGTATGTTTTAAAGTGCACATATGTTTATATATAAGTATCTAGAACAAATTCAAAGGAAACACCCCCAACTCATAGTTACTGCAGCGGGGGTGGGGGGGCAGGTAAGGGAAATCTGGGGACCGTCTAGGACATTTTAGTTTTATCTTCTTGTACTTCAATTTTTTATTAAGGGAATAGGAACATATTTTACTTGCTAAAAACAATCCCTTGGGAGAAAAAAATTATTTTTCTGAATTCTTTGAATAAGAGTGAAGTAAGGCCCGGCCCCGGAAGGCGGCGTCTGTGTTTCTGTGGCCCAGTCAGCAAAAGGCTCCTCACCCATCGCGCAGGGAGCATTCTGCGTCCCATGAATGGCTCTGTGCTTCTTCTAGTACAATGAGAGGAAGTTTTAAAATAGATCGTAAAAAAAAACCTGGAGACTCCTAAAAAGGCCAGGGCAAAGGCCCCGGGATTTCAGTCCCTCTGCAAAGAGAGCTTTACTCGTGACCCTGTGGAAACAATGCTGAGCAACGTGGCATCCCTCTCTGCCCCAGATCATGAGGAAAGGAGGCTCTCAGCGACACACGACCCTGGCCTGGCAGCTGGGGGCCAGGGGCGGTCCCCTCTCCAGCACTGCTGGGAGGGCCCAGGGCTGGGGAGCTCAGGGAGGCCTTGGGAATAAAGGGACAGACACAGAGCGCCCCCTGCTGACTATCCTGCTGAGATTTCCTGTGGTTTCCAGGCAAAGCGAGTGTTCAGAGCTAAGTGGCCACCATGTTCCTGCCAGAGTCAGGAGCCTTCGAGTCCCGCACGGTCACCTGTTCTGTCCTCGTGCTTCTTTCTCAGCTTTGTGAAGATGCCTTATCACTTGTCTGGTGTCATTTCCCAGATTTACCCACGACACTGTGTGCGGCTGCCACTCATTTATTTTCACGGTGTGTGCACACACACACACACACACACGCTTTCTCCCTCCTACACACTCCCCCGAGCCGTAGAAGGAATGGTGGGATCTGCTCTTGGGGACACCCTGCATCCATCTCCATCTCGAGCTGTGTGTATGACGGGGTTTCCCGGGGTCTGTCCACGGTGGAATGGCTGGTCCGTGGCAGTACGTGTCCATCTTTGCAGGTAACGGCCAGTGCTGAGTTTTTCATATCTGTATTTGTTTGTATTGACTAGAAATAGCAGGTCTCTGGAGCAGGGACAGATTGGATTACTGATCTATGACAAGCACACTGTTCCCGGTGCTTAGTCCTTGCCTCTGGCCCATTGCAGGGACAGTCATGTCAGGGATCACCCTGTGCACCAGCATGGAAGAAGCCCTGTAAATGGGAATTGGGGCGCTTATACACAGGTTGTACCCTCCTCTATCCTCCCTTGAGAGGGGAGAGAATCCCTGGCTCTTTAAGCAAGTATCCTTTGAGACAGAGGGGTGAACCCTGGGTTTCCCCTTCTACCCTTTGCAGTGTAGATAAATGTCTCTGGGAGTGGAGGCCTGATAGGTTCTCCCCAGACATGTTCCAGCCCCACCTCTGAAATGTGAGGACTTACCCTTGGCAGGCAAATTTCTCCTGGAGTTTACCGTGCCTGTTCCCCTATAACCCAATCACCAGTCCAAGACCGGGAGACTGTGGGTTCAGGTCCCATGCCTCAGTTTCCCGACAGTCCCACACCACTACTGTGAGTGCCTAGACCGCTGCTGCATGTCTTCGCCAGCACTTGGCCTGGCCAAGCTTCTTGAGTTTTCACCGGTCTAGCAGTGAGACATGAGAGTGCACTGTGGCTTTGCTCCTGGAGAGGCATATTCCTCATTGTTGAGGCACCTGCTTAAGCTGATGCCCACTTTTCTCTTGGGTTGTCTCTTCTTGACCTGTTGGAATTCTAGATCCTGGCTGTTGACCCTGTGCTGATGGCATTGCATGTACACAGTTCATGGCTTGTGTTATTCACTTGCTTTGTGGGGTCTCCACAAACAGAAGTTCTTTTTTTTTTTTTTTTAAAGATTTTATTTATTTATTTGACAGATCACAAGTAGGCAGAGAGGCAGGCAAAGAGAGGAAGGGAAGCAGGCTCCTTGCTGAGCAGAGAGCCTGATGTGGAGCTTGATCCCAGGACCCCGGGATCATGACCTAAGCCGAAGGCAGAGGCTTTAACACACTGAGCCACCCAGGCACCCCTGAACAGAAGTTCTTGACCTTCATGTCAACCATCTTGTCAGTCTTTTCCTTATGATTTGCAGTGTTGATATAACACATTCATCATTAACCTGAGGTCAGGAAGATTCTCCCTCTCCCTTTTCTTTTCTTTTTTTAAATATTTTATTTATTTACTTGAGAGAGAGAGAGAGACCACAAGTGGGGTAAAGGTCAGAGGGAGAAGCTGGCTCCTCACTTAGTAGGGAGCCCGATGTGGGGCTTGATCCCAGGACCCTGGGATTATGACCTGAGCCGAAGGCAGATGCTTAACCGACTGAGCCACCCAGGTGCCCTCTCTGGTTTTTTTTTTTTTAAATTTTTTATTTTTCTTAAAAATGTTTGCAGTTGATCTTTATGAGTGGAATAAGGTGATTGGCAAATTAATTTTTTCTCTCTTGGGATGACTTTGGAGCTGCTACTCTTGTTAGAGCACAAAATTCATCCTGCCATATGGCTCAGCTGTGCCCGTGTACGTCACGTGTTCACATGTGTGTGCGTCTGCTTCTCAGGGCTCTACTCCCCACCGTCCACACCTCCAATGATACTTTCCTTTTATATTTGCAGCTCAGTAATGAGTCTTCATATCTGATATGCTGGATCTCCTTACCTTATCTTGGCTATGCTGAGCCTTGCTCTTTTATGTAGATTTTCACAGTAAGTTTGTAAATTGTCCAAAAATGCTACCAACATTTTTGTTGCAATCGTACTTTCTTCTGTAGACCGATTTGGGAGAACTGAAATGTTTAGAATATTCAGTCTTCCTATCCATGAAAATGGTATTTCTCTCCATTTATTTTAGCTTTGTTTTCTTTGTAAAAATTTATGACTTCCTTTATAAGTATCTTTAATTAGATTTACTTTTAGAGCCTCCCTTCTGCAATCAGCTCCTGGATGTTGGTGTCTGTGTCCCCTACCCATGGCCAGCTGGGTCGTCACCAGGCTCTGCCCCCAGGGGCACTGGGAGTGGACAGAAGGGAGGGGGAGGGCCCCGTTCCTCCCTGTCTGCTCTCTCCTTGTTGCCACGGCAACACTTCTCACCTCAGTGAGTGGGCAGTTCTTCCCCCTGTAGACCCTTAGCTCAGTTTTGGGCTCCCCCCCTCCCTGGGGGCTGTCTCCTGGCCCCTCAGACACCAGCATGGCCCTACCTCTTCCCAGGTCTGGGTCCTCATTTGGCCACTGAGTTTATATCTCTCCCTCCCTCTTGGTGTCCTTGTCCCAGTCCCAGGATATAGCCACCTCCCACGGTGGCTATCTCCAGACCTCTTAGAGCCTCTGTTTGCCTTCCCGTGTCTCTGATGCCTGGTTCACTGTTCTTTCCAGGGGGTTCTCCTTGTGAAAACCACTGGAGTGGTCTTGCTTTCTGACTAGACGCTGTCACACACCAGGAGCAGTATATCAGCTGGAAGTCTTACTTCTTAAATTCTCTACGTTCCCGCATTTTAGAAAAACCTCCAGATGATCTGGTCTCTGTTTTGAGCTAAGGTCTTCTTTGTTAGCATCCATTTTTTCAGGAAGTGCTGACTGAGCACCTATTGTGTGCTGGGATCTGCGGGAGGGGTGGGGGCATGACGTGAGTAAGACAGGCACAGCCTGGCCCCCCGTGACTGATGACCTGCCGTCGAGACTCTCAGCGTTCGGAGTTTCTGGTTCTAATTGTAACTAAGAAGTGACAGGCCAGTCCCCGCTGGGTGACTGTGAGCGGGCGCCTCTCTGGCCTCCATGTTCTGCTGTGAGATTGAGAGGGTTGGACTGGCTGCTCTGGGTCACGGCCTGTGGTGACATGAGCCCCTGACGCAGTGGTTCCATGGGATAGTTCAGCACCAGTGCCGAGTGGTGGAGGGCCATGGGGTTCTGCCCTCTCCCTGTTTCCACCCTGGAGAGAACGACACTTCTCAGGCTCCCTGAGAGGCCCCTTGCTCATGGTCTGAGGTGATGGGAGTCAGGTGGGTTGTTTCTCCCACATCCTACGTGGGGGCAGGTGCACGGGAGGGCCCTCCGGTTCTTCTGGAAGCCAGGCTGCATGCCCCAGCCTCGGCTCCATCTCCGGTGTGGCTGCCAGTGGTCAGGCGGTGCTCCCCATGCCCGGAGCTGGGGCAAGACGGAGTCTACCACCGATACTGGACCACGGCCATGGCCATGTGACCGTGATAGCATGCTCCGTCTGCTGTCTCCTTCCCATGTTCAAGCCCACAGTGTCAGCCACCTACATTCACTCCTGTTGGTGGCTGGGGGTTCTGGCGTGTTCCAGTGCTGCATGGCCAGGCCAGCCTAGTGACACTGTGGAAGCTGTGTGCTTGTTACCCCTCCCTGCAAATAAAAATGCAGAATCGCAAACACACGATTTGTGCAACGGGGTCATCTTGTGCATGTTCAGAGCCCTCTTTGGCTTCAGAACTGACTAAGAGCATTTCCCATAGTGCGACTTCGGCTGTAGCAAAGGCATTTAATTTGGATGGCTGCCTCGCTTCCCTTGGCTCAGAGCAACGGGCTCCCTGTTGCTGGGCACTTAGGTCTCTTGGACAGGTTGTCCTCTGTCTTTCTCCCAGCACTATGCTGGGCCGTAGGTGTTCAGAAGACTGAGGGCCCTGCTTCTGGAGGAGTTTGTGCTAATGGGTGGGGAGGAGAAGAGTGCAGCCTCTGAGGGGGACCCCATGGAGGGGACCCCAGGACAGCCCCTAAGGCAGCACAGTTTGAGGTAGCCTCTTAAAACAGGTGGCCTGGGGTGGAGGTCAGAAGGGCGGAGACCCAGGCACCTGGAAGAGTCTGGACAGCAGGGACCCAGCCTCACCTACTGTGTGGAAGGGTCCCAGCGAAGGGAGTGCCCTGCATCCCTGCACAGGAAGCCTGCCAGCATGGGTCCTCTTTGAACTCTTGTTGGGATATTAGCATTTGATGAGCTTAGTGGGATGTTCTGTTACCAGTTCTCAGCACCCCTGTGCTGCTGGTGGAGGCCAGAGTGCATCTGGGACAGGGACCCTGGGCTGCCCCTGCCTTTTCTTCAAGCCTACAGATTTTCCTGTTCCTGAGACAGTTCCTTCCTCTGTCTTTCTCCGCTCCCTCTCCCTGTCCCTCCCTCTTCCCTTTCCCCTTCCCTCCCTCTCCTGCTCTCTTTCCCTCCCTCTTCCCTCTCCTCTCCCTCCCCAGACAGACCCCCTTTGCTGTCCCTGCTTCTGGCCTTTGCTCTGTTGGGTTCTTTCTGCTCACAGCTGCACACAGGTTGCCCTTCACTCAGCTTGCCCACTAGGTCAGTTGACTTTGCTCAGATCCCCTGCTGGTTTCCAGCACGGCCTTGCCCATGCATCCCCCTTCTGCATTCAGCCTCATCTCCGCTCCTGTCAGCCTGGTCCCTTCTAGCTGTCCTGGCATGCGTCTTCTGCCTGGTGCTGGGCTTGTGGTCTGCCTCCTAGCCTCCAGGGGCCTCTGTTTTCCTCCAGAGTGTAAAATGTTCAAGGAGCCCGCATCTGCCGTGGGGCCATCTCTGGGTAGCCCCTCAGGAGGGCCGATGGATGGATTGGGAGTCTGGAGAGCTGCCCCAGGTCCTGCTCGGGAAGCAACTGCCAAGAGCCCCGGGGCGCTGGGAAAACCGAGGCAGGTGCTCTTGGCACCTACATTCCTTCTTAATAAAAGTCGAGGGACTAAAAATTATGTGCTTGTTGCTTTGGTTCAGGCTGAGTGGCTGGTGGGGCAGAGGTGAGAAGTCAGGTTCTGGGTGTGAGTACAAAGGCAGGGTTGTGGGGGGCAGTAGTGGGTGCGAGGAAGCCGGGGGAGGCTGGGAGGAAGCAGGAGGCTGTGCTCAGCAGGTGAGGACTGTCCTCCCTTGGAGGCCCCTGTAGCCTGAGGTCCTGGGCGGGGGTGGCAGGGCAGAGGGGTGGGTGAAGGGAAGGCTGTCACGTTACTGAGGGCACCCGGAGTCCATGTCGGGAAGGTCGGGGGATGGCAGTCCTGGGCGTGCGTTCTTTCCCCAGGCAACCTCGTGGCCTAGGCACAAGTGCCTCCGGGGCGACAAAGAGGGATGGTGGCATCAAGGGTGTGTGTGAGGTTCATGGGGCGTTGAGACCCAGCCCACCGAGCTCTCCCAGGCAGGGGCGCAAGCCTGGGGCGCCCTAGGGTCTCAGGCAGGAGGAAAGCCTACAGCAGTTGGAGAGCCTCACAGTCTTTAGAAAACATGCGAACTTCCTTTCTGCCTGAAATGGGTCACTTGGGATTTCAAGTACCCAGGAAATCAGAGATTTTCAGCTGTGGTGCTTTTTATATTTAAAATGTGCTGCCTTATTTGTTGGACCCAAATCGCATTTGGGGAAGTGTCCAGCATAATGACAGGGAATTAATTCTGGTCATTTCCCAGAGAAAGAACAAGATGTTTTAATGGCCTATGATTTCATGCACCTGAATCGGTTTGGTCTTCAGACACCAGCTGAATGTCTAAGGAGTCCTTAGTTTCCAAAAATGCCTATAAAATGATGTAAAAGCATAATCTCTACGTTAATAGTTGTTTCTCTCCCCACAGTTTGTTTTTCCCCAGATATCCTCACGTTTTTTTCATTTGCTCTTGGCAGCAGCCTCTGGAGGCTGGGGGTGGGGGGGCGGTGGGACCCCTGCGTGTGCTTATGGGGCGGTGATGGGGTGTGAGGCTGGGGTTGTCCTCGGGCTGCAGCGCTTCAGTGGTGGGGCAAATATGTGGACGTCCTGGGGTGACTTTTGTTTTCAACTTTGGATTTTTATTGTGGTGACACTTGCAGAGCGTGACATTGGCCCCGGGCAACGTGCCAGTCTTGCCCTCCTCTGCTCCCTGGCGCCCTCTTCTCTCCAGGGTAGCGCACCTGGTGGAGCTCAGCATCTCTTTCCAGGAAGATAATGTGATTTGTTTTTTCTTTGTGTTTAGGGCTCAAAATTTGGGCGGGCCATCGGACTCACTCAGACTTCTCAACGCACCTCTGCCCGGAGATCGTTTGGAAGATCCAAGAGATTTAGTATCACGCGCTCCCTTGATGACCTTGAGGTATGTGATTTCAGTTTTTCTCTTTCCTTCATCAGACTTTTTATGTTGAAATGAACATCAGTCATGCAGATACATCTGAATCTTTCTGAATCCCACCCCGATCCTTCTCCCCTTCCCTCCCTCTCCCCTGGTAACTGATCTGCGGATAGGCAGGCTTTGACCGCATGTCTGGGCCTTTTCTGGCCCCTCAAGTGTCTGCAGAGCACATGGGGGGCTTCACTCTGTCTTCCGTGTGGCCAGTGGGGCTGTAAAGACCTTACAGATGCGAGCTGGTCTCACCCCTCATGGGGATCCTGGGGAAGGGCCTCTCATGGCTCCTTCTTCAAAGATCAGGTGTTGATTCACAGATCGAGTTGCTTGCTTTTATCCAGAGTCCTTACAAAAGTGAGTGGTCTTGACTTTGAGAGCAGTTGTAGGTCCACAGAAGGGTGCAGCGGAAGGCACAGAGCCCCCGCGCTTCTGGCTCGCACGGGTGTAGGCCATGGGACACTGACGGGCCAGTGTGGAGGCGTCCTTGTTAGGCTCGCAGTGTGCATGAGCAGCCACTCTCTGGGCTGTGCATTTGCCGGCTGTGGACAGGCGCATAATGTCACATGCAGGTTTCACCACCCCAACAACCCTGTGCCCTGCCTGATAACCCTCCCTTCTTCCCCGAATCCTTCCTTGGCAGCACCCGATCCTCCCGGGGATCAGTGTGTGTTCTAGTACTTGACACGGAGTCTTACCCTGCCCCCTTGCACACGCTGCCTGGCACTTTCCAGGCCGACCCTCATGGCCTCGGTCTGGTGTACTGGTTGCAACACAGTGTCCTGCTGTCAGTGTGCTGGGGTCCCCCCAGTCTGCTGCCCGTGGACAGCCAGTGGGAAGCAGGAAACCCTCTCCTCTGTGTGGAGCCTGGGTACACGCTCTCGCGAGGGCCCCTTGAGCCCGTGTGGGGGTTGGGGGGGCCTGGCCATGGAGGGCTGGGTGATAGGTGGCTAGATGCTGTTGGCCATGGCCACTCCCACGCAGGCTCTGGTCACCCCTCCTCTCTGGCACCTGGTGCCATCAGACTTGAATTTTCCATTCCATTCCAGTGGAAGGGCACCTTGGTTTACTTTGCATTTTGCTGATGATGAGCTAGGCCGAGTGGCCCACTGTGGGCTCTCTGGCACTGTTTGAAATTAGCGGCGTATTCATATTCTTTTTCTGTTTTTAAAAAAGATTTTATAGTATTTCTTTATATATTAATCTGAATATGGGTCCTTTGTCAAATAAATGTTTTGAAAAAATCTTTATGGCTTATTTCCACCTTTGTTTATGGTGTCATTTGTTACACGTACATTTAATTACAGTAAACTGTTGCAGCACAAAGTTCCTGCTGTTAGTGCCCAGCTCCGTGGTGGTACGCACAGCCATGGTGTTGTGCGGCCATTCCCACCCTCCGTCGCCAGCTCTCTTCCTCTTGCAACATGGAAACTGTCCCCATGGGGCACGGATTCCTCATCCCCTGCCTCCAGGGGAGAAGGGGAGCGCTGGGGAGCACCCACTGCCACACTTTTTGTCTCTGGTTTTGATGACCCCAAGTCCCTCGTATAAGGGCAATCATACAGGATCTGGCTTATCTCACCGGGCACAGTGTTGTCCAAGTTCATCCACAGTGTAGCACGTGTCAGAACATCCATTTCGTCCATTGTGTGGGTAAGCCACGTTGTGTCCATCTTTCCATCTGACAGCGGGCGCCTAGGTTGCTTCCACCTTTTGTCTGCCGTGGAGAACCCTGCTGCGAACACAGTTGTGCAAATATCTGTTTGGATCTGTTTTAAAAACTAACTACATAAGGTAATTTCTTACAGCCTGAATAACAATAAACTGAAACAAACCAACTTTGGTTGTTTCTTGCTTAAAATAGCAGAGTAATTTGTGTTTTCATGTAAAACTGCAATCATTGACTGTTCGAGCCGGAAGGGGCCGTTGAAAGTACCTCGTTTTCTGGGCTGGATGTGGGTGGGGGTGGGGTGTCAGAGTCGGAGCGTGGGCCTGGAAGCTGGAGCTGGGCTGGTGGTGGGGTCTCTCGCCGGTGGTCTCGTGGTGAGTAGGGGGCGGTTCTGGTCAGTAGTGCTCAGCATCCACGCTCTCGTGGAAGCCACACTTGTGCTCGGGTGAGGCCGGGCCTGCTGGCTCGGACCCCCAGAGCAGTGCTGCTGCCACTGGAAGGGGGGTTCTCCACGGAGCTTACCTTCTCAGGCTAGGTGGCTTGCCAGGTGTCGTCTCTGCATGTTTCTGGAAGGGGCGTGGAAGGGGTCTGAGCCTCTGTGAGGTGAGGTGAGGTGACGAGGTCGCATCAGCCAGGCTCGTGGTGGCAGCCTATGGTCTGACCTCCATGTCCCTGATGTGGTCCCGGCCTCCGCAGCCGCATGCTTTTTGCTCGTGTCTCCTCGCCCACGAGGAAGTGCTGGGGCTTCTCACGCCATGTCACCCGTCGTGGTCTGTGCTCTTTTTTTTTTTTTTTTTTTTTAAGATTTTATTTATTTATTTGTCAGAGAGAGAGCACGAGCAAAAGCGAGCATAGGCAGACAGAGTGGAAGGCAGAGTCAGAGGGAGAAGCAGGCCCCCTGCGGAGCAAGGAGCCCGATGTGGGACTCGATCCCAGGACGCTGGGATCATGACCTGAGCCGAAGGCAGCTGCTTAACCAACTGAGCCACCCAGGCATCCCTGTGCTCTTGATCAAGGGCAGGCCGGCCGCTTTTATCTTTTCTCTCTGACCTTCAGACCAGCTCCACAAGGAGCTTGACATGGTCTCTGTGGTATAGGTGGGGAGACTGAGGTGTGGGATCAATAGCATTTTCCAGGCCATGCCGGGCTGCATGCTGTGGTCTTTTTGCCACATCTGGGACCTCTCACTTTTGTTAAACTGGTACCTTAGAGACATAAGATCAAATCTTTGCTATTTTTTTTCCTGTCTGAGGATTTGAAAATGTAGACGCTACATGTAACTTTCGTGAACCCTTGTCACTGGTGAGCCTCTTTCCGAGGGCAACTCGTGGAGCACATTGTCCATCTGTCCTTCCCTTTGTTCCTCTTCAGCAGGTGTCCTAGGATCCTCTCGGACTGTCCCCAGACTCTTGGCCTTCACTCCCTTGTCTGGTCCCCTCCCCAGAGGCACCGGCTTTCACAACAACCTTCATTTGGTGCTTAATCATCCTGGGCGTCTTAGAACATTCTCTCCATGTTGCTCCTGCTGGAGGCCTCTACATCCCCTCGACCACCACCAGCCTGGCCTCTCGGCATGAGTCTGGTCTCTAGTCCACTCCCTGAGGCCTCTGGGACACCAGCACCTGGGGTCGGGTTCCCTGGAGGTAGAGTCAGACAGAGAGCTACTTAAGCTGGGGGACAGAGAGGAGGAGCGAGGAGGGCCATATAACATAGTGAATGTGTGGGTCAATCAAATGAATGGTGACTGAATAAAACGAGGTGTCCAGGATAGTGATTTTAAATGAATTCAGTATTCCAATTAAAAAGAAATATGGTCAAAAAAAATAAAAAAAGGAAAAAGAAAAAATGGTCAGCCTGCATGAAAAATCTGATTATACTCTTACTAGAGATGTGTGTCAAACTGGAGGGTACAGAAAGTGAACAGAAGAATGGGAAAGGAGTCACCATGCCACGCCAATCAGAAGAACATGGCAGGGCATCTGGGGATGTAGTTGGTCAGGTGTCTGCCTTTGGCTCACATCAGGATCCTGGGGTCCTGAGATTGAGTCCCGCATTGGGTTCCCTCCTCAACGGGGGTCTACTTTTCCCTCTGCCTCTGCCCCTCCTCCCTCCCTCAAATAAATAAAATCTAGAAAAAAGGAAGAACGGTGGCATAGCTCTGTTGTCAGAGTTGGCTTTTAGGCAAGAAGCCTTCCTAAAGGTAAAAAGGGAGCTTTCACAACAATAAGAGCAGTAAGAAGTTACATTCTGTTTTTGTTTTTTTTTTAAAGACTTCACTAATTCATTTGAGAGGGGGGAGGCATGCGTGCAAGCAGGGGGAGAGGCAGAAGGAGAGGGAGAAGCAGACTTCCCAGTGAAATGGGAGCCTGACATGGGGCTCGATCCCAGGACCCAGAGATCATGACCCAAGCCGAAGGCAGACACTCAACTATCTGAGCCCCCCAAGGTGCCCAAAAGGTTACAGTCTAAATCTGGCTCATTCAGATTCATGCATGCAGTAGCTTGGTCTCAACGTATCTGAAGCTAAAAGAGATAGAAGCAGGAGAAGTGGACTAACAGATGTAGCAGGAGATTTTTAACACTCCCTGCTCTGTGACTGGTGGATTGAGCAGGAAAAGGTCTGGAAGAGAGGGGATCCCAACAGCAAGACTCCTAGCTTGGCCTTCGGGACCCCACGCGGGACTGCCCCTGATGGGCACATTCTCCCCACTCTCTTGTGGAGCGTGTAGGAATGTTGGCTACGTGCTGGACCATAAAGCGAGTCTCGGCAGCTGTGGAGGACTCTTCACAGGGTCTGTCCACTGCTATAGCCAGGCCGGCTGGACTCCTGTGACAAGAAGGCGGTGCTCGCACACCCGTGAGTACGTGTTCCACCATGAGCTCCGTAGTTGAAAGGAGAATCACTGCGGAGTCAAGCGATGATGCTGAAATGTGTGCATCTGAACCATGGTGCACAGCTGCCCCGGTGCCTGGAGGGGGTGCTCATGGTGCTATGGTGCAGGCACCAGAGGGGACAGAACGTGGAAGGTCGTCTTGAGGCTAGAGAGAGAGAGCAGTGAGATCCACCCAGAGGTATTGGAGGCTGGGCAGGGAGGGAGGCAGAAGGAATTAATGAAACAGAGAACGAACGGACTGAACCAGCAAGGGAATCCCTGAAGGTGGGCTTCCTTCCCAATTCGTTGGATGAGGCCTCCAAAACCTTGGCCCCCAAAGCTGATGAGGACCCAAGAGGAGAGGGGCGGGGCGGGGCGGGGCTGTCCAGTGGTTAGCAGAGGTGGAAGGACGCCACGCTCTTGACAGAAGCACAGCCCAGCAGCTTACATTCATTCCAGGGACGTGATTTTTTTCCACACCTGAAAATCAGTATAATGGACCACATTAACAGAGGAAAGTAGAATTGTCTATCATTGCAGCAGAAGCAGGAAAAGCATTTGGGAAAAGCCAGTATCCATTCGTGGTAAAAACAAAAACAAAGAAAACAAAACAAAACTTAACAAAACAGGATTTAAAGAGAACTTCCTTAATCTGACAATGATATAAAAACCCCAAAAAGCAGCATATGTAAGTTTTTCCCCTGAGGTCCCGAGCAAGAGGAAGACATACGCTCTTACTATTCTGTTCAAATGTTTATCGCCAGTCTCAGCATATGAAGAAAGTAAAAACAGTAAAAATTTTAAAACCACAAAGGAAAGATGAAAATGTTCTTATTCTCACATCATATGATTAGGACATCAAAAATCTAAAAGAATCAATGGAATCATTATTAAAACTAATGAATGCTTGGCAAAGTGCTAGATATTCTGTCCATATACTATAGTCAACTGTGGGTACACTTAGAAAATAGCATATAGATTTAATGCAATTTTAATCAAAATCCCAACAGGTGTTTTGTCAAACTTAAGAAGATGATTTTAAACTTGGCATAGAAATGCAAAGGGCCAAGAGTATCCAGGATATTCTTGGAAGAAGAGTAGGTAGGAGGACTTCCGCTGTTTGCTGCCAAAACTCATTACAAAGTGAGAGCAGTTCAGGACTGTGTAAGTGTTGGTATATGGAGGGAAAGACAGACAGTGGACTAGAAGAGCATGCCCAGAAATAGACTACCCAGCGCAGGCATACATGTGCAGAGCAGGACCGAGTGTGCTCTTTTCAGTCTGTGGTGCTGGAATAAGGAGACATGCACGTGGGAAAAAGAAAGAAAGGGGTGCCGGAGCAGAAGCAGCCTGCCTGTCCCCCGGCCATGGGAAGGACGGGAAAGCTGTGATGTCTTCATGCCTCGGATGCCCCGTGGCTGCCCTGGGAGTGCTGGTGAATGTCCCAGAAAGAAGGCAGACACCAAGGATTCCATTTCTGTACATGAGTAGAGAGGCCAGACTGATCTGCGGCCCATGACTGTGTGTTGGGTGTAGAACACCCACCCCGGAGAGGGGCTGGCACATGGCATTTCCTTATGGCCTGGGCGGGACTACATGGGTGGCCCTTCGTGATGTATCTTTGAACCGCATGTTCTCATCAGGGGCTTCTTTCTGGGTTTGTAGTCCAGCTTCCAGAAAACATGCTTGGCCTGAGCCTTACAGCCCTGCTGACTGCTGGGGTGGGCAGTGGTCACCGGCTGGGGTTCTGCAGGTGAGCGCAAGGGAGGAAGAAGATGGGACAGAGGGGACAGGATGTATGGAGTGGGGGGGATGGAGGGGCCTGCCCTCAGCAGGAGATGAGCTGCTGACAGATGGCGGGAACTGGGGAAGGACCTTGGGGAGGGGGGTCAGGGGAGGAGACAGTTGCTGTAGACATGTCAGAGGTGAGATCTTGTGTGTTTTCAAAAGGTGCCCATTTTGGTCATGACCTTGGCAGATGGTCACCTGGGAGGGAGTGACCCGAGAGACCGGTCAGGAAGAATGTGACCAGCCCTGTGGGCCCAGCGTGGATCGCGGGGCATCTCTGCCCCATAGGTGTTTAGTCAGGCAGAGATTGGGGCATGAGCCATGGTCTTGATGTTTGTGAGAGGGTCCAAAGGTGCCGAGAGCCCAGAAGAAGGGCCCCGGGGTTGGGGTGCTGAACTGAACACACAGGCTTATGAGGGAGCCATGCCCCGAGACCAGCACAGGAGGCCCAAGTCTCTAGAGGTCCTCCGCCCAGTGTCCCCAGTGTCGCCGTGGTAGGCTGCTGGCCACGGGGAGAAAAAAGCAGTTCACTGTGTGCACAGCTGGACTGGTCCCCGGTGGTCCCTGCGCAGAGCGGGGAGCGGGTGCAGTGGGGAGCAGGGGTGGGGGGTGCACGAGTGCAGGCCAGTGGGGGCTTCTTGCCTTAGCTGTTTGGACCAACGCGCCAGGAAGTCCTCCATGATGCAGCATGTGTGAGACTGCGTGCGTGACTGGCATGTGTGTGGGGTCAGCAGACACTGTTGGAAAGGGGGAGTGACAGCTGTCACGGGTGGGGGTTGGAAATGGCCCGTGAGCCCCCCGGGCAAAAGGGAATGGGGAGGAGGTGGCCCTGGGACCTTCGGTGCCTCTGATGTGGTACAGTTGTGGCAGGAAGGCTCTTGGACTGAGCTGGGGGGTGCCCGCGCTTGGCCAGGGCCCAGAGAGGGGGTCGAGTGTCACTAGGTTGCACAAAGGTCCTTAGACCTGGGGACACAGTGGGAGGCCTCTGGTGCTGGGGAAATCCTGGAAGGAGGCATGGCAGGCCATGGTATGTTTGTGGTTGGGAGGTGGCGGGGGGAACCGGAATAGGTTTGTGACCAGAGATGCTAAGTATAAGGGAGGCTTTAGAGTAAGTGGACAACAGGGAGCCGAGGGAGACGGTGATGTTTGTGTTGAATATGGAGAACTCGGGGCTGTGTGTCCAAGGCCTAGGTCCATGCAGCTGTGTGTAGAAGGTCCTCGGGCCGAGCAGGGGCAAAGGGAAGGACAGGGCCCAAATCTTGCCCGCAGCAGCTGGAAGCCACTGCTCAAGCTCACCAGAGGCGTTCCCTGCCTTTAGGAGCTCCTGGAGCATCCGGAGGCTCAACGGAAGCTGTGAAGTTTTTAAATGACCAGGGGCCACCACCACCCACCAAACTGGAGAACAGGTAGGGTGGGAGAGAAGCCGCTGGGAGAGCCCAGAGAGCCAGGGGATCTGGGGCTGGGCAGAGAGGTGGTGGCAAGGGCCAGAGTCTGCATACAGTGGCTCACAGGCCAGAGGCTTGTCTTTCAAATAAAGCTTTATTGGCACACGGTCTCTCCATTCATAGGCTGTGCTGTTGTCATAGAGGCCCAGCTGGGTGGTATGACTGTGGCCCACAGACCTGGAAGTGTTTGCTCTCGGCCCTCCTCAGAGCAAGCTTGCTGCCCTCCAGTTAAAGCTGAATCGCTGAGCTGGCTTCGGCCCTGGGAGGGGGAGAGGACCTGGCTGTTCTGCTCCCTTTCCAGAGGGCCCTCTGGGGAGTGCCCGGCCCACGGGTCCTGCTGCCCCTTGAGCCTCTTCGGCTCTAACCAGCATCCCATGGGGAGCTCCCCATTGCTCCTTCTGGCTCTCTCTGGTTCTGCGCCCCCACTGGGGGCACTGCAGATCCCCTGTGCATGGGAATCTAGAGCGCTGTGCCCAGGGGAAGTTTGCAGGGGAGACCGCCCAGGTGTGGTCTGCAGGGACTGGTAGTTTGGGGGCTGGACAGCAGAGGGCGCTGAGGTCACGCATTTCCTTCCAACCTGTCCAGACCTGGGGGTGGGGTATGCCTGCGCTTGAGGGGCTGCTCCTCAGATTCATCTCCCTCTGCCACGCTGGAACCTTGAGTAGAGTGTGTGTTTTCCAGAAGACCTGGGTAGTCCTTACGGGTCCAGGGCAGGGCATTAAGGGGAAGGTACTCCTCCTCCTTCCCAGACTGGCATGGGCCGGGGAGCAGGAACCCATGAGAGGCGCCTGGGGAGGTGGGAGGCTACTGGGAGGGCTCCTGCCAGAATACAGGAGGGGCTCTCGGCAGGATTTTCTACGTGGCTGCAGAGTGTCCTGTCTGCCCAGCGTGCCTGTGTTCCCGCTAGAATGTCGTCTGCTCCCCTCTCATCTGTGTGCTCTGGCCAGAAGACCCTCCCCTGACTTGTTCCCAGAGCTGCTCTGACCCTGTCCCCACAGGGCCTCTGCTGCCACTCCCAGGTGCTTATGCTTCCCAGCTCAGGACTGAGCCCTGGGCGGGTGTGGGGAGGAGGGAACAAAGAAAGGGCCTCTGGGCTCTCTCCAGCCCTGTGTTGCAGCCCTAGGTGCTTGGTACCTGCTTCCTGTTGTCTGGCTCTCTGGGCCATAGCTCCCCATTGAAGGCCCCTAGCTTAACTGCTAGGTAGCTCACTGGTCAGGTAGGCCTGACCTGCCTGGGTCTGGGGGGAGGCGAGGCAAGGACCCCCAGCCAAGCCGGCACTCTCCCCGCTCCCCCTCTGTGCAGCTCTGTGCCCTGCAGTGCCTACCAGGACACCCTGCCACCCCTGCCAGACTTTGCTTGCACCCAGACCCACACCTGGTTTTATTAGGGGCTGGTCTTTGTGGGCCCTGGTCTGAGTTCAGTCCTTACCTGGCCCTGAGCCGGCATACCCATCCGAATAGGGAGGGTGGGACAGTGTGTGTGTCTGGTGTCCTGGACACTTGCCCTCAGCAGGTGCTGGAACTCTGGGACATGTGGATGGCCTGGGAGTCCCTCCCTCCTCTGCAGGTGAGCCAGGTTCCAGGAGCTGAGGCTGCCATCCAGCTGAGGGGGTCTTCGCCAGATTCTTGCCCCATCCCTTCCCTCTCCTTGCCTTGCAGTCAGCAGAGAAGGGCAGGTGGACAGCTGGAGGGGAGACACAGAAAGCCCCCAGGGGACACAGGGATTCTGAGAGATCCCGCATGTGGAGCTGGGTAGGGGCAGGCTGCTGTTCAGGCCACACGTGACAGACCACACAGACGAGATGAACTTGCACTTCCTCTGCTGGGATGTGGGCATTTCTGTCTAAAGTGATTAAAATAAAAACAAGCTTGGGTCCTGGGTGGTAGTGTGGACAGCCCAGCAACTGGGGGCCGGGTTTTCTCAGGGTCCCAGCCAGAGGTCCCTTGGGTACCTACCATGCAGTCTGGTTCTGTCCCTGGTCCCTGGTGGTCCTCCAGGTTCTGGCAGGCCTTCAGGGCTGGAGGCCCACTGTCCCCTCCCCAAACCTACAAATTAGTACAGGCCTGTCGCATATAGGGAGGGAAAATAACTAGTGTCACAGAATAACCACTCAAGAAAACTGCCAGAGTGTGTCCTCGGAAGGTGTGTGCATGCGTGTTGGAGGGTGAAGTTGGAGGGGAGGAGTGTCAGGATTAGGGAAGGGAGGGTGACGTGTGTCCCGTTCGTTTGCCTGCTGGGCCTGGCCAGATCCTGTCTCAGCCTTGCCAGTCTGTGGTCAGTACCACATAGCGCCCTGCACACCGCTTCCCTCTCTCGCCACCGCCCCGGGGGTAGGAGCTGGGCTTATGTGCTTCCTCTGCCAGACTTGGTTTATTCCCCGAAAAGGGGACTTGTTCGTGTGCTCCGGGGAGCCTGTCTGTAAGTGGCGGCCCCCACTTTCCTTCATACTGCCAACTGTCCTGTTGGAGAAAGACGAATCCTGGAAAATGGGGGAGTGGGGGGGTGTGGAACTTAAAGTTGAGGCCCTAGCAAGGGCGGTGGCTCTAGGCCCATCCAGGCCTGGTGGGTCATCCACGGAAGCCCGGACACCCCGGAGGGCTGGAAGGAGCTCTCTGGGCTGAGGCTTGTTTCATTATGCCCCGGCCTATCTGGAGCGCAGGGGGCAGGAGGGAGGCGGGGCTGCCTGGTGCATCCCTGCCCACCTCTGGGTGGGGGGGTGGGCGTGCTGTTGGCTGCTGCTCCCATCCTCTCTCACCTCTCTCTCCCACCTCTCTCAGCGGGTCCTAGCCCTCTGTGCAGCCTTCCCCCATTCCCCAGCCTGTCCCACAGCCCTGGGCGGTGCTCCCCCTCCTGGTCCTCCCCTTGTTTGGCCCCCTCCCAGCGTTTCCTGCACTCAGGGGTGGTGGTGTGGATGGTCATGATGGCTTCTGCCCCTTCCTCGCTCTTGCCTTGATGTCAGTTCATACTTTGGTTGCAGGTGGATCTCTTGAGAAAGGCAGTCTGAGGCAGCGTGAGCTCATGCCTGTGTTTTGTAAGATTTTCACCTCTCAGGCAGGTCCCATGCTCCATTTCGCGGACTCCCCTCGCTGAGTGCTTACTCTGGGAACGCTCATGTTTCTCCCACAGAAAAGCAAAAGTTGGCATGGTCAGGGCGGTCAGTTGAGGGCCCGACTCCTAACCCAAGGGCCACTCTCCCAGCCCCTTGAGCCTGTGGGCATTGCCTTTTGCAGCCTGGGGCAGGATGCTCCCCGAGGTCTGCAGCCTCCTAACCCTCCATGGTGGGGGAGGGGGTGCTGAGCCCTGGAGCCCGTGAAGATGGGACCACCACGTGGTGCAAAGAAGCCCTTTGGGAAGAGCGGTCTGCCCCTGGGTCTCCAGCAAGTTAACAGGCCGTTTTGCTATGACACCTAGGTTCTAGACTTAGTTTCCCATTTCTTCGTCCTCTGTCCACTGGGATCTGCCGTGGTTCCTTCACTCGCAGCCTGTGGAAGGCAGACGAGGCAGATCGTAGGACACAGACGCGTGAGACGAGTTGTAGGAACCCAGCCGAATGCGCAGGTTGGCATCACAGAGACTCGTGCATATGGAGGCTTTTAATAGACTCGTCAGCAGCTGTGATTAAGGCTGTGAACTGCGCCACGCCGCTAGAGAAACCAATTCTGTGCAGCTGCTGTGCCGACGGAGTGTTACCCCATCAGCTGAAGTTCTAGTCTTCCGATTCGGTAGAGGAAATACTTGAAAAATGATCTCACAGCGTGACTTATGTAAACGGCTTTTTTTTTTTTTTTTTGGTACATGAGACAATTGAGATAGAGTCTGAATCCCGGGCAAACCACAGCTTCCTGCAGTGTCCTGTTGCCATGGGTTACGGAGGGAGCAGAATGGAACTTCAGCTGAAATGTCTTTAAACTTCCCTGACGTGCACGGGCACGCTGCCGCAGGGACCGGTGTAGGGTAGATCGGCGCGACCGGTGTGGGGCGGAGGTGTTCCCGTCTTAAGATGAATTTGGGGAAAGGGCTGTCAAAGGAAGCGCACTTGCTAAATGAGCAGCAGGTAAGATCTTCCAGCTGTCTCTTGTCATTGAACAGATTTTCTATAAGGAAGCTTGGCAGCTCCGTGACTGCTTTGGTTTTAAACAGTTCAGTGAATGGGGGATTTTAGGTGTTGGCTTTGAAAACCCTACTGATGTCTGCATCGCGGAGCCCCCCAGAGCAAGACTGGGCCGGGAGGGAGGGTCGGCACCAGCTGGTTGGGGGGGCACCAGCCCAGCCTCCCTGGCTCCCAGCAGCCGCTTGCCTCGTGGGTCAGCCCTCCAGAGAGCATCTGTGCCTTTTTCGTCCTTAACCGTCGTAATGTGAATAGATTTGAAAGATGAGTGAGCTCATTGTGTTGAAGTGTTAAATTTCAATGGGATGACAAAAATCTATCATAGTCTTTAAATCACTGTTTTATATCTAATATTGTAAAACGTAACAAGCTGATGCTGCTCTGTACACGCACACGGAGGATTCCCAGCATAGGGATCATTCTCCGAGCTTTTATATGAAGTTGAACTTACTATGAGACGTCTTTAAAAAAGGTTTGAGATTTTAAAAAGAATGTTTATTCTCCTCTTGCAGCTGTGCTATGTTGCCATAAAGGTAAAAAGAAATTATTTACGGGAAAGTGTCACGAATGACAGGATACCGATAGTAAATCTGTTCTTTTCTGAGAGTGGTTTCGTCTTGGTATTTTCCTGGTGTCGAACTGGAACCTCTGGTTTCCAGTTAGAAGGGACAGGTTTGGGTGTGAGGTGCGGGGGGAAGGAACTGCCCCCTTCCCTTTATATGGAAAATAGGAATAGATTAGATGGAGAGGTCACGAATGATCCTGACACAGGGTGTGCAGATTTTAATGTATTTTAAAAATATTCAGGATGTAGTTTGCAAAACCCAGGGACTACTAACGCTTACTCGAGAGGGTGGAGAGGCGCCTTTGATGTTTACGGGCGTGGGTGTACCCGCCTCTGGCTGCCTCACGTTCCCGTTTGCCCCACTCCTCGTCCTGGACAGAAGAGTGAATTTTGGATATATCATGTCCTTCGTGGACCAATTAGCCAGCTAGTTATTTGTACATAAGTGTGGGCTGCATTTTTAGTTCAGTGGTATATAAAGGCAAGTTTTAGAAGATGTGGGTTTTTATTCTGAGTCAACAAAAAAAGGTCACTAAAAATCTGTTTGCACTTGACTGTATAAATGACTTGGATCCCTTTTGAATTTTTTGCAAATGCTCGAATTCGCAAATAGGTTGTTGGCATGGGGGTGTGCAGATCTGGTGGCAGCGTTTTATTAGTAAGTGGCTGTCCATGAGCAGCTCACTCCCCTCTGGGGTCCAGGTGGACCAGAAGGTCATGGGGTGAGTGGTAGGTGCTGTGGGGGGTGGGGTGGGGCGTGGGAAAGCGGGCAGAAAGACGGTCCTCATGGGGGGCTAACCCCGCGGACACATGGTGCAAGGGGAGTAAGATTGGGGGCCCATGTGGGAAGGCTGGGTCCACACCTCGCAGGCTCTGCCATCGGGAGCCAAGTGCTTCTCCCTCGGAGCCTTGGCTTGGTGGTGGGGAAGTGGGGGCCCCCAGTTGGCTAGGTGGCCGTCTGTGGTGCGTGTGTGTGCTCAGCGGACGCTGTTCAGCAAGAAAGGCTGCGTGTCTTGCAAGCGTCTTTTATCTGAAGCCGGAGAGCCTTTCCGTCTTGGTAGGGATGCTTTCCTTTCCCACAGTCGTCCTGGGGAGCACAAAGGAGAGCCGTGGCTGCCGCGCCAGAAACAGCGAGAGGCTCTCACTGGCCTGATGAACAGACCACAGTTTCTCCATCTTTTAAGATGTGAAGTTGAGCGGAAGTAGACTGGAAACATGCATATGCGCCCCTTTGTCCAAACAAAGCAGTCGTGGCCCTCCAGCCACATGGGACGGTGTCAGCCCAGAGGGGCCAAGGTGCTGTGGGGGTGGGGGGGGGGCACCAAACCCACAGCCTGAAAGGACTGTGATTCACAAGAAGAAAGAGGCAGCAAGCGTCCTGTATGTACCTCTCAACCCGTGGCTGCTGTGGCACTTGGGGGGGCCAGGCCTGGGGGTGCACGGCCTCCACCCCGCCTCCCACCGTCCTGCTTAGGTGCCCACCAGGCCAGCACCCTGTAAACGGCAGACCCTGCTGGCAGAGGCTCAGCCGAGCTTGTCCTCCGGGGAAGCGCAGGCTGGGTGGGGAAGAAGGCAGAGCCGGCCACACGGTCCAGCTCCAGTCACAGGCCCTTGGGGGCCGGGGGATGGGGAAGCTGAGAACCGGGTTAGGTGGCCCCGGGGGTAGGCCGTGTGGCTGCCCAGCAGCCCAGCTGGCCATGGGTTGGGAGCGAGTATGTCAGGTGTGCCCTTCTGTAGGCCAACGCGCCTCCTGCCTGGCTGGTTCTGAACCTCTGGGAGGAGCAGGGTGGGCTGCACAGAATTCTTCTGCATTTGGCTGAGTTTCTCTCTTCTATTTTTTTAGCTCAGATGAATGGACTTCTCTGCACTGCTCATCTCCCCTATTGGCCTGTCCCACTCCGGTACTGCTTCAGCACCGAGCAGAGCTGGGGTGGAGGGTCGTGGGCCTGTGTCCAGCGGGCTGGCCCTGCATTGCTGGTGGTCCGTCAGTCTACGTACTTGGCCCCAGATAACTTTTGGCCTTAAACCCGCTGGGGGAGGGGCCTCGGGTCTGCTGGGGGCGGCCACGCTCATCCCACAGAATGCAAGGCTTGCAGACACATTCTGCTCTCCCTGTTGGAGGCTCTGCTTCTGGCTGTCTGTATAAGAAGACCCCCCCCCCCAGTCTGTTTGTGGAAGATTTCAGTTTCTGTCTGCACGTCTGCCCCTTTCCTTCAGTGAGAAGCAGGCCCCCTGGTGCTGGCCACTCTCCCTCCATGGTATTTGCTCAAGTCAGTCCTGTCTTCTGCTCCCCCAGTCCTGTGGTGCGACCGGCATGGGGGCTTCTTTCTCCCTGACTCCCCAAGGGGCGTCTGGCACACTGTGCTTTCACCCTTTCATCTTTTCATCCTTTCACTTGCCCTCCACCTCCGAATGACTTGGCTGTCAGCGTTTGTCATCCCCCCACGAAAGAAAGTCCAGATTTCCTAAAACCGCAGGATGTCTGGGTGCCCTGGCATTGGACCAGCTTTCCTGGGGGCCCCCCGTTCCCACAGGTCCCCTCCCTGGCTTCTCTCCTCCAGGTGCTATCACTTTGAGGCTGCCCTTCTCAGCCTGCTTCTATCCTGGGGACTCCTGACTCCAGACCACATCCATTCTCAGCTCCCTCTGGATGTGCCAGAGGCGGGTGGGAAACAGTGGCCAAGTCGGACTTGGGCTTCTCCCTCGGTCTCCCCTGCCCCTCAGTCAGGCCTTCCCTCGAGCCCTCCGTGTCCACAGGCCTGTGGACTCAGCCCTCCAAATCTGTCCCTGTGTTCTTCCTTCCTCGCCCCCACCTTGCTCTCTTGCCTGCAGCCCTGGGCACTGCTCACTCCGCCCTGCATTAGCCAGTCTCCCGCGACACCCCATGGCGATGCCTTCACGTGCCCTTCTCTGTGCTGTGCTCTCTCCCATGGCACCTGACTTGCCCAGGCAGCAGAGATCTGACATTTTTGGATTCATCTCCAACACCCAGCAGAAGCACCTGTGCGCGGGGCTGCCCGGTCTGGGGGCTGGGGAGACGGCTTTGTTGCAGCGCGCCCCCCTTTCCCTGCACACACGTGTGCAGAGGCACTGACGAGGGGAAGCAAACCACTGACACGTCTTGGCTTTTATGAGAAAGCGTATCCCTGGGGTTGGGCTTGCACTTCACACAGGAGTGGAGCTTGGATTCCGGCCCCCTGCGTGTCCCTGCATGTCCCATTCCTGCAGGAGCTCCTCTGTGACAGGGTCTGTCTCAGAGCAAAACTCAGTGGAGCATCCCAGGAAGGGACGTCCCAGCGCTCACTGCTGTCTTACTGGGATGTGAAGTTGTGGGTGTCATTCCAGACCTTCTGCCGCTTCCCACCACATGTCCTTCTTGAGTTGGGCCAGCTGGTGAGGAAATGAGATTGGCAGTCTTTATGTCAAGGTCAGAGGATTTGGGGGTGAAGTCGGATGTACACAGCGAGTTCCTCGCATTAGTGTGGAGCCCGTGTGCCACTCACCAGGATGTTTGCAAAGTGTGTCATCTCAGGCTTCCCTGAGGGTGTGCCAGGAACACTCACTCTTACGTTCTTGGGGAAATGCTGTCATCCATCGTCGGTTTGGGCTGCTTGGGTCTCTTCTGATTTTACTGAAGGATGAAGAGGTCTTTGGGAGGCAGGTGCAGACACGCACTTGTGCTTTAGGGAGAGAAGCCCGGGTTCGATTCTGAGCTTGGGCTCCGCCCACATCTGACCCAAGGCCCTCTATTGCCCCGTCCCCTCTCCTCCTCGGGCTGTACCCAGTGTGGTGTGCTGTGCTCTGATGGGTCCCCGCTGGCCCACATCACGTGGCACTGGGCACACCCAGAGTGCCTTCATCCTGTGTCATTTGCCCCATGTCCTCCCTATATCCCGGATCACGGAAATCCTTTATTGTGCACATCCTAGTTTGGACCTTAGAAATATATGCCCCTTCCCTGCCTCCATGGGAGCCTTCCCTCCAGGTGTCTCTTTGGCTGGGCCTGCTGGAAAATGGTTGTGTGGAGTGTGCATGTGCTTGTGACTCACGTGTGTGAACATGGAGAGAGCCGGGGCTGGGATAGATCACTGGCAGCCCAGTGTGGGGACGGCCTCTGGGAGGTCTATGGGGGGTCACTCCTGTGCCCTGCCACTGAGGGACCTGGGAGCTGACCAGCAAGGGCAGACATCAAGGCTGTGGTGGGCCCACCTCAGGGGCCTGGCAAGTAAGGCTTCCCTGAGAAGGCACAGCTGATGCCATAGCCAGGTGGGTGGACCAGCCAGGTGAGACCGCAGGTGGGAGTGGGGAATGGGGGTGAAGGCACGGGAAGGGCTGGGTCCTCAGAGTCCTGGAACTACACTCGGCAGGAGGAGACAGGGGTTATGTCAGGACCTTGCACACGTGACATACACAGCACGGATCCTGGGAAGTACTTGGTATTTTCCTTGCACGTTTTTCTATTCATCGTACTTCATGGTTGACAAGTGTGGCTCATGGCCTTTGAATTGATTTTGTAACTCCTTTGGGGGTCATGGTTGGGCGTGAAGTCCCCTGGGCCCGCGGAGCCCAAGTCAGGTTACAGCCCCCACAACAGGTCCTACACGGGCCCACTCTCTTCTGCATTCAGTCCAACGAGGAATCATCTAAAACTTAATCAAGTGTGTGTGTGGTTTTTTTTTTAAGATTTTATTTATTTGAGAGAGAGGGAGACAGAAGGAGAGAGCACACAAGCAAAGGGAGCTGCAGGCAGAGGGAGAAGCAGGCTCCCCGCGGAGCAGGGAGCTCAACCCAGGGCTCTATCCCAGAACCCTGGGATCATGACAGGAGACAAAGACAGATGCTTAACGGACTGAGCCCCCCAGTGCCCCAACAATGAAGTTTTTAAAAAGTCACGTAAACATGTATTAAGGCTTTTTCATCATTTGCGTTATTTATATTCTTTTTGTATTCAGAACGTTTGATACATTTGGGCAACATCCAGCCTTTAGTCTTTTATTTAGGACTCAGATGGGGCTGATTAATACTTTGTATGTCCAAGGTAGGAAATTCTGTCAGTGTCTCAAAATTGAAAATTGGATTATATACGACTATATGCCAAGTAATTTGGTGACGATCCAGCTTAATCCGTGCCCTTGTCTAGTGTTACAGACAGGTCCAGCCTTGAGAAATGCTAGCTTCTCATATACTTCCCTTCATATTAATGATTGGAAACTTTCACACTGTTAATTCAAAGTAAAATATCCACGGAATGTGTCCAGGGTTCCTGCTGGGAACAAGTCTGATTACCACTGAACTGTCCAGTTTAAGAGGCTGACCTGAGGAATGGAGATGGTTTGAACTTAAATTGCGTATCTACCATACTTTGTAAGTTTCTTTCAAACAAATATGTTATGTCAGTGTAAATTCCAGTCCTGCAAGCATATGTTCTAGAACACTCTCGAGCTGTTTCGTTATGTTAAGCAGAGGGAGATGATCACTTACTGGGACCTTTGTCACTGGCGGCTTGTTTTTGCGGTTCTGCGGCTTTTGTAAGTGTAACTTGCACATACGGACTACAGAAAGAGCCCATGAGTATAGACTGATGAAAACGAGTTATGATCCAGATTGTCCTGGACATCAACATAAACATCAGGGGCATTAAGTTGTAATTTGTAACTATGTGTGTAGTAGTCCTGTGGTCTCCGTGTGCTGAGACCTTGGGAATGCCCGACTTTAAGTCATGCTGAGCAACAGGCCTCCCCGCTGGGGGATGCTCTGTGGCAAGTATCGGGGTTGGGGGGAGGGTTCCGAAGCTTTGCCATTTTGGACCACGTCCCCCCATCAGCTGGGCTGTGCTAAAAAAAAATTACAGAGCAGGCTTTAAAAGGGTAACTTGGGTCAGAATCAGGCATGTCATCGATCCTGAGGCAAACAGAAATGATTTGGGGATTCCCCCTCATTTCCACCTCCCCGTTGTTGTCAGGTTGTCTGTCTGTGCCTCCTCCCCACTCCTCGCTGAGCACCAAACACTGGCTGCAGTACAGCCCGCTATGCCCCTCCCAACCCCATGCTCCCCGCAGGGAGCCTCCCGGCCCTGCCCTGCCAGCCCCTGCTGGTTGGGGGGGGACCACATCATCTCTTCAGGCCTCCTCTTGGAGCAACGGCCCCTGATCCGTGCTGCTCAGCCTGCTCCCATGTCCATCTCAGGGGCCAGGGAGCTGGGGTGCTGAGCAGATATCAGCTGACATCCGCTTCTGTGCACCTGTAAAGGACAGTAAATATGGGACAGTAAACAGAGGAATCGGGTTCTGGTTCCTAGTAATTATACACTAGTTACTTGCAGATTAAGCAAGCTAGTTAGGAAAAGCCATCACCTGTTTCTCCAAAAATATGTGAACTTGTAGAGGACAGTGGTTTTATGTCTGGATTATATATATACATATATATATATATTTTTTCCCCAAAGATTTCATGTATTTATTTGGGAGAGGGGCAGGGAGCAGGGAGCCTGATGCGGGCCTCAATCCCAGGACCCCGAGATCATGACCCAAGCCAAGAGGTGACTCTCAACCGACTGAGCTCCCCAGGCTCTCTGTGTCTGGGTAATACTGAAGCATGTCTCCTTAGAACTCCAGCTGGCCTATGAGCATCACTAGGGCAGCAGGTCTGGAGCAGAAGGTGGAGGCCATGAGTGAGGCCAGAAATCTAGCCTCCTCATGACCCCTCTCACACTGTGGTCGGTGTGCTAGGAGCAGTCCCCATGTGAGCTTGAGAAGATGTGGGGTTGTAGGGGGACATCTGTGACCTCTGAGCCCTTACTGGCCCCTCCGGGAAGAGCCTTAGCACAAAGAGCCCATTAACCCACAGCTTTCCAGATTCCTAGAACTTTCCTTGGCACTTTAAAGATTGATTGATTGATTTTGGGGGAGGGCAGAGGCAGAGGGGGAGAGAGGATCTCCAGCAGACTCCCGGTGAGCACGGAGCCCAATGCAAGGCTTGATCTCACAACCTGGAGATCACGACCTGAGCTGAAACTCAAAGTTGGAATTGAACTGACTGCGCCCCCCCAGGAGCCCCGAACATTCCTTAGCATTTTAAGTTTGGGAGGTGCTCTTTGGGCTCAGCTTCCCAAACTGGGGCAAGGGAAGGGAAAGCACATTTGAGGCTGTGGCTCAGAGATCTTGAGTGCCTCTTGGAACGTGGTGAACAGCGGAGGCACCGGGAATGCTGGGGCTCCTCTCCCGGAGGACGTGCTTGGGGCGTCCTGGGGATGGTCTGTGGGCGGTGAGCTCTTGCCCCTGCAAAGGACAGCCCCAGCTGTCCTTTCTGAAAGAGTCCGCTGGCCTGTGTCTGGGCCTTGTGCCACTCCTCCCCCTGTTCGCTGCCGGCCCTTCTGGTCTCTGACTGGCCATAAGAGTGACCATTCACAAGGCTGTCTTCCAGATCCCAGACTCTCTCTCCTCCACAGCCTCCCCCGGGCTCACCCCTTTCCCCAGCGTCTGATCTCAGCATCCTTCACTGTCAGACACCTCGTGGAGGACTGTGTTTCCCGGAGGCCCCCTCACCTCCTCTTGTGTAGGTTCCAGCTTCCACTGATGAGTTCAGAGCTCGGGGGCATTCTCCATCAGAACTTTCCAGTGCCCAAGGGTCTCTTGTCATTTCTGCTGGCTCTTTTCTCCTGGTGGGCTTTTCTCTTGGGTCCCGGGGCAGCAGGGTGGGGGGGTCAGTTTGAACTGTGAGCTCACGTTTGGGCGGGCTCACTTTTGGAACTCCTGCCAGGCCTCCAATGGACTGCTTTCCTCCCAGAAGGATTAGGGAGCTGGGCATCTTTGTCCAAGAGCCCCGGGGCATGTGGCTCATGCTCTGCACTTGACCCCCAGCCCAGCCCCTTCCTGCCTCATGCGCATGACTTCCCCGCTGCCCCTCCACGGCACCTCCCTCTCACCCCCACCTTTTCCCATCTCTTTCTGCTTCAGGACACGCCTCTGTCCTGGATCCTGGTTTTGGTTCATTTTGGGGGTGGGCATAGAGAGATTTTTAGTGCATTTGTTCCGTCTGCTGACATCTGAGAATGTCGTTTTCACCATCATTGTGACACGATGTTGACCATGGCCTTCTGATTGGTGAAGTTTGCATTTCATGATTAATTTCTCAGATGTTATTATTGACAGTATTTCTGATTCTGTGTGTGGCCTTGTGGATTTTCTTCGCATAATCTCCAGGGAATACTGTGCCTTTAATGCTACTGAGTTTATAACGTGACTGTGGGTGATTTACTGTGAGGACGGGAGGGACAGATTCCCACGCGGCACTCGTCAGCCTGGGAAGGAGACTACCCTGTGCTTCCGGAGGGAAGTTTAGACCCCCAGTGGCTGAGGGCTGATGGCCTGGTGCTGGCTGGCCGCGGTCCACACTTGGCTGCCTGTCTGGCAAGATGGAAGTGTGAAGACTGAACACGCACCAGTATGTGTGTTTGCTGTTGGGAACGGCTTGATAAAGTGCCAGGGTTCAGTTTTAGAGCAGTTCTGCCCCCTGGACTCAGGATGGTTTGAAATCACGAGGAGAGCCCCGATCCCAAAACTGTCAGAGCACAGGCCTGTTGGAGCACAGGCCCTTTCCCTGGGGCAGAAGGTCATCCCTTAGTCAGGCCTCTAGCCTTGCAGGTTTAAGTCCCACAAGATGAGGGGCTCCAAATGCGAGAGGGTCCCCCATCTTCCAAGTAGACTGGGAGGCGAGGTTTAGGGGGGCCTGGTGTTAGGAATGGTCTGTCAGCTGGGCCTTTGGGCAGACCGTCCTCATGTCGTGCACTCTGGTGTCACCTGCCTCCACAGAAAGGACATGCGTCTTTCTCCAGGCCAGAGTGCCAGGGATTCTGTGGCCACGACTGAGCCCTGGGGGGCTTTGGTCACCACCGGGAAATGTGTAGCTGCTAGGATTGGTTGTGTGCATGGTGATGGCCGGAGGGCAACTTGGGGAGGCCCCAGAGCCCGTATCTGTGGGTACATGTGCACATGTGCCCTTGGGGATCGGTCCTCACATCATCCTGGGGAGCTGTGGTGCCAGGACGCCCAGCGAGGTGGCAAGCTATCCCTGCAGGCTCCTGTGTCCTTCTCTCATTGGCTCTTTCCAGCCTCCTGTGTCTGTGCACCCAGGTCCTCTCCTTCCTTATCTGCCCCTCCCCTCCCCCACCACCGGCCTGCGGCCTGTGCGGCGTCTTGCAGTCATCTTCCTCAGATGGGCCTTTTATTAGTCCCTCTGTCTGTCCTCTCAGGTCCTCCCTCGTGGCCTCCTGCCGCCTGCTGGCCTGTTCTCCTCTTGCACAACTTGTTCCTTCTTGCCCTGGTGCCTTTGAGGCAACCGCCCTTCCCTGCTTCACTCCCACCCTGTCCAGGCTCCCTACTGGCAGGTGGACTGCGGGCTGACCCCCGAGGGGCTGTCCCCTGCACCTGTCCCCAGCACCCTGCGGAGGGGGCCTGGATCCCCACACAGGTGGAGGCAATTGAGCAGCCTGGCGGGGGTGGGCCTGAGTACGGTGTGCAGGGGGCCTGTGTCCTCAGTACCCCATGTACCCCACATGCTGCCTGCACTGCCGTGGGCTCCTGAGCCTGCCTTCCCCAAGGTGTTCTAATGGTGTCAAACGTGCCGGGATTTGTTCTCTTCCCGTGAAAGTGGTGATGACTCGCGCAGAGCCCTGGGTCCCTGGCCCGCCCGGCTTGGGCGGGGTTCGCTCAGGAAGTGGGAGCGCGGCGCTCGGCGTACAGAGGTGCCCGCGTGTCCTCTGGAGCCCTTGCCTGGAGTTGGGGCCCCCCGCACTGCACGACGGACCTACTGCTTCCCGACTTGTCATGAGGCTTCATTAACTCATGTCTCTCTCTCTTTTCTTTCAGTCTGCAACTGTATCTGATGGTGGTAAGTCCCAATTTCTGATGTCTATTTTATTATTTTTAATGAAGTGTTCAAATTGTGGAAGTGTGTTTGCCATTGGTTGACCCAGAAGAGATGTTTGCCTTGCCTCTCCCCGTCCCCTGGGGGAGGGTTGCTGTCGGGGCTGAGGTGGGGGGAGCTTCTGCCATGGCTCCCAGTGGGCCGGGATGCGAGTTCTGGAAGCCGTTCACTGCAGAGACATGTTAGGAGCCCAGCCCCGAGCCGGCCTCGGCGGCAGCATGTCCCATCCCACACCTGTCCTGACGAGTCCAAACATGCTGGCTTGCTAACCAGCAGGCGAAGATTGCAAAGCTCTGGCTGAATTTGAGCAATTCTGGAAACTTGGGTGAGACTCAGGTGCTATGGAAGGGCCCAGCGGGTGATTTGAGGCCCCAGGGTAAGAGGAGGAGGTAAGAGGTAAGAATGAGAGGAAGCCTCCTTCCTGCCTCTAAGTAGTGTCGCGCGTGGGGACTCCTTTTCTGGGAGCGACCCAGCACGGAGAGGCCACAGATGTCCCCTTGGCCTGGAAATTGCTCTGACGGAACCTCGTTCTTTTAGCTCAGAGCTGGTTCCCAGGTTCTTATGATACTCAGGGAAGTCCTTACACTCTCAATTTCCCTTTTGTTTTCCACATGTTTTAATTAATACATTCTTCTGTCTTTTGAGAATCGAATGTTCTAGTGTGTCAAAAGATATGAGCCCCGTGTTCTCATGTCTGCCGACAGCAGGTCTGAGGGCTGGCCGTGGTGGTGGCCAGAGAGGGACAGGTCTGGGGTTCAAGGGTGCCTGGGGACCCAAAGGGAAAAAGAAACTCAATGTGGTGTTCTCGACACTGTCTTTTGGCACAACCACTGGCTTTGGTGGCGGGCCCTGGACGGGGCTGCTGGCACAGCGGGTGGCTCGGCCCAAGCCTGCAGCCCTGCTCCCTGCCGCTCGTGGGGTACCTGCAGAACACCTCTTGAATTACAGACATGCCGATCCCTGAGGCTGGGGCCATGGATCCAGAAGGTTGTGTTTGGGGATTGATTTATTCTAATAAAAGGAATTACGTTCCGTATTTCACATACAGTGATAATTATGCCATTTAATCAGCCTTCAGCTGGGGGTGGGAACGATTTCCTTAATGAAAAGAAATAGAACCAGTAACCAAATCCAGGAAAAAAAGAAAGTGGTTTCTATAACATTCTGTTTATGCTTACCCTTTCTTTCCTGGTAGAAGACATGCATTTCTGCAGGGGATTTATAAATGTGAGAAGTTCAATTTCAACAAAAATATTAAGCCTAATCCCCATGACAGTTTTGTTCTGTCAGGAGTGGGTGCGGGAGTCCCGGAGGTTGGGAATCTCGTCCTCTCGGGGTGTGTACAAAGCCAAGCCCCCTGAGTGTGGGGAGCCCCAGACTCATGGTCCTGTGTGTCCTTCCTGAGGAAAAGGCGCCCCGCTGGTGGCAGGCAGGGCCCCTCCCCTGCAAGGCCTTCCACCCTTGCAGACCTGGGTGCCTCAGGGCACCTTCCAGTCCCTTCTCTGTGCAGGGCCTCCATGTCAGGGGCAGGAAGGGAAGGGCTCACTATTCCCTGAGTACGCCCTGGACCTCGGGAGCTGCTTCAGACAGCTTGTGTGTGTTTTATTTCATTTTTTAAATGCTTTTTAAATTTTTCCACCTTTGATTTCTCTTCTGATTTGTAAGAAGAACAAGTTTCTCATTGAATTTGCATGCTAGGTCTAGGAGAAATAGATTATATTCTGCCATCTTTGCAGGTGAGCGCACTGAGCCAGAGAGAGGCTACGCTGATCAGAGTCACACAGAAACCAAGTTAGTGGCTGGAATTCGGGGATTCTGACCCTGAGGTTGGCCTGAGCACAGAACCTGCGGGAGGAATGTGGCCACCGAGCCTCGTGGCTCCCGTCTTCCCGCCCCATCTCGCCCCAGGTCTAGCCCCAGCCTCCCTTCCAGTCCCTGATCCTGCTTCTTGGGGACACTTCCCCAGCAGCAGACAGGGGCCTGCCAAGTGGACCCAGGCAGAGGCTCGAAGTAGGTTTCCCCATGGGGATGTTTGGGGTGCTGTGCTGGCTGGGAGAGTCAGGTTCCCTGAGGGGCCTGGGAGCTCCAAGCAGCACACCTGCTCCAGGAGGAAGGCAGGGCCCCAGGAGCCAATTCACAGGTGGGGGCAGTCTCCACATGGACATCCTGTGTGGCCTTGGTGAGGTGGCCATCACCCACCTACTCAGGGACACCGTCAGTAACCACTGTCTTCTGTTTCACGTAGTGTCCCTTTATCTCACAGCCTCTCACCGTCTAGTGTGGCTTTGTTTTAGGGAAGTGGACAAGGCTCGTTTTGTGATCCTTGTCAACTTGAGGAGTATTTCCACTTTCTCACAAGGAGAGGCCTCATCGACGGCTCCCCACCGCCAGAGACCCTTGTGCAGGCAGGGTTGGAGGTCGGCCCCTGTGGAGGGCAAGCCAGGACTGGGGAAGGGGAGAGGGGTGAAGCCCAGGGGCAGCTTCTGCCTCAAGGAAAGGAAGAACATTCTAGCATCACAGAGAGTCTTAAAAATGGAGCTGTCACCCTGTGGGAAGTTATTCAAAACTTGCTCTGAGTGGCCGCCCACAGCTGAAAGCCAGAAGTGCCGAGGTGGGGCGGTGAGAGGGGCCGGCCCGACTCTCAGTCTAGGCTTGGAGTGGGGCGGCTTTCTTGTAATAAAAGCTTCTTCCTGTATTTGAGTTCTCTCCTTTTTTTACCCCGTACCAAGCAGCTTTGCCAGGATTCCCCTCCCACTCAACTCCTACGTCCCCAAAAGGTTAGGCTGCTTTCTGCCATTCCTAGATGTGCCTTTTGAAGCTGAGAAGTGAGGCGCGAGGGGGAACGTTTGTTCCCCCCACCCCAGGCGCATGCGGTGGGCACGGCCATGGACACAGTCCCCGCAGGGGGCCACACGACACCTCCGCCCAGCTGTCCGTGAACGCCACCTCACCCGTCTGGCTCTCGACTCTCCCCCGACACTGCTCCCAGAGCCTCTCTGTCCCCTGGGGGGCCTGTCCACGCCGCCTGCCTCCCGCAGTCCCTTCCCCGAAACTACCAGCCCTCTGTGGCCTGCTCCCCTACCAACACCCAGCTGGGCCTGCTGGAGCTTGCCTGCGCCTTGCCGGGCACCATCCCCCTGCCCTGGTCTCATGTGCCCCTCAGGCCCCATCCCTGTCCTGTGGCAGCTCCTCTGAGGGATCTGTGCCTGCCACCAGCCTTCCTCTGAGTGTTGGCCTGGCTCCATCTGTGCCCAGCACTGCCGATGCAGCTGTCATCCTCATTATCTGTCTGTATGGCTGCGTTGTCTACCTGTCCACCTGCTGGCAGGTGGCCTCCCTGCGGTGGCTTTGGTGCCCTGCACAGCAGGCAGTACCCAGGGTGGCCGCTGGATGAATGACTGAATGAAGGCGTTCACAGGACGCGCAGGCAGAGCCTTGGCTGGGATAGTGGCTTTCAAAGGTTTTAGTCGTTGGTGGAACTCTCTGGAACACGAGCAGACAAGCCCCGCAGAGCCGCATTTGGTAGAGCACAAAAGCAGAGCAGTCTGGTTGAGTCATGGTTCTGGGGCTGCAGCCCGAGCCTTCTTCCAGGTGGCCGGCCCATGGTGGGGGGGGGTCACATGTGGCCAGTCTCCTGTCTTCCTCCAGAAGCTGCCACCTCTCACTAACAGACAGACATATATTTTTTTAAGATTTTATTTATTTATCTGACACACAGAGGTCACAAGTAGGCAGAGAGAGAGAGGAGGAAGCAGGCTCCCCGCGGAGTGGAGAACCTGATTCGGGACTCAATCCCAGGACCCTGGGATCATGACCTAAGCCTAAGGCAGAGGCTTAACCCACTGAGCCACCCAGGCACCCAGAGACACATATTTTTGAAGTCCGTTATGAACTTTGTGCCATAAATGAAGAGCAGTCCTTTCTACTAGTTTTGATTATTGTTTTAACATCAAAACGGGAACATTTTTGAAGTCGGCAATAATACCAGATAAAAGATGCATGGGATTTTTAATTCTTGTTTGTTCTCTGAATGTACATGGGCTTTGATTTTAAGCCTCCTCTCTGGCCTGTTTTTCTGTCTGCTCTTTCCAAGGACGTGCACAGTCTGGGGAGCCATAGGGCAGTGGAGAGATGGCTGGTGCGTCCCCGGGCTGGCGGGTTAGGAGGGAAGGGGCAGCTGAATTGTCCCGTGTGGCCAGAGCCATGGGGGCCTTGCTTCATGATGCTGGGCTTCATCGAGCCAGCCTTGACTTTGCAGACTCTGGGGCGGTGCCTCTCCTACTTCTGTCCTTAGCGCTCCATCACGGGGAGATGGGGAAGTGTCCCTTGCTCTTTAGTTCCTGTGTAGCTGGGAGCTAAAAAGCTGTGCTCATAAGTTGGGATCATTTAGTAACTGTGGTCAGAGTAGAGGGTGACGATATGTCATGTTAGCAAGCCACTAAGATGACACATGTCACAGACCTTGGGCCTCAGGAAAGACACCGTCCAGAAACAAGGCCGTGTGTTCTTGGCCACATTGGTACCTGGCCATGCACACTCTGGCCTGTCCCCACTCCTAGTACCCATATTCTGCACGCAGGCTCTTTGTGTTTCTTTTTACAATTTTCATTTTCCCCAGCTTTACTGAGGCAGAGAGGACAAATAAAAATTGTATGTGTTTAAGGTATGCGACACAGTGATTTGATACACATATACATTGTGAAATGATTATTGCAATCAAGGTATTTAACATGCCCATCACCTTGCATTGGTTACTTGTGGGGAGGTGTGGGTGAGGACCTTAATATTGACTCTCTTAGCAGATCACAAGTGCACAGCACAGGTTTGTGAAGTGTGGTCACCATTTGGACCCGAGGTCCTCAGAGCCCAGTCATCTTATAACTGAAACTCCGTGAAGCTCAACCACATTTTCTCCGTCCCCCTCGCGCCACCCCTGCTAACCACCTCCTGCCTTTTGCCTTTGTGGACTTAGACTCCAGGTGCCCTTGAACGACACAGGTTTGAACTTCATGCTTAGACACAGGGGTTTTTTTCCCCAATAAATACAGGACAGTCCTGGAAATACATTGTCCTTAGGATTTTCTTTTCTCTGGCCTACTTTATTGTAAGATACAGCCTATGATACAGTGACAACCGACTATGTGTGGGTCAGCTGTGTGTGTCATCGGCAAGTCTCCTAGTCAACAGGAGACTTTCCGCAGTGAAGTTTCGAAAGAGAACACGGATTTCGGGTTTGTGACTGTGTGGGGAATGAGTTAGGTCACCCTAAGCCCTGTGCTGTTCAAGCGTCCGCTATATTTTAGATCCCACACGCGAGGGAGAACGCACAGACTTGTCTATGTCTGGCTTATTTCATATAGCATATTGTCCTCTGGGTCCGTGCATGGTGTCCGGAAGGAGACAAGAATTCCTTCTTGAAGACTGAATGGATAATTCTCCCCTGAATGGATATATCATAATTTCTTTATCCCTTCACCTGTCGACCAACCGCACGCCTCAACTGTTGTGAACACAGGGGTGCAGATCTCTCTTGGATGTCCTGATTTCAGTCCCTTCGGACACATACCCAGGGGTGGGGTTGCTGGGTCACAGGGAAGCCCTATTTTTATTTCCTGAGGAACCTCCCTACTGGTTCCATAGTGGCCACACCCACTTACCTTCCAACCAACAGGGCACAAAGGTCCCTTTCCTCCACATCCTGGCCAACACCTGTTGTTTCTTGTCTCTTGGATAAGGGTCATCCTGATGGTGAGGTGATTCCTCACTGTGGTTTTGACTTGCATTTCCCTGATGATGAGGGACGTTGAGGATCTTTTCACGTACCTATTGGCCATCTGCATGTTGGTTTCAGCTCAGGTTGTAATCTCGTGGGTCGTGGGATCTAGTCTTACGTCAGGCTCCCTGGTCAGTGAGGAGTCTGCTTGATATTCTCTCCCTCTGCCCTCTTGCTGCTCATGCTCTCTCTCTCTTTCAAATAAATAATCCTTAAAAAAAAAAAGTCGATCCATATCCAGCCACTCTGAAATAGGGGAGCACCACATCAGGTGTTTCTGTGGAGAGCCGCTGAGGCAGGGGGATGGCAGGTCGAAGCCACGCTACCCGACATCCCAGGTCACCCGTGCAGATTTGGGTCCCCCACGTGGGCTGCTCGGTGGAGAGGACCGGGCGGGGGTCCCTCAGGCTGCTTGGTGGCTCGGGCACCCAAGAGAGACCTGGCCAGCAGCCTCCACATTCTCCTCCTGGGTTCCTACCCATCCTGGGCTCATGGCCACAAGAGTACACGTCACCCGTGGAACGTGCAGTCTGGTGTCAGACCCAGAGCCCATTCTGCGAGCTTCCGTTCTATGTGGAGTGGAGGAGAGAAGGCTCGCCATCCACCCTTTCACAGGCTTCTCTGTCTCTTCTTTTTCACTTAGACTTGGTAGCGGCTTTCTGAGAGTCTACAGGTGCTTTGTTCCTCAAGTTTCTGCTTCTTCAAGAAGTCAGTCTGTTCTTATCGTACTCTGCACAACTTGGTGGCAAAAGTCTTTTATTCTAAGTCATGAGATTTTCAGACCTATCTTGTCTCTTTTTATCTCTTTTTTGGTGCTATAATAGTATTGCTCTTGTCCTCGATTTGTTTTGTCAGCTGTGTGCTCTCCCCGTTCCCTCCTAGAATATGAAGAATTTTAACCTTCTTTACGCTAGGTTTCCTTTCAGACCAGACTTTGTGTTTGTCTTTTGCATGTTATACACCTTCTTTCCTCTATCCATCCATCCATCTACCCATCCATTTACCTCTCTATTCGTTCACCTTCCCATCTACATAGGTCAGCAGTTTCCATGACCCCAATCACTTTCTGGTACATTGTCCAGCCTAGGGAGACCTCAGTGCTGAGCCCCTGCGAGATCCTAGGGGCCAGCTGGGGATGTACCCACAAAAGTTTATCCCTGCTCTCCCCGGCTTCCCCATTAGCCTGCCTTACTGAGAATGTCAGGGTTCTGCTGAGTCCCCTCCTTCCCCAGGACAATGGCTGTGGACTCGGGTGGGTCAGACAGAGAACCTGCAGAAGCATTTTTGTTTTTAACCTTTCTTTGGCTTTTTTTCTCTCTCCTTTTTTTTTTCTCCTGTTATGGCACCACAAGACAGCCTCCTCCTGTGGTTGCTTTTGTGAAGTCTGAGATGGGTTTGTGGTCTGCCCAGCCACCCCTCCACCCGCCTGCTGTCGCGTGGGGACAGGAAGCCTGTGAGCCCACTTCATGTGCCCGCACTTACTTGGGATGCTGCCATGTGCGGGCTTGTCTTGTTTCTAAATGGAACTTTTAGTAGGAAACGAAAGAGGAAAGTAGGTTGCTGTAGACGAGGGCTTTACAAATCCCCCCTTTTTGCCTGATCCTCTGGGCACCAGGCACCTGAAGTACTTCAGGGAATGAAGTTCTAAGTATTTGTAAACACTAAGCAGACTGTAGATTTTAGTTTGGGGAAGCACGGAGACTTGATTCATGCCAAGATGCCTTCCACTGTGCTTCTTTCTTGCCAGTCCTATAAGGTATTTGGAGAGAGCTTTTATTAGTAATTTTTCTCTTTTTAAAAGACTATTTACGGGTGCCTGGGTGGCTCAGTGGGTTAAGCCACTGCCTTTGGCTCAGGTCATGATCTCAGGGTCCTGGGATCGAGTCCCGCATCGGGCTCTCTGCTCAGCAGGGAGCCTGCTTCCTCCTCTCTCTCTCTCTGCCTGCCTCTTTGCCTACTTGTGCTTTCTCTCTGTCAAATAAATAAATAAAATCTTTAAAAAAAAAAAAAAGACTATTTACTTGAGAGAGAATGCATAAACAGGGGGAGGGGCAGAGGGAGAAGGAGAAGCAGACTCTCCCTGTTGAGCAGAGAGGCCGATGACGTGGGGCTCTATCCCAGGGCCCCGAGATCATGACCTGAGCTGAAGCAGACGCTTAACTGACTAAGCCACCCAGAGGCCCCTATTCATAATTATGTCTATTGTGAATTTTTTTTTTTTGAGCAAACAGAAGTTTAAAGTAATAAAGCCATTGAGCACATACGTACCTTCCAGAAGTTACAAATGATAACGTTTGGGAGTATTTGCTTTTGACTCTTTTCCTAAAGCATTAAAATCATGGTCGAGGTCCCATTTGTACCCCTCCTGTGTCTTTTCCTCATCCTCCCTCCAGAGGCCCTATCTGGAAGCAGGTGTATATCCTTCCTATTCCAAGGGAATTAATTACTTTGTTTCTTCACGGGGGGAAGCCTCTCTTACAAAACTGTAGTGTAAAAAGAGTGGAGCGTATAGACAATTTCTGTAAGTCATGTGTTCTATCAGGGAAGTGGTTATAGCTTCTGGGCAGCTCAAGTTCTGCCTCTTGATCTGGGAGCTGACCTGGAAGCTGACTCCAAGGGTGTGTTCACTTGTGGAAATCCAGCTACACACTTGTGGCTTATGCGTGTTTTGGTCTTTGTTCTACATTCATAAAGGATCTACTGAAAGAATATTGTTTTAAATGTGGGAGGTTTTCTAACCAAAAGACTTACAGAATGTCTAGAAAAGTTTCATAGATTCATGCTCAGATTATTCATAAAGTTGCCAAGGGAAAGCATCTTAGAGACTGGGTTGAAAACTTGATTGGCCAGAATAATTCTGAGGAAAGATTTAAAAGTAGACCCTGAGGTCGAGGATGACTCAGGGCTTTTCCAAGGGCTGTCTTTGAGTAGTTTTTGTGCAACTTAGGAAAAACTTCCCTGTCCCCAAGCAAGATGAACTCTAAGAAGATCAAGTGTATGCCTCCGGGAGTGCCGCTTAGAAGGCTTTTGAGATTTTCTTGTTATTGCTGGTGTTCAGCAGTTTAACTCTAGTAAGTCTTGATTTAGTTTTGCTGTGTACATGCTTCCTGAGGATCAGGTATTTTCTCCTTTAATTACAAGAATGTTGGCCACTCGGGCTTTTCCTACTGCCCTGGAGATACTCTCATTTTTAGTCCTTCTTTTTCTGTCCTACGCTTCATGACTCATAGATCCCTTAGCTCCGTCTTTAAGTTCACTGATCTCTTCTTCCATGGTGTCTGATATGCGTTCATGCCATCCTGTGACCTACTCGCTTCCAAGGCTGTGTCTTTGTCTCAGCAGGGCCTCTGAGGCTCCTCCAGCCCTTTGCCTTTCTCCTCGCTGAGTCCCTGGCTTCCTTATACCCGTGATCATGTTTGAGGCATCTCTGCCTGTCTTCAAGTCCTTGGCTACTAACACGCCATCACTGTCAATCGTGAGTCTGTCCTGTTGACCAGTTACGGGCTACATTTTTCTGCATCTTCACATGTGTAGAGATTTTCAGCCGGTGCTAGATTTTGTTGTCTTCCTTTGAAGAGCACATAGGCCGTTAAGCTGCTTATGGGTTGGCTTGATCCCTGTGAGGCTTGTTTTTAGGCTTTTTTAGGGCAAGTCTAGGGTAGCTTTTACTATAGGCTGGTTTAGCCACACTACTTGGGCCTAACACATGTGGGGTCTCCTTTGAGGGACATGTGTCCAACTAGAACTGCCTGGAAATCTGTGTGAGCTGTGGGGGCAGGTCAGCCTGCAGCTCACTGGCTGCTCTTTGCCCAGCCTCATGGGGTTTCACCCTGTGCCCACATGAGCCAGAACTCAGCAACAGGCCCCAGGGTCTCCTGTGAGCTCCCCACAGCTCTTTTCCCATTCGCTCTTGTCGCCCCGCAGATTCCAGCCACCTGGCTTCCCTGAGTCTGGTCTCTGTTCAGCACCATGAGAGAGCTGTCACCTACGCAGCTCCTCTTGCCCTGTGCTGCCCTTTGTGGGAGCCTGCTGACTGGGTGCTGGGCAGTCTCAGGACTCCGCTCACTGGTCTCTTTTCCATCAGGAATCAGAGTCTTACAGTGACTATGGTCCAGTTTTTGAGGACTGTTGTTGGTCTGTTTTGTCTAGTTTTCCATAATATTAGTGAGATGGGAAGTCTGGTCCCCATTACTCCATTATGGCCAGACACAGAATTCTTGTGATACAGTTTTTTTCACTAGAATTGGGAGGGTATGGTCTCTCAAATTCTAAACAAAACTCAAGCCATGACACTTTCTTGCACAAAGGACTTCCGTGAGCTCCCATTACCTGTAGGATAAAAGCTGCCCTCACAACCCAGAAAGAGTGCATTCTCATCCCCCACCCCAAGCCCTGTCCCTGATGTATCCAGTCCTGGGTCAGTGTTGGCATTTGAAACAGCCAATGAATGAGCGACACCGAAGTCTGGAACCCAGTAAGCTTGGGATACCTTCACAGTCCTATGATATCCTGGTAGAATTTGTTGAGGCCACCAGAGTGAACTAGTGAAATGAATGAGGAACTCTTGCCCTGACTCTACCAGACGGGTCTCCTATGGCCGTCATAACTAGGCTCTGCCTCCCCCTTGGGGGAGAGCCCATGTCTCTGGCACGACCCAGTCCTATCTAGGAACAAGAGCAGGGGACCTCAGGAGGGATTCCTGGCTCATGGAGCACCATACGGAGAAACACCGGGGGCCTGAATGCCTTTCCTCGGGCCAGGAGGGACTCTCCTAGGTGCTTCCCATACTTGAACCCATGTAGTCCTCCCTGCGAGCAGGTAGCTCCCAGTTTGCAGGTCACCAGCCTCTCGGGCAGTCAGAGGGTCAGAGTGTCTGAGCCTCTCGGTCTGGCGGCTATGCACCTGTGCGCCCACTAAGCAGCAGGTGGACAGGAGGCCCGTCACGGGTTGTCCTGCAGCTTCAGCTCAGGTGTGTCAGCACATTGCTACCACCAGAAGCAAATCTGTGTCCCCCTCACTCATCCCAGTTCTTGGGGGTGAAAAGCTCTTACGCATGTTTGTAGTGTTGCTGAGTCTGATTGTTCTGATCTAATGTCCTCTTTCCCTAGCTTTATAAAGGCAGCCCTTTGAGTTAGTTCCCATCCCTCTAGCTCCAGCTCACTGACCCAGCAGTGAGGGATCTGTCAGAACTCACTGTGGAGACCTGGCTGCAATCTGGAAGGAAGGGGTCGGCCCCAGGTTGAGTTTGGCTAGGCTCGCCTGCTTCTGTCCCACTGGTGGCTGGGAGGAGGCGAGGGACCAGAGCCCCTGCCCAAAGCACAGTATGCCCTCGGCCCCCTTTGCGGGCTTTGTTCACATGTGGCCTTTCCATTCTCAGACCCGGGCTCTTTCCGGGCATACCTCTGTTCGCTCCAGCAGACTGTGTGCTAGTCACCATCCCCACTGCTGGGGAAAGGCAAGAGCGCAGATGCTCAGTTATCTGCCCCTCTCCCCGCTGACACAGCTGCTAGGAACACGCATTGGACAGTCCTCACTTAGGACACCTCCCCGTTTTTGTTCCTAACGACAAGTCTCAAAACTCAACTTTGGCTGATTTGAATATAGAAATGGTCGATAACAACTACAGAAAGGAATGTCAAATTATTCTAATTAGAATAGTTAGTTTCATTATACAAAGTTACATTTTACATTATACTAAATACTAATATTTAGTATTACTCCAAATACTAATTACTCCAAATACTAATTTGGAGAGGCTACTCTTTCTTCTTTTCTCACGTTTCAGATAATATTTCATCCAGATCCCTCCAATGTGTTTTTGTCACACCTGCTCTTCAAGCCATGAAAACTTTTCCTTGGAGAGTAAGCCACACACTGTAAGTCTGCACACCAGCGGCGAGAGGCCTGAGGACTGTCCACAGTACGAGCGTACCGTGTTACCAGCCCCCAGAAGCCCGTCGTCCCCCTTTCCAGTCCCAGACCCCAAAGCAGACCAGTAGCCTGATGGCTGACACCATTGCTCCATTTGCCCATTTTTGACCTAGAACACAATGCACTCATGCCACACGTCCTCCTCCGCGTCCAGCTGCTATTGTTTACTCGAGGCTTGTGGGTTCTAGGTTTTATATGTGTTGTGCGTATCAGTAAACGTTTATTCTCACGGCCATGGCCACGAGTCCATGGGACTGCTGCTGACATTTCCCTGAGTTCTGACCTCTGGCCATCGCTGGTGGTGTGCTGTCACAGGTCCGTGTGGGATTCGAAGTGGCTGTCCGCGAACACTTCTGCTGTGACAGGCTGGTGCCCAGTGCGGGCACATACAATGTAGTAAACACAGTGTTCCGGAATGGTTCCACCATGTATACGCCAACCAGCACGTGTGGAGTCATATCCTCGCCACACTTGACTTTGTCTGTTTGCATCTTAGCCTCAAGGAGGGAATATGGGTATCGGGTCGTGGTTTGTGTTTGTGGTTCCCTGGTGACCCATGAGCTGAGCACCTTCCATGGTTTTGGCTGCTTGGATATCCTCTTTGGGAAGTGCCTGTGCAAGAGTTTTGCTCATTTTTCTATCAGATCGCCAGTCTTCCCTTATTGATTTGTAGAAAATTTAAAGAAGTTTTGTCTTGACTTTATGTGCGCAGGAAGCCCCTTTGTGGCTTACCTGTTCATTCTGCTGGTGGTATCTTCCACTGACCAAAGTGTTTCATCTTACAGTCATCCAGTTTGTCATTTTTCTGTTCTGGTGATGCTTTTTATGTCCTTTTGGAGCGGGCCTTGCCTGTGCCGTGACCATGAAGGTAAAACCATTGTTTTAGTGTTTCCCACTGAAATCTCAGATCCCCTGGAAGGGGTTTCTTGGGCACAGTGTGAGTCAGGGGATGAGACTTGTCTGTCCCGTCTTTGGTCCAGCTGGCCTGGCCCCAGGTGTTGCATTGCCGATCCTCTCCCTCTTTATCGGGTAATCATATCTTTGTGGGTCTGTTTCTGGCCTCTGTCTTTTGTTCCATTGGCCTCTTTGTCTGTCATTGGGTCAACACTTTGTGCCATAATTACTCTTACTCTTGGTGCATTGTGGTATCTGCGGTGTGTTCTCAGCCTTGTGTGCCTTCAGGATCGCTCCTGCTCTTCCCGGCCCATGGGCATTTGCCCATGCATCTCAGAGCCAGCGTGTGCATCCCTGGCCATGCTCCAGTCATCTTGCTTCTGTTTCAGCTGGGCGAGACATAGCACTTCGGAGTGATGCTTCCTCTGCAAATGTTAGTTTAAAGCCACAAACAGCCATTGACATTAAGACTGCTGGGTTTAAAAATTTGTTTTGTAACCATGCATTTGTGATCTCTGATATGTAGCTGCTTACTGCCTTGCTCTATAAAAATCTTGAGGTCATTCCCCAGGAATAAAAACTAAATCTGGCTTGGTTTATTTGTCTTGTAACGAACTATTTCTTTTGAGCTGACTGATCTCCGTAAATATCTAAAACCAGGATTAACTGAGATGATTTCAGGCTAATGTGTCACCCTTGGATAGATTCCATTGTCCAAAAGAAGGTGAGGGAGAAGCCTGCAATGTCTGAGGCTTTTTGAGGATTTGGATATAAGGTGAGCCATCACATCAGAGAGAAGCCACTGGAAAGGCCACACCTGCCTGTGGGTAATTGGTGGACCGTGGCCAGATGTGATGCCATTTCAGGTGGTAGAGGTTTGGGGCTTGACCCAGCCAGAGGGCAGCATGACCCGGCAAAGCTGAACCTGGAACATGAATTGAGTTTAGTCCTAGTATGGGTTTGGGGGGACAGGGGGAGTCAGGAGAAGCCAAGAAGGAGCAGCTAGGGGCAGCAGGGAAGCTGAGAGAGAATGCCCGTGTCTGCAGGGGAATTGTGGAACGAGGAGACAGTGTCCCCAGCCAACTTCTGCATTTTTGCTTTGGCGCCTAGTGGGGGACGATCATGGCATTTGCAGGGAAAGGAAGGAATAGGATGGAAAGAAATGGACAACGGGACAGTAGCAAATGTTCTATTGTGGACCTGGGATTTTTGAGATGCTCACTCAATGTCCAAGGGGAGATGTTGTGTAGACATTTGGATAAACAGATACAGAATGCAGAAAGTCCGGGAGTCACCTGTGCATCAGTGGAGTTGAATGCCTGGATAAACTTGTAGAGTTAGAGATGGAGCAGAAAAGGCACGTCGCAAACCTTCGGGGTGAGTGGGGGGCTGGAGTTTGAGAGGCAACGGGGCGTACAGTGAGGTCACATTCCATCTCTGCCCCGGCGGTGTGGCTCAGCACTCCCATCTTCACAGTGGGGGCCCGGGATTGAGCTCAAAGAGTTCTCAGGAAAATTAAGGGGGTGAGTGCACACAGTGAGTGAGCTGCTCCTGTCCCGTAATCACTGGCTCTGGCGACCTGGCTGCTGCAGTTATTGTCGCTGTTGTTGCTCTGATCGCATTTCAGTATAACTGAAGGCCAGAAGCAGCTACAGCCGCCCAGGGAAACTGGGTGGAGAAGGAGTCTAGGACAGTTCCTGAAGGTGGTTTCTGGATGGATGGGGAGAAAAAAGCCTCAAATGGTACAAAATCCCCACCAAGACTGTTGCAAGTCCAATTTTAAAACAAATGACACTGGCAGATTGAAATATGTAAATGAAAGAAGACATGACAGACAGATACTAAGAAAGAAAAACTGGTATGAGAATATGGATCTCAGACGAAATAACTCAAAGTGGAAAAAAAAAAAGTAAGGAGAGAAGTTCTGTGTACCAAAAATAGAGCATCTTATTTATAAAGGAAATTTAGACGGGACCACCATATGCATGGACGTGTATTCCTGGGGAGAGATTGTGGTGGACCTTTCTCGGAAGTAAGAGATCAAGCTGGTAAATAAATGGAAAAATAAACTCTAACAAGTATATATAGAACTTTATACCCAAAAGAGATTCTCCTTTTTCCCAGAGGTGTGTGAAATATTCACCCAAGTTGAGTATATCCTATACCACAGATGGATTGTTATAGATTTTAAAAATCTTGGGGCACCTGGGTGGCTCAGTGGGTTAAAGCCTCTGCCTTCAGCTCAGGTCATGATCTCAGAGTCCTGGGATCGAGCCCCACATCAGGCTCTCTGCTCTGCGGAGAGCCTGCTTCCTCCTCTCTCTCTCTGCCTGCTCTCTGCCTACTTGTGATCTCTGTCTGTCAAATAAATAAATAAAAATCTTTAAAAAAAAAAAAGTTAAAAAAAATAAAAAATAAAAATCTTTGGAGCGCACAGAGCACATCTGCTGACAGCCGTGTAATTAAATAGATGCCAATCACAAAAAAGACAACAAAAAATAATCCACTGGAAATTTCGGAGCTACACTTCTAAATAATCTGTGGGTCAAGGAGAAAATTAAACTGGAAATTACAATACAATTTAGAACTGCTTCCCAATCTTAGTGCTGCATGTTAACACCATGGGATGTAACCAAAGTGGTTTTCAGAGAAAATTTCATAGCATTAAATGTATATATTATAAAAACGAGAGGTTAGAAAATGCAGGAGCTAAACTTTCAACATAAGAAGGTAGGAAAACAGAACAGAAAAATAAGTGCAAATTAAGATAAAGGAAGTAATAAAGCAGAAACTAACGAACCATTTATTCATTTAGCAATTATATTTTGAGCTCCTCCTTTCTCCTGCTTTCTTCTAAAAACTGTTTTAGGCACTGGGGATACATTTGCAAACAAAACCGGGTCCCTGTCTTTATGGGCCATAGGAACAGACTGTGGTATGTTACTGGAGTAAAAGGATAAAACCATACGATTATCACAATAGAGGCTAAATGAGTATCTGATAGAATTGCCCGCTCTGATTTTTTTTAAAAGTTATACTTGATGGTTAAACATTAGAAGCGTTCTCATTAGAGCTAGGAATAAGGCAAGGATATTCCCTGTCTCAGCAACTATGTAACAGTGTATTGGGAATTCTGGCCAGCAGTGTAAGGCAAGAAAAAGAAATAAGTTTAAAAAGCTTGGAGAGGGGGCGCCTGGGTGGCTCAATGGGTTAAAACCTCTGCCTTTGGCGCAGGTCATGATCTCAGGGTCCTGGGATCAAGCCCTGCATAGGGCTCTGCTCAGCAGGGAGCCTCCTTCCCCCTCTCTCTCTCTGCCTGCCTCTCTGCCTACTTGTGATCTCTGTCAAATAAATAAATAAAATCTTAAAAAAAAAAAAACTTGGAGAGGAGGAAACCAAATTATCATTATTCTTGAATGATATTAGTATCGAAATAAAAACCCCAAAGCACATCAGTCACATGACCAGGATTTTCAGAACTAATGGAATTCGGAAAGATAAAAATTAGTTTTCTCATTATACCTAAACAATACACATTGTTTCTGTGGGAACATATTTATGTTGGTAAAGGCATTAAGAAATATCTGGAAAGATCAACACCAAATTAATAAGATGGGTTTTCTCTGGAGAGGGAAGATAGGGCAGGGATTTTAGGTAATGATAAATAGAGATCTTAGATTCAGGTTTAGATATTTTTGAAGGAGAAAATATTTCATAAATTGTGAGTTAAAACCGCAAGTTACATATAATAGGAAGTTATTTGCCTTTTAGCCTGTCCCCTGTAAGGAGGGGAGTTCCCAGCCGAGAAGACTGGGGCTCTTATTCAGCCAGGCAGTGGGACTCCGGAACCCACAGGACAGGGCTCGCTGCAGAGCAGACCTTCAACAGGTACTATCAAATCAATGAGAGCCTAAGATGGCCCATTGACCTCCCATCCATCTTAAATGTCCCCACCCAGTCTGAGGAAGAAAGAGTAGAGAATGGGCTCCCCAAATAGCCGATCCCTGCTCATCTGCTCATCCTGTAGAAGAGTCAGCCTGGCAATTCCCCACGGCCAGCTTGCGAGGTGGGCAACCCAGGCTCTAGTAACACCGCTGGAGGGACGGTCTGCTGGCCGAGGTCCCGGGGGGCCTTACCGCCTCCTGCGGCTGGAGGAGGAGCGGGGTGGAGTGGGGGTGGGGTGGCTGAAGGCCCCCAGGGAACATGGACTCAGCATGGAGACCAGATTTTTGGAACCCGGTTTTGGACAAGGAACTTTTTAAACGTGATTGTTTTCTTTGGAATCCGTAGAAGAGACACAGATACTCCTTGTGTTTAGTTTTCTGTCGTACCATCTTCACTGAAACTCTGTGACTCCATCACTGCCCCCAGAAAGCCCTGGCTTATGGCTGCACTGGGTTTACCTGTAAACCCGGCCTCTTCCTTTCTCCCATGATGATCTTTCTTGCACTCGCAGGAGTGGTCCCAGTGCCGTCTCTGGGGGAGGACGTTCCTGCTGCAAGCATCCTTTAGGGTTGCATGTGTGCAATCCTTTTCCTTCCTTGGGGGCCAGTGCTTCGGCCTCCAAGGCCTGTTGGGGAAAGTGCCCCTGCCCTGTCTCCCCCTGCTCCGTGGCGGTGGAGGCCAAGGACCCGTCGCTGTGCCTTTGGCCTTCTGTGTGGGTGGCCCTGCCTCGGCTGTGGGGAGGGTTTAGCGGCATTTTGTGTCTTCCTCATGGAGCTCGAATTTGGGGTCCTTGGGCTTGTGCATCGGGCAGCGGCTGCAGCTGGGAGAGCCATGCTCCCTGTGTGGCCTTTGGCACCAGGATAAAAGAGCGCTGCCTTCATAGAGGATACGTGTTTTTTTCCAGTGGAATGAAATTAATTAATTTCACAGAGAATTAACTAGTAAGTGAATCAGGCACATTTGTTTAGGTTCAAACCAGCGTAATAAATGAATTTGATGGCGGCTCATCTTTGAAAAATGTCCCGCGTCCCCTTTTCAGAGTCCTGGAGGCTCCCTGTGGTCGGATACCACCTTCAGCCTGCCAGCCACTTGTGGTCGTTAGTGGATGGCTCTGAGACCAGAATCCAGCAAATTCAGTGTGACAAGTGATAAGATGCACCCGTCTCCGCTTGTCGCCTCACACTTCCCACACTGACCCTTTTCGGTTACTGTTCTGCCCACTCACGTGGCCTCGGGAGCTCCCGCAGCATTTTTGCCCATCTGCTTGGCATTTCACTCTCCAGGACTTGTGTCATTTCAGACGTGGAGAGTGGGTCTCGCTGCTCGCTTCCAGAACAGTGAGAAATGAGACTTGGAGTTCCAACTGCGGAAAGGCTTGGAATGTCAAGTTCCCCTGTTTGGGCCCATGTGTGTTCGTGCCCCCGGGCCTCCCTGTGAATTGCAGTGTGTCTTTACCTTCCCTGCAGAGCTGTGTCTTCTGGCCGTGGGGGTACCAGGGGGCCTCACTATGGAACAGGTGCCCAGGGGCACGGCGCCGTCCCTGGTCACAGTCACGCATGTGCCAGGAAGTTCTCTGACTCTGGCAACTTCATGCACAAGTTGGGTGATTGTATGAGAGCAAGTGTTTCCAGACATGTTTTGAGGAAGGGCTTGTAGGGCTCCAGAATTGTGCTCTGATGATCAGTGGGGCTCCGTACATCCCTGCTGGCCCACTTGGTCCCATCTGTGCCCTTTTCCACCCCCAGCCACACCGGCCCGCTCAGAAGCATTCTATATATGATTTCTCGGGGAGTGGGGGATAGCCTTGCTACTTTAAATTTGTTGGTAACTAGGGAATGAAGTGAATACTCTTTAGTCCAGAGGGTGACTGCTTTGGGGATAAGGGGACAGAGAGTCTTGGATACATGGCTGATGGGGCCAAAGCTGGGGTGGGAAGAGAAGGCGGTGGGATGCAGCACCCCCCCATTCTGCCACCTTTTGGTGCAGAGCTCGGACGGACGAGTTCCAGATTCTAAAATCAGATCTGCTCTTCCAGGCTGAAGGTAGGCTAATAGAATGTAGCTTCTTTATTTAGCAGGATGGCCACTCCTCCCATGCTCTTTCAGTGTTTAGTTACATAGTTTGAATTCCTTTATTCATGTTCTAGCCCCAGACCCTGCAAATGTCAGTTTCTGCCCTAATAGGAAAATTGAGGCACAGAGGTCTTTGAGCCCACTCACTGCCCACAGACGGCACCACCATCCTGGGGCCCGAGTCCCCACCTGGGCTCTTCCTCCAGCTGAATTTCACCATCGTAGTGACCCAGTGGCAGGCATCCTCAAGACCTTCTTGGCTTAAAGAGAGGACAAGTTCGCTCGGTGAGTTAGTTCAGGCTTGAAAAGGTGGATGAAAGGTGATTTTGAAACTCAGCCAGTTGTACACCAAAGACCGTGCATTTGACTCTGTGTTTCTTTTATCTGAGAAAAAGAACTAGACAGAAAGATTGACTGCAGGTATTAGGTTTGGTTTTCTCGGTGGTATGAGTTAGCCCTTCTGACATGATCTTGTAGAGGGTCCAGGTGTATTCTGGGCTTGAGTAAATGAGTGACTACAACCCAGGACAGTGGGAGCCCAGCTTCCCACAGCTGGGGAGGGAGTCCCAGGAAAGCAGAATGTGCTTGGGCTTGGTTCGGAGTTGGAGGTGTCAGTGTGAACTCATGGTTCTAGTAGATTTGTGGACACACATGGAAATGCCTGTGTGGCTCTGTGCGCGTGTGCATCTCATTCCTAGCTCTGTCCACTGGAAAGTTCTGGAAGAACCATGGCAGTAAGCACCCCTCATGTGCAGAGCTTGGTGCCCGAACCACTCTTCAGTGAAAGGAACCATTTGCCCCTGACGCCCAGCCTCACTTGTGGGTCTGGAGCAAGGAAAGCGCACTTGAAAATCGGGAGACACTCAGTGTGCGTGCAGGCTTCCCAGAAGGACACAGGGGCCAATGCCGAGGGAGGCGGAGCAGACAGAAAAGAGGAGGAGAAAACACCGCAGATATGTATGGATTGTAAGCTGTGGAATAAAATAAAAGTCCATTGAGGGCCTGCTCTTCTAAATAAAGGACTTTGTAAAAATGGGGAAGAAAGGAAAGCTCTGCCTTACAGTGGACTATGGACCAAAAGTGGAGGAGGGTGGTGGCCGCGGGCCAGGTGGGGGACCAGATGCTCCCATCACCGCCCTCTGCTCCCCAGGAGACAGTCCTGTGGTGGGGAGAACAGGTGCCCCACCAAGAAATCACCGGGGTTGCAGTGAACTGGCATTCTGTGCTTCTAAGGACAGGTGCCGAGAAAGTCACACATGACTTCTTGAGGATTCCCGCCAAATCGTGAGGAAGCCTCAGACAGCTCCCACCGAGGGGCAGTCTAGAAAATAACAGCCAGGATAGAAGTCTGGAAACAAAGGTTGGGAGTTTTTAGAGAGATAGGACAGCTCTGGGGTCCTGAATTTAGTCCTGGGCTGAGCTGGGGAAACAGCTAGAAAGGACCTTGTAGATGACTTTGGAATACAGACTGCTGCTTTCCCCAGGTTTGGTCACTGTGCTGTGTTGGTGGAGGAGAGTGTCCTTGTTCTTTGGAAATGCACACTGAAGTATTTAGGGGCAAAGAAGGGCGCCATCTCCAAATAAAGCTCCAGCAGCTTGGGATGTGTGTGTGCATGCGTGCACACGTGTATGTGTGTGGATAAGTGGATGGGAGGGAGGGGGAGAGACGGGATGATCTAGCAAATAGGGCAGTGTAGGTAGAGGTCCAGCGAATCTGGGTAGAGGGTGTGCGGGAGTTCCTTTTACTATTCTTGTCACCTTCCTGCAAGTTTGAAAGTATATGAAAGGGGCAGGTGTTTGCACACACCTGCTGGTTCAGCCCCCGCCTCCCTCCAACCCCGTGCATCCCCGTCTGGCCCAGCTGCACCGAGGGCTCTTGCTCTTGGAGCCCACCACACCAGCTGTGGCTCCTGAGACGCTGGCCCTCCACCTGCTCTGGCCTCGTGCGCATGGGGGCCCGTGGCCCGGAAACCCTGGAGCCGGGACGGAGCAGAGCCCTCTCCTATGCTCTGCTGCCTCCCTGGCGAGTGGCGGTGGGGCGTCTTCCTGTGCTTCAGAAATGTGAGGCCAGAAAGGACGTTGATGGAGAGGCAGGACCAGCAGGGACCCCGCTTTATCTCTCTGTCCTCCCGGAACTGTCAGGAGCCGCTGAACACCTGCTCAGGAGAACCATGCATGCGGCCGTGCGCCCACATCCGAGCGGAGCTGGCGGACCGGACCTCAGCTGAAGCCGATCCTGCCCTTGCAGGTTTTGTGAATAAAGCATCCCTGCTTCTGCTGAAGATGCACTGCTTTCTGACCCGACTCCATACTTATTCCTGAGCACCCTGCGGTTTGGGGTGAACTCTCTATTCTCATTTTGAAAAGATAGGCCTTTAATGGGGCTTAGAAAACTTCTCAGATACAGCAGGAAATCCAAGTTCAAAGCCTCACAGTTATCACAAAAAGCTGTGAGTATTTATTCTTTTCTGCTCCCAGCGCATTTCATGGAAAGCGCACTGTGGCGGGCCGGCAGCCTGCGTGAAGCCTCCCCCGTGGGCACGGGTGCCTCCAGCCGGCCCGCCACTTCTGCAGCAGAGCTCTGCTCTGCCCAACTAAATAATTCAGGTTCCATGAGCAGCCGCGGGCTAAAGGTCTGGCCGTGAATTATGCATGTGGCTTCTGGGATGCTTTGTGTTGGCTACACTATTGGTTTCCTCTGCGCACATCGAAGGGGGAGCATTGCCTTTGTCGGCCCTGCCCAGCAAACCCGGTCGCTGGGGAGTGTGCTAACCGGCCTCCTTGGGGATCGTGAGCTGGGAACAATGTCTCTGTGTGTGGCCCGAGCCTTTGCCCAGGGCCCTGGGGGCTGTGCCGGCTGACCCTGGTATGGACTCAGAGGGGTGGTTTGCGGTGAATGGTTGGAAGTATTTGGTTAAGTGGCATCACAGTGGCTCTTATCAGCTCTACCCAGGTAAAGTCCCTTGTGGTCTGCGCGCCTTGTCATGCTTGTCGGGGGCTGGCTGACCTGAGCAGCTACAGGTATGTTTGTTGGGAGGCTCAGGTGGCCGGGGGCAAGTGGCCCAGGACCCTGACCTTGAGTTGTGATTTGCATACTTCAGGGATGTGAGCTCAGGGTTTGGACGGGATGTTCTGGTGAGATAACGGGCTCAAGCTGTGTGGTGTGGAATTAGCTATAAAATCATAATCCCAAGGCATTGTCGATACATGTATAACCTGTAATGTGCACGGTTATCGGACCGGTGTAAAGAGGGTGGCTTTCCCAGTTTTCAGCACATCTCAAGTGGATTTTAAAAACTTTCTCACCAGGAAAGCATTTCTTTGACTCAAACAAAAAAGAAACCAAGCCGCAGGGAATGTTCTCTAGTCTGAGGCTCTAACGCGGCAGATCTGCTATTTTCTCCTCGCTCAGAGCAAGAAAGAGGCTCGGGCAGTGGGGTGGACTTGTGAGCCCTTCTCATTTCCTTGTCCTGCCTGGCCCTGGCCATTAGGATCACCCCTTTCTCAAAGGGGCACTCTTGTCCGTGCTGGGGAATAAGTGCAGAGTGAGTCTGAAGGTGGAGGTAGGAAATTGAGGCTTTGGTGGTGCGTCTCGAGAGCAGGGTGCCGGGCCCCCTGTGGTGAGGACATGTGCAGGGCGCTGGGATTTGAAGCCCGCTCGAGCAGCACCCACTCCCTCCCCCCTCCCAGGGCGCTGGCACCCACCACATGCCTTCAGTCAAAGTTGCTAGGAGACCCTCTGGTGAGGAGAGCTCGGGATGGACAAGCTTACACAGCCAGCAGTGGTCTCTGGTTTCCCTACTTCGAAGACTGTGTGTTCCTCAAGATCTGGCCTTTGTGAGGGAGATGGCGGAGTGTGTGGCCTGCCTCGCGGGGCTCAGGGAGCGGCTCTTTTGGGGTCCTCCTGCTCCCTCTCCAAGCTCCACTAGCGCTGGAGTTGAGGCCCGGCGGGCGTTCTCGTGGTTTCAATGAGAAACAAAACAGAAAGAAACAAAAGGAGACCGTGGGAAGGAGCCTCAGCTTCTCCTCCCGCGGGATGCAGGGTGCCTGGTGGCAAAATGACCCTCCCCGACTCCGGTGGCGGGGGTGGGGGGATTGGGCCATGAGAGCCAGCCCCTGGCCCGCCTGGCTCGCAGGCCTGTAGAAGGAGAGGGTATGCAAACCATGGGGGCAGGGAGACTCTTCCCTACATGCCTACATGCCTACATGTGCCTGTGTGTGTGTGCACCTCAGCCTGCCTCCTGCCCAACAGTCCGTGCCCGCCACCCTGAGGGAGCACCAGGGTCATGGTAGGGCATGCATGCGGGGTTAGGCACCAGGAGTGTCCTAACTTAATTTTAAAGCTCCTTTCTCCACTAGGCTTTTGAAGTGTCAGCTGTTGAGCTGTGAGTCTTAAAAAAAAAATTGGTATTTGCAGGTTTCATAAAAATGAGTTCCATCAACAGATGGGTCACTTTTCACTTCCGAGTTCTGTTCAGCCGCGTCTTCCCTTGTCCAGGCTCAGGCCGCGGCCCACAGCACCTGCCCGGCCCAGGGCGGGGTGCCAGACTCCCCTCCTCGCTGCTGCCCTGCATGGCCTGGGAGTGAGGAGGGCAGGTGTTCCAGATCTGCTGGCCAAGACACCAGGAGGTCAGAAAGCACCTCCACCCATGATGGGGTTCAGCTGCTCTGTCTGCAGTCTGTGGCTGGTCTTCTGGCGTGCTCCCCTGCCCTCACAGCCCCCATCTACCTGCCCCCTCCTGCAGGCCACCTTGTCCCTCAGCCAGGCCAATGGACCTGTGAAGGAGTGTCTTCTTGACCTTCCTTTGTTCTTCACTGCCCCCCAAGGTGCAGTCTATGTGTCATTTGCCCCTATGCCCAGACACACTGGCTCTGAGCCATGCCTCTTTTGTCCCAGGGCCTTTACACATCTGGCCACTCACTGAAGGCTCTTCGAGGTCCTCTGAGCCCAGTTACCTTTTGTCCATCCCTCAGTTCTCAGTTCAGCCTTCGTCGGCTCCAGGAAAGAAAGGCCAGAGGAAGAATGTTTTGGTGCTCATACTTAACAATGTGTTTTGAAAGTTATTTTGTGAGGATCACCTCATTTATCAACCTAAAATATAGCAGGAAAGTGCCTGCTAATTGCAAAATTATCCTGCTAGGAAGGTACAGAATAGCGCGTCTACATCACCTTTAGCTCATGGAGGTGAGACTGAACATAGCGACACACGGCTCGGAGCCATCTCAAGCCCCCATGCAATGACAGCCATGCCGTCCTTCCAGTTGTCTTTGGTTTCTGCATCTCTTTTATTGGTGACGTGCAAGTGCGCTTAAGTGTAAAGAAAATCAGTCCTTCCTCTGTGGAGTAGATCGTGTAGATTCCCCCAGGCTTTGTCTTTTGACCCAGCTTATAGTGTCTTTAAACTTTTATTTCTTTTTTTTTTTTAAAGATTTTATTTATTTATTTGACAGAGAGAGATCACAAGTAGGCAGAGAGGCAGGCACAGAGAGAGAGAGGAGGAAGCAGGCTTCCTGCTGAGCAGAGAGCCCGATGTGGGACTCGATCCCAGGACCCTGAGATCATGACCTGAGCTGAAGGCAGCGGCTTAACCCACTGAGCCACCCAGGCGCCCTAAACTTTTATTTCATTTTCATTTTTCACCAAGGTCCAGACAACAGGTGACGTTACGTGGGCTGAAGGTGTACAGCACAATGCTTTGGTGTTCGTATATATAGTGAGGATGGTTGCCGTGCATGTCTGGTTAATGTCTATCACACACAGTCACATGCTTTCCTTCTTAGGATGGGGACTTGTAAGATCTCTCTTCGCCAGTCGTCTCTGCAGCACGGTGCTGTGAGCTGTGTTCCCCGCGTGCCAAGACCTGTTTGTCTTGTAACTGGAAGCCCGTACCTTTGACCCCGAGCTCCCCTCCCCGCCCGCCCCACCAGCACCGCCCACAGAGTTTGGTGCCATCTGCCCCTTTATCCATCTTGTCGTCTTGTCTCTCATGGCTCTGGACTGGCGTCTTCCCTTCCAGAGTTTCTCTAATTTGAGGTTCTTGCCTTGAAACCTCTCGTTCAGCATGCCCCAAGGATCCCGACTTGATCACCTCTCCAGTGGTTTTCCAGTTGTCCCCGCACTGTGTGGCCTTCTGTTGCAGCCGTAAGTCCACAACTGCCGTGTGGCTCCAGGTGGGGCTGACCCCGCCCCCTGGCTCTGGTTTGCTTTGTTTTCCTAGCATTTCACATTTAGTCTTCCACATGAACTTTCACACTCCGCTTGTCTGGTTCTAATAAAACCTCTGTTGGGAAATCTAGGGGGAGGATTAACATCTGTGGGGCCCTGCCCCTCATTGCTGTGGCTACTGGACACAAATCAGAGGGCGCGGGGGTGCCTGTGAGCAGGAAATGGGCAGCTGTCACTTGGGGTGCTTCTGCGTGTGGGGACTGTGGAACAGAGCGATGCCAGGTGGTCCGTCTGGGTGACGGCGGAGTTGTTGAGTTCCCTGGGGGCCGGGCTCAGACCCCTGGCAGCTGGCTGTGCTGTGCTCAGCGTTGAGCCATGGGGCGTCCGTGCCGTGTGGTGAGCTTGGCATCTTGATGACAAACTCGCCCAGGGCCTCCCCTGTGGTCCTTTGTGAATGGCACCGGCAGATTCTACCAGGAGGCTTTCATCTCAAAAGTAACATGTACTGCACTGTGAGTTCTGCTGGGCCGCCAAGAAGAATGAAAATTGTCCTTCTCTCATCTTGTTTCATCTTCTGAATCTTATTTAAATTTTTGTCTATAGCAGTGTAAGTTACTAGGTTACTCTTTGACTTTCTGTTTTTCTTTTCTTTTCCAATCTAAATGCTTTTTGAGCTTTGAATGATTCCTGCCCAAGTGGCTTCTGGTTCCCACATGGGGCCCCTTTGACCGGATTCCTGCCTCTGCTTTTTTAGCCCTCTGTTCTCGGGGCTAGCAGGGCTGTGCCGTGGCCTCCTCCTGGCCCTCCGGGGCCCTGGTTGTGGCATGGCGGCCACAGGCTGGTCCTCTGCCTACTGCTCTCTTCGTGCAGCTGTGGGCGGGCATCAGCCCAAAGGGTAGCAGGGCCTCAAGCTGCCTTGCTGGTCGTCACTTTCCCCACGGCTGGCCCCTCGTCACTAAGTAGAAAATGCATTTTCGGTTGGCCTAGAGCTGGGGCCAACAAACTAGTCCCCTGGGCTCCTTCCTGCCACCAGCCCTGATGGCTGACTGTGCATGGTGGGACAGGAGCATGGGATGTAGCCAACGAACCCTGTTTCATTAGTTAGCTTTGCTCCTCCAAGCCTCACACCCATGTGGGTTAGGGGTGTCCTCTGTGGTTGGCAGGCCATGGCTTGGCCTTGGGTCTCCATGGTGTTAGGACCATGTGAATGGCACCTGTGGAGGGGACAGCCCTGTGTAGGATGGTGGGATGTGCTGTCTGTATTGAAGAGGACGCGTGCATGGCAGAATGTGTGTCCAGTCCAGCTCCTGGCCAGTCTGGGCCCTTCCCTTGGGTTTTGCTCACCAGGCCTGCCCATGTGGGGACCAAGAGCCCCCATACGCTGCTCACATGAGATGGGAGATGGTGACACAGGGCTCCCGGAGCACCTCCTCTTTCCTTTGTGAAGAGAGTGAGTTATTCAGGAACTTGCCTAAAAGACAAAGGAACGCACGCTCTTTGGGGCTCTTCTGTAGACGCCCGGAGCCAGCCTCCTGCAGCACATGTCGTGTTTTCCGCTCTGGAGTGGCCTTTGATGAGTTGTCACAACACGTGTGGTTAGATAGACGTCTGGACGTTATGCCACGCTTGCACATCGGGACCGTGCCTGTGCAGAATAGGGCGCATGTGTGAGCGTGTGCTTTCCTACAGCAGATGTTCCCTCCTGACACCGAGCGGCGTCCTGGGTCCTGGACACCCCATCTGGGCCCCTTTGCCTCTGCTCACCCCACGGGGATCACCCGGGAGTGCTGTTGTGTGTGCAGCATGCCCTCAGCCGTGGACCTGTGGCGTGTGGCTGTGGTTGCCCCTCTCCTGGATCCGCGCCCCGTTCCATGTCCCTAGAACGGCGCCGGGCATGTTGCAGGCACTCGGCGCGTGGTGTCGGCTGAGCGGGGGCTTTAGAGAAGGCAGATCGGGGAGAGCCTCCCCCGAAGGCTGGCTGGGCCCTGCTGGGCAGGCGTGGCGGACACGCGTGCAGGTGAGGTGTGTGCTGGTCCCACAGAACTGACTGGCACCGACCTGAAGGACTGCGTGAGCAACCACAGTCTGAGCAGCAATGCCAGCCTCCCCAGCGTGCAGAGCTGCCGGCGCCTGCGTGAGAGGAGGGCCGCCAGCTGGGCCGTGTCCTTCGAGCGCCTTCTGCAGGACCCTCTCGGAGTTCGCTACTTCTCTGTGAGTAGACGGGTGTGGTGGGGCCCAGGGGTCCATGAGGACCCTTGGCCTGGGCTCCTCCAACAGGACCTGGGACTCAGACCCCATGACGCCTACTGCAGGGGGGTCACACCTGTCCACCTGTTCTGCACACTCGAGGCCAAGGGGCTGAAGGGGGCGCCCTGTGCCCAGCCTGGCCTTGGCTGTGTGCCAGGGAGCTCCCTGCAGCAAGGGGCACGGGAGCTTCTTAGAAATGCTTGGAGGCGGCATGTGGCTAGGCCATTTAGGGGGAAGGGGCTCTCTGACCTTGAGGAAGCCACTGGGAGTGCGCCTGCGGTCCTTAAAGTGTGCAGTGTTTCGGTCCGGGGCATGTGGCTTCAGGTAATTTGGGGAGAGGTGCTCCTTCTCTCACCATAGAGCCCTGATGTCTGTGAAAAGCAGGCACAAGGAGGAAGCAGGAGCACAGCAACAGCTTGGGAGTGGCGGAGGGGGCAGATGCCGCGGCCACTACCTGCTCGTGTGTGAGGGCTCACGGATGCTGTCTTTCTTAGGATTTCCTGAGGAAGGAGTTCAGTGAAGAAAACATTTTATTCTGGCAGGCCTGTGAATACTTTAACCATGTGCCTGCACACGATAAAAAAGAGGTGAGTGTGTTTATGCCCAGAGCGTCAGATGGTGTCACCGTGGCCTAGCATCTAGTGTCCTCATACGATTTCGAAATGCTGCTTTTTCAGAATAAGGTTTTTTGTGTATATGATATTCAATCTTGCGTGAACATGGTGTGTGTAAACACCCTTCCCATGAATTGTTTCCCAGCATGCGTGCTGCTGCTCGGTGTGTTGAAAGGGGAGCTTAAATCCCCAGGCAGAAGAGCCCCTCACCATGTCCATTTGTATGGCCTCGCTGCCTGCGCCGCCTGCACCGGCTGCTGAGCCCCCGTGGGCACGGGTCCCGGTGCATGCTGCAGCCCACGTGAGGCTGTCCGTGGTCCTCCACCTGCCACTGGTGGGGCCTCTTACCCACTTGCCAAGCCTGGTGCTGTGCACACTGAGCTCCCCCTCTGCTGAGGCTGCAGGCATGAGGCCCCGCACATGGATGGTGCCCCCAGACACCCCCCAGGCCGCAGCACCTGAGTCTCTGAATAGTTACGGAGTCCCTGAAAAAATTCAGGGAGGAGCCAATTTGGTGAAAAGTTTTGTACTGGCTTGGACTTCTATCTATTAATTTATTCACGAGGGAACTATTCAGGGGACCTCAAGAAAACGCATCTCCAGTGCCTGGACCCACGTCTAGCATTTGGAACATGGAGGGACGGCAGCAGCACGCATGCATGTGGCGGGGAGGGGCTGGGCCCACGCATCCCACTCACATGCATGTCCTTCAGCTCTCCTACAGGGCCCGCGAGATCTTCAGCAAGTTTCTGTGCAGCAAAGCCACCACCCCTGTCAACATTGACAGCCAGGCCCAGCTGGCGGATGACATCCTCAGTGCGCCTCACCCCGACATGTTTAAGGAGCAGCAGCTCCAGGTGACTGTGCCTCAGTTTCCTACGGGGACTCATCCCAGGGCTCTCTCCGGGGCGGTGGGAAAGGGAGATCGCGCTCGTGAGCCAGCTACCAGATGGGGCAGAGAGGTGCCAGTGGGCGTGTTGTGGCTGGAAGAAGCCCCAGAAGCCCCGGGTCCCCCACCAGGCTCTTGGGGAGCGGGCTGCAGTTGGGGAGGGCCCTGTCTTCGGTGACCTCTCTCTGGCCTCTCCTGCGTCAGCCTTTGTGTGATGTCACGATACGTGGAGTAGTTCAGTCCTAGGGCATCGCTGTGATTAAAAGGGTACATGGGACCTAATATGTTTTAGAGCCTGTGTCCCACTGACCCCCTCAGGGATGATGTCTGCTGCTCAGTCCCATGAATTACGTGGGGAAAACGGAGGGAAGTCCTTCCAAGGTTCTCACGTCCTGCTGGTCTGCAGTTACTCTGGGTCTCATTCTTATTTAACAAAGTAGAGCTTCTCTGGGCCCGCGTGTTAGCTAGCTAGCTACTTCGGGAGCTGAACCGTGCCGCATGTGCCCTGCAGATCTTCAACCTGATGAAGTTCGACAGCTACACCCGCTTTCTCAAGTCCCAGCTGTACCAGGAGTGCATCCTGGCTGAGGTAGAAGGCCGCTCACTCCCTGATGCGCAGCAGGTCCCCAGCAGCCCAGCCTCCAAGCACAGTGTCAGCTCTGAGCACTCTAGCGTGTCCACGCCGAAAAAGGTGCCTGCGCCCTGGCCATGTCCTCTCAGAGAGGGGAGCTGCCCTGTGGGGAGCAAAAGCAGAGGCTGCTGGGACGCAGCCCCCACTGGGACACAACCCCCTGCCAGGATGCAACCCCCCATCCCCCGCCAGGACACGGCCCTCCTGGGATGCAGCACCCCCTCCCCGGGATGTACCCTGTGCCCGTGGCTGGGGGTGGGGATTCTGGCCAGTGGCAGAGCTGCCCTGTGGCCGCTGGAGGGCTGAGCTGACCCACAGATAGCTTTATAGCTCTCCTCCACTTCCTTTCACTCTTCATGTAACGATGAAATCATGTCATGTTAACATCTCCATTGAATGGCAGCTGAGCGGAAAATCAAAATCAGGACGATCCCTGAACGAAGAGCTGGGGGATGAGGACAGTGAGAAGAAGCGGAAAGGAGCATTCTTCTCTTGGTCCAGGACCAGGAGCACTGGGCGGTCCCAGAAGAAGAAGGAGCATGGTGACCACGCAAATGGTTCGTGGTGTGCCGATGGGTATCCGGGAGGTGGACCACTGGGGCGCAGATGGAGTGGTGGGGCCGGGCCGGGAGGGTGCCTCTGGAGTGCTCAGAGCACAGCGCTGTGTCCTGGTGTGGCCCTTTTGGGGTGGGCCAGCAAGAGTGAACCAGGGCAGCGATAGTGCCTTTTGAAAAAGGGGTGAGGGTGCACGACAGCGCAATCCTCCTCAGGCCAGGGCACCCTGCCGGGGTGGGCCTCCCATCCGGTCCTCTTCTGGCCTTTTATAGGAAACTGGGAGGAGAAGAAAAATGGCAGTGTCCTACCTGTGCACCCGGACCACCTCTCGGTTTCCTGGCGAGGCTTTTTTCTAGGTGTGCATAGGGCTACATGAGCCTTCGGCATTTCTTGTTACTGTAAATCTGAAAGGCCATTTATTAAAAGGGATTTTATCCCTTTGTTTCTTTCTTGTGTGTAGCTCAGAAGATGGGGTGAGAGGGACAGGCTTGTCCTGGAAGGTGGGTCAGAGACAATGAGAGTGCTTTCGGGATAAGGTGGAGAAAGATAGCAGCTGACACCGGGCATGAAAAAGCATGAAGCAGAAAAGCCTTGGAAGGATTTTCTCCTCGAGGGATTCTTGGGAAAGGGATTATTTTTCAGGAAATAACCCATGGGCTCCAGGCCCCAAGTTTGGGGCATTTATGGAGACACCACTGGCAGGGAACACCTGAGGATGAGAGGTGGTGGCAGCTCCCGGGATGGGGCCTGTGCTGTGCCAGGTGGTCTGGATCAAATACGTTTGATCTCGTCCTCAGAGCAGCCGGCGAACTCAGTCTTCTTGTGCCCATTGTACGGATGCGTGCCATGGGTGTTACTACAAGCATTCCTTCTCAAGGCCAGGCAGACAGACTCGCAGAACTCAATCAGTGGGAGACCGCTGTGGGGGCGGGAGCACTTGTCAGATGGGGCCAGGGACCCCTGAGTACCTGGGAGACGGGAATGGGGGTCCGGCAGCTCAGAAGGTCAGTGGGACCCAGGGCTGCTGTGTCCTTATGTTTTGGCCTGCAGCCACAAGGCGTCGCTCGACTAGGGAGAAGGTCCTGTGTTCTCAGAGGGCCTCCCTGGGTCAGTTTTCGTGATCTTTAGTTTAGCCAAAGACAGCAGGGCATTCGGGTGATAGTAGCGATTGGCATGCTTGTGGGCTCACTTGAGGACTTGGTAGGAAGATGTGAGTTAAACCGTGAGTGGGCAGAGCTGCCTAACCTGCTGGGTGTTTTTATCGGTGCCCAGAAGCCACTTGAAGTAAAAATCCCAGATTAAATGAGGGGAAGGGAGGTCCTGCAGCAGGAGCATGGCCTTGTGTTTCTGATCTGCTGCTGGCTGCCGCTGGGTGTCTGGGGGCCGACTGTGGCCAAGGGCAGAGCAGAGCCACTAGCTGTGTCCTGGGGGCACGCCAGACTGCCGGCAAGGGGAGACCATGCCTCCAAAAGGCTTCTCCATGTCCTTCGTCTGCTCAGCCTGAAGGGTGGGGTTGGGAGAGGTGACAGTAAGTGGGGAAAAGTGACAAAAAGTGCTGTTTGGTTTTCTGAGTCCCCGTGTTTCCCCTTCAAGAGCCCCTGCACGCCAACGGAGGCCTGGGCCGCCGTGAGTCACAGGGCTCCGTGTCCTCCACAGGGAGCCTGGACTTGGTAAGTCATGCCTCCCCTGTCCCCAGGGTCACAGCTGATAAGTGATCCCCGCCTCCGTGTTCAGTCACAAAGCCCCACAAACGGGTGTGTTGGATGTGGGTGGCTGGGCTTGGGTTGGGGCCCTTGCCAGCCTTGGGCTCCTGGTCGCGTGGGTACCTGTGTGGCAGACGGGGGTGGGGGGCTGATCCTTGCGTGCTGATTTCTAGACTTACTGTGGATGCCCTTTTGCTCTCATTTGTGTTTGTCTCCCAGTTTGAATATTTCACTAAGGCAAACCTTCCTGTGTTTGTGCTCCTGTAGTGGGGGGCGTGGCCACATCAGGGGCTCCGCCTCCCCTTGCACCCAGCCCACACGGCCCAGTGTCTCATTAGGGGCGGGCTGGCTGTCAGCTCTTGTCTGATACCAGGTTTGGAAACCCTAACGGCTGCCAACATCCCAGTCACTTGTCACTGTCAAATGACAATGTAGCATATTATTACTTCTGCAGTTACACTGTGTAACAGTTAAAGCTGGAGGGGTTTACCCACCTGTCCGTTTGCTGTTGCTGCCCGCCAGATACCCTAGAACCTTGGCTTGAAACAAACACCCTTTATTCCTGCGTCCGTGTCCGTGGGAAGGGAATGGTTGGGCCTGTTTTATCATCGGCCTACCACCTACAAGCTACAGTTTCCGGAATGCAGCTGGGGCGGCAGAGAGTTCCAGACTGTCAGGAGGAGATAGTTGCTGGGGGGCGGGGGGGGGTGCGGGTGGTAGCACCTGCCAGGGCAGGTCACACATGGGAAGGACATCTGCGGGGGCCTGTCTGCAGCAGGGAGACGCTGGTGTAACTCAAAGACCCCAGGAGACGTCACGGAGAGACCCAGGGAGGGGTCTGCCACACACTGGGTCCATGCCCTGCCCATCAGGGGCCCTTGCATCAGAGTGCGGGTCCTGGTGCTGGGACAGAGTACTAAGTAGTGATGCCCTGCGCCTATGACTTAGTCAGTGAATGATGCAGACGGTCCCAAAACCCTCTGCCTGTGCAGCGATCCAGGGCCCTGCCTCCCCCTGCCCGCCCACCCCTACCCTGTGGCTGTGTCCCCCACTGGGCCCTTGGTGAACCTGGGCCACATCCTCACCCAGGCAGAGGTGTAGAGTATCCTCTGGGCAGAAGGAGCACCAGAGGCCTCAGCCTGGCCCTGGTACTGGCAGGGTGGGCCCTCTGCCAGCAGCTAAAGGAGGATCGTGGCCCATGCCCGCCCCACCCCACCCTGCCCACACCGGCCAGCTGGAGCCCTTCTCTGGGCGCCCTGCACACCTGCCCATAACACTTGTCTCCCGGCTCCCTAGTCGGAGGCCTGCAGGACCTCCGGGCCAGAGCGGGACAAGGCTGCCAAGCACTGCTGTATCCAGCTCCCGGATGGGACGTCCTGCGTGGTGGCTGTCAAGGCAGGGCTGTCCATCAAAGAGGTCCTGGCTGGGCTCTGCGAGCGACACGGCATCAATGGGGCTGCTGTGGACCTCTTCCTGGTGGGCGGGGACAAGGTAGGGGGCTGCGTGGACCCTCAGGGCCCTTCTCCTGGGGGATGCTGCCCAGGGGTGGGGGAGAACAGTGGGTCTATTTGTTTGGTCCACTAAATCTGCCCAGTCCCCTGAGGCTGTGGCTGGGTGAGGCCCTTTGGCTGATGGCTCTGCCGCCGGAGCCTAGCCGCCCTGCCCAGAGCCCTCGGCATATTAGCCTTCTCTTGTCTACACGAGGCCTCCATGGGGTGGCTGGTTTAGAAGCTGCGGTTTTCCGGCGCCACTGTACCTCCCCGTGCAATCTGGGAGCAGGTCAAGGGCACTGCTTGCCTCCACTCTGACCTGGTTTCTGTTCTCTCCATGCATTGCAAAGCCTCTGGTGCTGCATCAAGACAGTAGCATCTTGGAGTCTCGGGACCTGCGGCTAGAGAAGCGCACTTTGTTTCGGTACGAAAATGCCCCAGCTGTGTCCTGAGGGCTCCAGGGTCACGCAGCTGTGTCTGGGGACATCCCGTGAACCCTGCATGCTGGGCTGGGAAAGGAAGGCTGGTGCCCCCTTCGTGAGCAGGGTGGTGGGTTGACAGCAGCTGCATGCAGCCCCCAGGGACCCATGGGGTCAAGGGGCCACTCCATCCTGTGTCACAGCTACTGTGGGGCCACACTCAAGGGTACGTGGGGAGGACAGCAGAGTGCTAGCCATCCACCCGTGGGGGTGGGCATCTTTGCCGGCTATGACACCCAACTGGAAATCTTCCAGAAGCCCCACCCCTGTCCCTGTGGCTTCCTTCTTCTGCCAAAGATGCTCCACAGCTGCAACCTGGCGCCAACCCGGGGACCCCATGGAGCTGCCACGCTGTGGTGCCCTCTGGGAGGAACAGCTCAGTGTGCATGTGCAACAGCTCTGTTCGTGTGTCTCCCCCTCCACCCAGGCTCGATCTGGTTCCAATTAATCGGTCCGTGGGGCTCAAGGCCAAGCCCACCAAGCCCGTCACAGAAGTGCTGCGGCCTGTGGTGGCCAAGTATGGCCTGCACCTGAACGAGCTGGTGGCCAGGCTGGTGAGTGACCCAGGGGCCCCAGGCCTCGATGTTTCACGGACAGGGGCAAGCCAGAGCAAGGGCCACAAGGCCCTGGTGGGAAGGTGTCCCAGTAAGTGGAGGTCCTTGTGGCTTGTTTGCCCCTGCTCACTCCCAGTGGGCTCTGGGTGATCATGGAGATGTGGCTTTGATCCAAGGACTCCAAAAAGAGAAACACACCCCTAGAGATCCCTGGAGTCCCCCTGCCGTTTGCAGGTGTACTCCGCTGGCTGAGTGCTGGGGGCACTGATGCATCCTGCGTGTGAGTGGCTGCCAGACTTCTGCTGGCAGCCTCATGGGAGCGCTCTCCCTGACATGCCCAAGTCCTGTCTGCACCTCTAGATTGAAAACCTTGTCATTTCAAGCAGGGCCCCTGGGGTATGAATAAGGTGAGTGGGTGGGAGCTTTGGGACAAAGACACCAGCGTGAACCTGGGCAGAGTACCCTGTCCCTGTGAGCAGAGGGTGTTTGCAGGAGACGTCCTGGGACCTGAGACCTGGCCTTTGCCGAAAGCCCTGCATTCTCAGCATACTCCCCTCCTTTGCTGCAAAACGTGGCGATTAACCACAGTGTTTGTCCTGCATTCCTTCTTCAGAGATAAACTTTATCAGAGCTATGATTTCAAGTACTTCTAGGATTTTTTTTTTTTTTTGAGAGAGAGAGAGAGTACAGGTTGGGGGCGGGGGCGTGAGAGACACAGAGAGAGAGAGAGAGAATTTTCAGCAGACTCCCACACAGGGCCCGATCCCCTGACCTGAGATCATGACCTGAGATGAAATTAAGAGTGGGATTCTTGGACTGAGCCACACAGGTGCCCCACCAGTATTTTAGGATTTTAATTTTGCACAGACACCCTGAGGGTAGCCAGAAGCCCCTTCCCCAGCTCAGCAGGGAGGCCCACTGGCCGAGGCCAGGCTGTGCTGGTCAGGGAGGGGCATGGCTGAGGCATACTGCTTTTACTCTGTTGTGATTCTTAGCTAGTGCTCCACCCCTCGTGTCTCAGTCTTCCTCTCTGTAAACTGGGGTGAGTCTTAGGAGCACACCCCTGGGCTTGTTCCTGGATGAGCTGTGTTCTGGCTGCTGAGACCATCACCTGAAAGAGCGGGTCCGCTGCCTTGAGGCTCTGGCCACAGAGAATTCTTGTGGAGCAGGTCGTGGCAGATGTGGCTTCTTTGGTGAATGGTGCCTACCTACGTCGGGAAGGTGGAAAGCAGGGCAGCCCTGTGGGCTGGCGCTCCATTTCCTCATGGGCGGTGCCAGGAGCTGGAGGTTACTCCCCAGTGGGACATCGGTCACTTTTAGCGTTCTCTCGACTAACAGAACTCAGGGACCCGAACTCCAAGTTCAGGGTCTTTTGTCTGTGTAGTTGGCCAGGGGGAGGGGACATTCCACTTTCATCTCTCACCCTCTGGCTGCGTCTGAGGGGCCGGGGACTGGTTTACAGTGAGCAGACTCATTGCAGCTCAAAGCTTGGCCCTGTGGACTGAAAGGTCTGCAGTGTTCACAAGGCTTCCTTCCCCCTGGGTCTCAGATCCCTGTCCCTGTGGGCCAGCCGGTACTCAGAAGCTGGGTGGGCAGCCCTGGGGAGGTCCCACGCATGTTGGCTGGGCACCTGTGGAGTGCCCTCTGAGGCAGCCCTCCGAGGTGACAGGATCTGGGGTCCCCTGGCATGTGACTCCATCATACCTGGGATTGTCTTCCTGTGAGCAGCTATTTCAGAGAGTTCCGACCGGGGTGAGTGACTCAATGCTCCCTCTCTGCCCCTAGAGTGGAGAGAAGGAGCCCCTGGACCTTGGTGCCCCCATATCAAGTCTGGACGGGCAGCGGGTCATCTTGGAGGAGAAGGAGCCCTCCAGAGGAAAAGGTAAGCAAGGCCCCGAGGCTTCCCCTTGTCCCCTTTGTGCACCTCCTGGAAGCCCCCAGTGCTGCTATCTGGGTGGTCTCATTTAGGGTCTTTTGGGGCCTCATGATCCCCTAGCCAGGCATCTGAGGGGCCCAGCCCACCCCAGTCCAGGCCCGTCTGTGGGCCGGAGGCAGGGGGACCAGGAGCACAAGGGCCTTGCTGGGGATCAGCCCGCCTGCTGATGAGCAGGGTGTGTCCTCTTGGCTATAAGAAGGGGCAACAGTCCTGCTCGACACCACCACCCCCCGCCATAGGATTGTGCTAAGGTTCCAATGCTCCCTGTGTCCAGGGCCTTAGCCAGAGAGTGCTGCCTCTTGGTGCTTTGCATGAGGGACACAGGCCCAGCAGAGATGAGGTAGAGGGCTAGCGCCGTCCGCACCCCCGTTGCTGCTCGTGTGCAGGGAATTAGGAGGTTTACGGAGCCCTTTCCCTCCTGCTAACTCTGCTGCGAAAGGCCTGACCTGGGGATCCTGGGGTACCTGGGCCGGTGCCTGACCTTGGGGCCAGCAGTCAGTCCCCCATGCTTTGCCCTGATGCTCCTCCTCAGAACGTCCAGCCCCCTTCAAGGTGGAGAGTGATAGGCAGCATGCCTCCTGGAGAGGGCTTTCTGGAACCGCCTACTGAGAACCCGAGCAAGGAGATACTCCGCAAGGAGCTGCCAGGGGCCACTGGGGCAGCTTCTTCCCTTTCCTGGGCTTCCACCCAGTGAGGGCTGGCTCTGCTCTGCAGTGTAGCTGGGCGTGCTTATCTCTGTCCTCTTGGAGGCCCCTCCATGCTCCTGCTCCTCTCCCGCCTCGCTGCAGAGAGGAGACACCTTCCTGGGCCCACCCTTGGTTCTAGAGAATGCTGTGCTCCTTCTGGGGCCTGGTACCTGACCCTTGTCGGGTGAGCTGCCGAGCAGGATGGGGCCCTCCCTCAGGGTCTGGCAAGGTCAGACCTTCCGGTCTGCCTGTGCGCAGGGGAAGGTGATGGGGGCCTTGCAGGCAGGAGCCCCCATGGGCTTATAAAGCTGGGACAGGCAGGAGCACTAACTTTAGTGCTCCAGGCCGGAGGAGTGGTCTTTGTCCCTCTGGTGCCGGCAGAGGCCAGCCCACCGTCCTGATGTGGGGCAACAGCCGTATTTGAAAATGTCATCAGTGTGAGACTCTTCTGCTTTCTAAAGAATATTCATACAGTACCTGAAATGAGCTTTCCTTTCACCACGCCTCCCCTCGACTGCAGGGGACCGCCGTGCCTCCCACGTGTCTTCAGGCGAGGCGCATCTCCTACCCCAGATACGACAGGGGGAGAGGGTGGTCTTTGTCCCTTAGTCCTGCACCTAGGGGTTTGGCCTGTGTGTGCATATTTGATACGGGATGTTTCAGACTTGGGCCTTCTCTACAGCTTCTCTATAGCTCAAAAGCAATAGAAATAGAATTACATTTGAACATTCAGGAGAATTTGCAATTTGCGGAAATCATAAGGCATGTTTCATTGTGTTCGGTATCCACAGAAAAACAGAAAAGTACACCAACCAGACAGAATACAGCTGTAAATTCCAGTTCCAGAAATCACTCGGCTACGGTAATTCCTCCTGCCTTCATCTGCATGGGTCCCTTGCTGGTGGGTGGTGCAGCTCCAGGGCAGGCCGGGCCCCTCACGCTCCTCCATTGGCCTCCCGTTGTGCCCATTGGCCATGTGCTCGGAGGCCGGCCCTGTACCCCTGTTCCCCATCTGGTGCCCGGCTTCCCCTAACCATGGGCTGGCTGTTCCTCTGCATTGGGGGAGGGGGATGCCTCACACTCACACTCTTGTTCTTGTGACTTTTATAGCTGTGATTGGTTTTCCTGCAAGGCACGTAAAGTGTGTGTCCCTGTGGCCTATATTTCGGGGGGTGCTTTTTGTCTCTAACTGATGGATTGTGTGTTGTCATGTGTCCAACGTGTAAGCAGAACTCTGACTTTCCTTCTAATGCAGGGAGAGGAGAGAACACTAGGCAAGTCTAATTCTATTAAAATAAAAGGAGAAAATGGAAAAAATGCTAGGGATCCCCGGCTTTCAAAGAGAGAAGAATCTATTGCAAAGATTGGGAAAAAAAAATATCAGAAAATTAATTTGGACGAAGCAGAGGGTATGTGTGCTTTCTACAACTTCCGCGTTTTCTAGTGAATTGCAATGTCAGTTTCCTAGGGCCATTGTTAGGAGCTCCTCTGAGCCATTAACATCAGAAGGATGCCTTCCCCATCCCAGTGAGCGTGCCCTCGTCCCGGGTCAGTCTGTGGCTGCCGTACACTCTTTCCAATTGTCAGACTGAGAATTGGGTCCTTAAGGGACAGGGAGTGCCCTTGAGGGGGGCAGCAAGTGGTTCCCAAAGGTCTGTGTGCGACTTCCCCTTCCCCAGCTCCTGCAAGACCTTGGTAGTGTCAGAGTCACTAGCATGGGGGGAGGGGTTGCCAGGTAGAAGGCGGAGGCCAAGAGGGCCCTGGACTTGCTGGCCAGATGCTCTGCCCTCCCTGGGTGTGCAGGGGAGAGGGAGGGTGGCCTCAGAGACCCAAGGAGAGGTGATCGCTTATGGAAACTTCTTTTTCTTCTGAAAGCTTCTAACGGCAGAATCAAAACTAACAACTGTTACTGTTACTGGGACCTGCATTGCGATCCAGGGAGCAGTCCCTAGGCTGGGGGGCCCACAGTTAGCTCCCCGTGAAGGCCAACCCGAGCCCATTCACCACCCTCTTGGCTATCACCAGCCACCAAGGAGGCAGAAGTAAGACACAAGCCTGCTCCCGGCTGAGAGCTACTAAGATTTGAGATTTTAAAGTCCTTGTCATTCTTCAAAATTAAGAATGTCCTTTAAATGCTAGAGAAAGTTCAGCTTAGACTCCTTCTCCTTTGAATAGTGACCCTCCAGTTACAGCTGGCAGACAGCCCAGGTAAGGGGACAGGAGCTCAGGGGAGCGAGCCATCGAGGAGGCTGGAGGCAGAGGTGGGAGAAAGAGTGGGGGCCCCTCTTTGGAGACCATGGGCTTCACTCGTGCCTCAGGTGGCCTCCCTTTCAGCATCACGAGGGAGCCAGGACATGGGTAAAGGGCTTCCCCCAGGTACTCAGAGACCCTGGGCTGGAGTCTGGGTGCTGAACACACCTCTCGAGCCATCCTCACACAGCTGGGTCTGCTTGGGGGTTTCAGTCTGTTCAAGTCTGAACTTGACCCCACTGAGCTCTCGGCCGGGGCCTTCCCTGCAGCTCTGGGGGCAGAGAGGGTGCCAGACGGAGGTGCCTGGCTGGCCCGAGCCTACACTTTCCAGGGCCATGGGACAGCTCACAATGCGAGCTTCCTAGAAGGTGAACTTTTTGTGGTTGTGATACAGGCCTGGGTGTGGAACTCTCTAAAGCTTGATCTGTGTGGGGCTTTTTTCCACTAGAGTTTTTTGAGCTCATTTCCAAAGCTCAGAGCAACAGAGCCGACGACCAGCGTGGGCTGCTGAGGAAGGAGGACCTGGTGCTGCCTGAGTTCCTGCGCTTACCTCCCGGCCCCGTGGAGCGGACCCTGCCCTCACCCACCGCCGCCAAGAGCTTCGGCAAGAGAAGCTTGACCAGCAATGGCAAGGACAAGGCTCCCTGGCCCTCTGCCACGAGCCCCGCCACAAGCCCCGCCACAAGCCCTGCCACAAGCCCCACGACGAGCCCCACGACGGGCCCCAGCTCGGCTGGCAGTCCGCCATTCAGTGCTCCCCAGACCCCCTCACCCCACTCCCAGGAAGCTGAGGCCGGGGGCGTCCAGACCATGGAGGGCGAGCACGTGGCTGACCTGACGCTCACAGGGGAGGGGGACATCAGCAGCCCCAACAGCACTTTACTGCCGCCCACCCCCACCCCGCGGGACTCGGCTGGACCTCCGAGACCAGGTACCTCCGAGTTTGACCCCCCTGCACACCTTTGACTCTCTACTTCTCCACTATCCACCTGGTGTTTCCACTCTGTTTCCAGTAAAAACAGAAACAGCTATGGTAAGTCCCCTCTGCCTAGAACCCTCTCTCCAACGAGGTTCCAATAGGACCTTTGTTGTCCTCCTTGCTGGGGGCCACCTCTGCCTTTTCCAAGAGGAGCGCCTCTGCGTGTGGCCAGCACGGGTCACTGAGGGGCTCAGGGTGAGTGTGCCAGGCCCCGGCGATGCTCTGGGACGGGACGTGCGTGTGGGCTGTGTCCGTGCTTGCACAGACAGCGGCACTCACCTGCCAGCCCCTCCCTCGCTCCTGCATCCAGGACCGCCTCCCAGCAAGGCCCAGGGAGTTTCTGAAAATGTATGTGCTATTCTTGAAATCTGGATAGCTAGTATTTTTTGTGTTGTAGTCTCAAGACTGAAAAAAAAAATAGCATTTGTCTTGAGCAAACCCGGAAAGCCCCGTGTGATTTGGTGAGGAGAACACATGCTCTCTGACTCCGGGTCCTCTGTGGGGAGGGCTGCACACTCCTGCCTGACCCCGGCAGACCACAGGAGGGTCTGACCCCGTGTGGGCCGGGCCGTGGCTCAGTTCCCAGGGTGTCACAGGAAGTCCCTGGGGGCTCCCTGGCCCAGAATAGGCTTAGACGTTTCTCCAGACGGATGCGCGGATTCGTGGGTGTGGAACCGAGCGGTCCGGCCGCCTGAGAGCTACAGATGCCCAGGCTCGAAGCGGGGATCCCGGCCTTCCAGGAGCAGTTCTGTCCTGCTCTGATCCCCAACGTGTGTGCCTGTGTCCCCACCCCCACCTCCTGTGCCCCCATCTCTGGGCTGTGGACACTTTGCCAGAGCCGCTGGTGGCTGTCCTTTCTCCTTTCTGTGCTTGGTGATGCGCGGACCCTGGCACCACTCTTGTGGTCTGCCGTCGGGGGACACCAGTGCCTCCCTTGGCTCGGCCCAGCCCAGGATGCCAATGGTAGTCGAGTGTGCCCCAGGACCAGGGGCCAGGGAAGCACTGTCGCGGTGTGTTCTGTACATAAGTCCACGTCTGGACACTCTGGGGACATAAGCCACGTGGGCAGGGCCTCTGGGTACCTTCCCACCGAGACCGCGCACGGACACCGAACCGGGAGGAGCCGTGGTCCTGCCACGCGCCACACTCTTGCACGCCTGCCTGCGGCCGACTTTCCTTTCTGCTCTCATTTGTAGATACCTGTGTGCAGGTTCCCCCGTGTTCCGGGTCTGTGTTCTTCCGAGAGTAATAAACTCTGGATCTTGTCATCGGACTGGTTGAAAGCGCTCTTCTTTCTCTTTTGAAAATTCCTTCCTGCTTTCCGTGGGTTTGCCTTAGTGTAGTGGCTTTTAAAGATCCTGAGCCCTGCACTCGTAGGCATCCCTGAGTGTCTCACACACACCCATGGCGTGGACATGCAACGGGGGGGCAGTTTGGGGGGCCGTTTCCATGACCCTGGGAGCAGCAATGGGGAGATGCAGCACCGCACTTGGGCCACGCGGGGGCCTAACGGGTAGGGCCTCCTCTCCCTGAGCGCGCTGATAGCCTCCATCCGTGGTCAGGTGCCCCCTGTCTCTCTCTGCCGCCCCGTCCAGGGGAGGAGAGTCTGGGCGTTGGGTGGTGGTTAGGCTGCATGACTGAGCTCAGTGGCCAGTTGCTCCTGACCTGGATCCTGCGGGGCTGGTCGGCCCCAGGTACCAGGGTGTCTGGCCCCCGCTGTTCACCCCCGGGGGCTATCCGCACACAGAGTGACCGCCAGCATGGGATGTGCAGCCACCCTGCGCTTGTCCCTCAGGATGACTCAACGGCCATGCACTGGCATCTCTGACCCATCGGGGTGGAGGGCAGTGGCTCCTGTGTTCCCCCTCCTCCTGGCTGGACCAGTCCCATGGCCAGCACATGCACCCCAGCCCCCTGGCTCATAGCGGTCCCAAGACAGAGGGACTCTGGCCATGGGCCGGGAAGTGGGTGGGCCCAGAGGAGTTGGACAAGGTCCGGCACCCACCTGTATCTTCTGGAGCTGACAAGCCCATCTGCTGGGAAGGGCCTTGGTCTTGAGCTCCCTCCTGCGCAACCAGCTCTGGCCCAGCTTGGCGAGGGCCAGCAGCCTGGAGGCCTCGGACTTAGGCTCCTCATGGGCTCTCTGTGTGGAAGAACCACTGGCCCCCAAGCCTTGTGTCCGGTACCTCCACGTTGCAACAAAAGGGAGGCGACCCCGAGATTCCTATGTCGAGTGGGGGAAGAGCATCGGTCACAGCCATGGGAGGCACTGAGCACCGAATTGTATTTCTCACAGTTTAGAAGGCAGGTCTCAGCACAGCGATTCTCACCGGTTCTTGCAGGTGCTGGGAAATATTTCTTAGCGACACAGTGGTCACCATGGATCAGTTCAGGGTGAAGAATGCAGTGTGTTGATGGCCTGGGGCCCCCGGGCTCCACAGCTCATGGCCACATACGGGCCAGACAGCTAGTTGGGCAGCTGCCAACAACAGGCCCCCAGATGATAGGGTGTCCTCCTGAGGATCATGGCACCCGCCCTGGTCCATGTCCCTGGTGCCCACGTACTAAGACGCTGTCAGCGCCCTGTGTGGCCATAGGACAGAGGAATTGGGCAAGATGAGTGGCCCAAGAAGCTTGTCCAGTGCAGAGGGCCCCATCCATAGCTAGGTTCCCCTAGGAAATGAACCCTGTGGTTGCTTTGATCTTGATTCCCAGCTGCTTTCTTCATTGTTATCTACAGGACTTCCAGAGACACCCCGGGAATTTGGGGGCACCCTCTGGCATTTCCAGTCCTGGGAAGGAGCCCCAGTCCTGTCCTGACTAGGACAGGAGGTGCATGTCCTCGGGTCCAGCAGGACCAGAGACCGATGCCGAGGGTGTGGCCCACACTCAGGGTGGTGCTGGTCTCTCCCCACTGGGTGAGAAGACACCAGTGTCCACGCACTCAGAGAGCAGGTGGGAATGACATCCTGGCGGCACATGCTCCCAAGGGAGCAGGCATCTCTGTTGAGCTGTTTGGCCAGGGTGTCTGGGCAGCTGAGGAGCCGCCTTCAGTGTGGACCGGTGGCCCTAGCAGCCCCTGCCTTAGCCAACCCCAACAGTCAGATGGTGTCTGACCCAAGACTGAGGTTCACTCCTGAGTAAAGGGCCAGTGGCCAGGAAGCCGAGGGTACAGGGCCTGACCATGTGGGATTTGAGAGCAGTCTTTGCAAGGAGACATCCAGAGCCCTTCCCCAAAAGTCTGGGTTGGGAGAAATCTCACTTCAGCTGGCCCTCTGTCTGAGCAACAGGGGGCCCCATGCCCCACCCCTCCCCAGGCAGGCGTGGGAAGAGCCCAGCTTCCCTCACTGCTGTCTGGCCATACCGGATGTTAGGGGAATGGGTCAGGGTCCTAGCTGAGCCCCTCCTAGCCTTTTTAGGAGACAAGGCCCCTGGGAACCCCAGCAGCCAGCTGCCCTTAATAACTGGGGGGCCCCCTCAGTGACCACGTGGGCACAGCTACACCCCTCCCAGGAAGGGGTGCCTGCACAGCCCTTCTGGCCTGGGGTCTGTGGGTGCCCAGACGCAGAGGTTGCTGCTCCTTGGCTGGGGCAGAAGCTATCTCCACTTGGAAACCTTGTCTAGTGGGCAGTGTCCAGGGTCCCCAAAGGCACATCCAGTTCCCAGACTGGTGGCTTTCCAGAACCCACTGCTTACTTCCTCACAGCTACCTGTAGCTCTTGGTTTCCTCACATATGGCCCACCCAGCAGGGGTTGTGGGGGCCTAATGATGTAGTTTCCATGGGAACGGAACTGGAGAGTTAACCAGAGGCCACGGCCTTGATCTTGGCAGTGAAGGTAGCCAGACCACATGTCCTTGGTGTGGCTGCTGTCCCGGGAGCCTCTCTATACCTGGCTTCTCAGTGGTCAGCCCCCTCCCCCATGCCAGCCACAGCCTTGGTGTCACCCCCGCTCAGCCCAGATGATATGGCTGCCCGGTCTTACTGTGGCCGTGTCCACGACAGTAGCCCCAGGGAGGCCTCCGGGGATCGCCATGCAGGTGTCCCCAGCCCTGGGCCCCACCTCCTGTTCCCATGTCCTTCCCCACATCTGCAGCAGAGGTCCGGCCCGTCCATCTGGGGGACTGAGGGATCTCCACACTGAGCACCCCGCCGTCTGGGGGCAGACAGCCCTGCCCTCCCCAGTACAAACCATGGCACGCACAGGGGTGGCTGGCCTCCTGGGGGCCATGTCGGCGTGCTAGGGACCTGCCGCCAACCTCAGGACTAAAAGGTGTTGAAGGGCATCCCTGGCCAGGGTCTTGCCAGAACCCCCCTTTCCAGCAGATCATGTTCTAGCGTTCTGGCCCTGCTCTGGCTGGAATGGACCCTTAACAGATCTTCTCTGGCTAGATGCCTGGCTGGAAGCCTCCACAGGCTTCCAGGCAGCTGACGGTACGGGCCCAGCCCCCTCCACAGCCCCCCAGCACTGACTAGGACAGCTCCACTCTCCCGGCAGCGAGAGTCAACAGCCCTGGGTCTCTTGCTGCACAGCCATGCTCCATGCCCTGCCATCCCTGTCTTGGTCTGCTCTCCCCGGCTTCAGGTCTGAGTGGAAACCCCAGGCTCACATGGTCCACAGTGTGACCTACACCCCTTCCCCCGCCATCCCCTGCTGGGGCTCCTGCCTGCTGCCCCTCCCTCAGGCCGCCAGCTCCATGCCTGCACCCTTGTGGCCCTGACACTGCCCTGCCCCCGCACCCCCCTTCCCTGCGCGCTGCCATTTCCCCAGCTCTGAGTTGGTGCTCAGTACAGATTTACTGAATGAAGGATTTGCTGAATGAGGAGCTTTAATCCAGTAACCCCTCCCCTGCCATGTCCAGACAGACTTCAGTGGGCCTGGGGCACCAAGTGGAGGGGTCCCTTGTGCATTTCATGGGCTGGAACCTGGGCTTTTGTTGGGGCTGTCCCTGCTCTTTCCCATGGGGACCCAGTCAGCCTCTGTGAAAGTGGGCGGAATGGGGTCCCCAGGGCCAACAAGGTCTTGGGAGGGCCTGGAAGGGCCAGTCCCCCCACTGTTTTCCAATTCAGCAGTGCCCGCCTTTCCGTGTGCTGTGAAAGCAGCTTAGGGGTATCTGGGAGGCTTCACAGAGAGGATATCAGGATGACTGGGGGAGCACATGGGACCCAGCCTCACAGATGATGCCCTGCACCAGGGGCTGAAGTCACGGCAAAGCCCCTGGAGGCCAGGGCGCATTTCTCTGGGTTAGGAAGGGCTGTGAGACAGGCAGCAGGAGTTGGCTCCTGAAGGAGAGCTTGGCTCCTGGACCAGGCCCCACCAGTGTAGCCCTGTACCATGCTGTCCCCGAGAGCAGGGTCCTGTTCTGTGTCACCTTCTCCCGATGTGGTGGTGGCCAGAGTGGAGCTGGCAGTCAGCACAAGAGAATGCTTATGGACAAAGGAAGGGGTGGCCTGGGGACGGACGGATCACAGACAGCTGGTGAGGGTCTCCGGAGTGTGGTTCTGCCCCGGGATGGTCAGGGCACAGGGTCTGCGGTGGCCTCGGGAAAGGAAGGGTCAGTGGAGCCGCCTGAGTGGGGAGGAGACAAAGGTCTCCTATCTGGGTGGGTGAGGGACCCGGGACAGAGGCTGGCTGTCCCTGGAGGGCAACCAGCTGGGGAGCACTGATGAGCGCTCTGGGAAGCTGGGTGGGAACAGTGCTGGGGCAGGCCCTGGCCTGGGGTTTGTGACACATGCTTGTTGCACGGGGCTGGGCCCCGCCACTGAGTCACAGGCCTGGGGCTGCCACTTACTCGGGAGAGCGAGTCTGAGCAGAGCAGGCAGGAAGGGCCCAGACTGTAGCCACCCTCCCTGTGACGCTCACATCTTTGGCCCCTGGACTGACCTACTGCCCTGTCCCCAGAAGCCGTCATTCCTCCCCATCCCACTGAGCTGCCTGGGGGTCGGGTTGGGGGGAGGGAGTGCCTTGGCCAAGGCCAGATGGCTCCCTGCAGCTCTGTCTTCCCGGAGCTCCGTCTGAGGCTGGGCTCCTGAGCCCAGGTGGGGTCACATGCTATTTAAGGGGGCCGAACCCTGCCTCTCTGCTTGCCCCAAGTCCCAGGCAAAGGCCAGCCCCACCCCATCGTGTCTGGGCCCCACAGCCTGGCATTTGGGGTTACGGGGACCCCGTGACAACGGGGTGGGGTGGAGCCCAGCCAGACCTAGCAGAGTGGCTGTTGAACATCTAGAGGCCCGTGCTTTTTGGCCTCTCAGACCCCTGGAGGGCAGCCTCTTCAGAACTGTGATGACCCTGCTGGCCAGGTGCCCGATGCTGACATGCAGGGAGGCCCAGGTGAATGGCCCTCCTGCCGCCCCCTTGACTTGCTACTGAGAGTTTGGGCTGGATGCCATCGGAGAGCACACCCGCCTCTGCCTGCAGGCTCGGACTTGCCCAGGAGGCCACACGAGGTGCCACCAGAGGCATGGGGAGTGGTGGGGTCAGGGGACTTTCGGGGCCGCAGAGCAGCTGGGAAGCCCAGACTCCTGCCCTCTGTGGTCCTCCCTGCTTGTGCTTCTATGCCTGGGAACCAGGAAGGGAGCCATCTTCCCCTCTACCAGCAAGGCTGGGGAAACTGAGGCCCAGGGACAGGTGGTCAGTGGAGCAGGACCCGGGGTCCCTGGGGGCTGTGCTCCTCCAGCCTGTCCCCTATGGGCTCAGAGCTCTCCCTACCCCCCAGGGGCCCTTGAGGGTCCTTGGCCCTAGGATCACCAAGGACATGGCTACAGACAGGACAGAGCTCACACCCAGCCTTGGTCTGACTGGGGCGCCAGAGTCCTACCTGTGGAACCCGTTCTGGAGTGAGCCAGGTAGCTCAGGAGGGGGGCTGAGGCTGACAGTGAGGCCAAGCCCACCTAGAGCTGGTTCCTGGAGACTCCATCCAGAAGACATATTTCTGCCCTCTGGAGGCCCTGCTTGGAGACAGGACAGGGCAGTGACCTGCCCCAGGGTCTAGAAGCTTCTGAGGCAGTTTCAGGCAGCCTGGGCCTCCAGGTCAGGTGGGGGGGTCAGAGGAGTAAAGGGAGGGGATCTTGGAGCTGGATGGCCTGTGAGGGGGCAGGCAGCAGGGTGCTTGAACAACAGTGCGTGTGACGGAAGGAATGGCGTCGAGGGGCACAACAGGGAGGAGAGGCAGGGAAAGACTCAGAGTTTGTGAGGGTGAAGATATGGCCCCAAGGCAACCGACAGGAGGACAAGTAGGTGGCCAGGATGGGAGGGCTCAGGTGGTGGTGGGGCCATGAGGGTCTGGGGGCTCGCTGAACAGGAGCTGCAGGTGGGCGCCCTGAAAACAGCTAGGTCGAGGGGCAGCCAAGGTCACAGATGACCCGTGTCTGTGTGATGGGGTGGGGCACAGTCTCCTGTTGGGGGAGCTCACCCAGGGCAGGGCAGACGGGTGACAGTCTCTCTCTTCTCCTTGTGACAGGAGGCGGGGCCAGAGGCAGCCAGTGCCTCCCGGTCAACACCATCATCGACGTGGACCGCGTTGCGGGCCTGGCCCCCGGGCTGGGCGGCAGTGTCCCTGGGGTACGGGTGTGCCCCCAGAGGTCACGGACCAGTAGGGCCCTGACATCAGACCTCCCTAGCCTGAGTCCCTTCCCAGGTGCTCCTGCCAAGCCCAAGGCCAGCCCACATCACGCGACCTTCGTCTGAAGCTGCCTGAAGCCATGCCTCAGCAGCCGTCCCCCCGCCCCCACATCAGCACCACCCCAGCTAGACACGCGTGGACTCCCATGATCTGAGGAGACCACCCCAAGCCCTCCTGAGGGCCTTGAAGGGGCCTCCTTGGCCACCCTGCCTTCGGGAGCCAAACCAGGAGGTGCAGGGTGGCCTGGCCTCGGACACTCGCTCCCTCAGATCCTGTCCTCTCCTGCTGCTCAGCCTCCAGCCTTTCCTCAATAAATCAACTTTGGGCACCCCCCGAGTGTGAGCCTCGTACTGAGTGCTGGGGTCGCAGGCCTGCCCACAGGGAGCGTCTCAGGAGAGGGATAGAGGTGGTGACAACTCCCGGTGTTGAGGTCAAGGCTGGGCAGAGAGTGGAGCCAGCCTGACGGTGCTGGAGGCCGCAGCGGCTCACATGGGTCACAAGTCAGTGCAGGGCCCCGGGGGGTGGGGCCGGGGGATGCCGGAGGGGGCAGGGCTCTGCCTGGAGACCCACAAGTCACACCATGCCCTATGCTCTCCTGCCTGGGCTCTGGGGGCCCCAAGCCTGCTCTTGGCCTAATCTAGAGGGTCTGTCCGTCCATCTGTCCGTCCGTCCATGGAGGGGGCCCTCACTGAGGTCCTGGGTGGTGTCAGGCCCCAGAGAGCAGCCGGAGCCTGGTCAGGAGGGCCTGTGGCCGACCAGGCGGGGGCAGGACCGCTGGGGACTGTGGGCTGAGACAGCTCCAGTCACCCACCCAGGTCGCCCTAGTGGAACCCCACATGGAGCAGCTGAGCGCTGAGGGACCCGCACCCTTCCCTCCACAGAGTTGCCGGAAGGGCCCAACCTGCGAATGTCTGGCCAGGCCAGGGAGGTTCTGAATCTTCTAGGGAGCAGGGCTGTGGAAGGGGCCGTGGGAGGTGTCAGAAGGAAGGGGGACCATCCCCCAATGTGCCAAGCTCTCGCTGTGTCCCCACAGGCACCATGCTCTCCCCCGATGCTCCTGCCCCTGCCCCGTCCCCACACCCACCGTACTCACCCCGTCTGACACTCCTGCCCCCCACCATCCCCACACCCACCATGCTTCCCTGCCTGACATTCCTACCCCCATTCCTAAACCCACCACCCACCCAACTGGATGCCCCTCTCCACCTTCCTCCTCTTGCATGGATGGCAAAACGGCGGCCCACAGAGCATGGTTTGGGGGTGCACAGTGATGCCAGGCTGATCCCTTGAGGAAAGGGCAGCTAGCCCCTGCCCTGGCCCCTGTGGGCCGCTGAGCTGACTCATGGGGAACCTGTGCTCAGAAATGGCAGAGGAGGTTCCCCTAGCAGCTGTGCCTGTGGCACACGCATTGTAGGGCCCATGGGGTGGGGCAATGTCCGCATCCCAGGTCCCAGATGGAGAGAGCAAGGTGCATGCAGACCTGGGCAGGACCCCAAGCCAGGTCTCTGTGGCCCTTGGTGACCCTGGGTGCCTGGCAAGAGCTCTTCTGGGGCCCAGCCAGGGCTCAGGATAAGGTGTGGGAGAGCACCAATTATCCAAGCTGTGAGGAAGCTACTTCACTAGTTCACTAGTTCACAAAGGGACAGTGGCCAGTCCCATGGAGAGGTGGGGGCTGGGAGTCCAAGCCCTCACGGGCTGTGTGTCCTGCCAGACTTCCTGGAGGAGGCATCGCAGCTGAGACCTGAGGATCTGTCGGGTCCAGGGCCAATGTGGCTCATGCCAGAGGGGACAGCTGGCCCAGGCAGGGTGAGCCGGGCAGCAGATGGGGGGACATGTGGGCCCAGTGCTGGAGGCAGCCAGGGTTAATCATTTCCAAGTGGCCTTGACCCCAACCCAACCTGCTCGCCGCTTCCACCTCCCGCCGCTCCTTGTGCCAGCCCAGGAGGAGCCATGGGGCCGTGGGCCTGGGGTCGCAGCCTTTGCCCCTCGCCGGGAATGGCCCTGTTCTTGCTGCTGCTGCTGCTGCTGCTGGGGTTTCATGGGGCTCAGCCCCAGGCTAGCAGGGTGAGCACTGACCCCGTGGCATGGGGACCGTGGGCTCCCCGTGCCCACTCTGGGTCCTGGGGCCGGGGCTGGGGAGGGCTGGGGAGGGCTGTGGAGTGGGTAAGGGGCCCAATGTGCTGCAAGCTGGCTTTCTGGCCTCCAGCAGGCAAGGTGGGTGTGCTGGGCTGGCCTGGGGGACAGGAGGCCTGGGGATCTGAACTGCTGGGCCCCCACCAGGGGACATGAGGGCCACTCCCCTCTCTTTGGACTGCTTTTGGGTCCCATTGATTGGGGGGTGGGTAAAGGGGACCTCCGAGGGCCTTGTGGCTGCTTTTGTCCATCCCCCAGAACAGATCCCCAGGATTTGAGGCTGGAAGGCAGGGGTGCCCCAGCCTGGGCAGACACCCAGCCCGCCCTAACCCTGCGGGCTCGGCAGGAAGGGAGGGGGACAGCCAGTGGCCAGGTTCCCCTTGGTTTCTACTCTAAGGCCTGAGGGCCCAGTATGGAAACTAAGGTTGGGGACGGCGATGAGCCCAGCCACCGGGGGCTGAGTGTGAGGGGGGCCACCCCCCACTGACACCATCACAGCCCTCTTGGCTCCTCCTAGAACCTGACAGAACCCCCAGAACCTAACGCCACAGTGAGCTCTGGGACCCCCATGATCCCTGTAACCTCGGTGACCACTGTGAGCCCAGCCACGAGTGCTCCAGAGCCACAGGGACCCGGTGGTATGGGGCTCACCCCCCCACCCAGAGCAGCTCCCTCCAGCAGCAGCCCTGGGGGCCCAGGTGGGTCAGGAGAGCTTCCTGGAGGCGGTGGGCTACACCTGGGCGGGTGGGTTGGGAGGCTGGCAGGTGGCTGCTGGGGAGCGGGATGTATGACATGGGGCAGAAGGTGCCCAGCGGGAGCCCCCTGACCGCCTTCTGCTCACCCTGCAGTGCTCACAGAGGACGGGCGGCCCTGTAGGTTCCCCTTCCGCTATGGCGGCCGCATGCTCCATTCCTGCACGTCGGAGGGCAGCGCGCACAGGCGGTGGTGGGTCCTGGGTGGGGCAAGGTCCACCAGCAGCGACCGCCAGCCTCCCCTCTTCAGGATCCCCACGGCCCCTATCCACTCTGGAGACACCCCCTGCCCTCTGCCCTCCCTCCCCAAGCCCAAGCCCCAGACCCAGCAGGGAAGGAAGGCATGGGTGTGACTGGGGCGAGTTACCAGCAGCTGGCAGGGCATCTGCCAGAGGCAGGCTATGGGAGGCCTCGGAGCCGGGACCCACCTGTGTCCTCACCCCCAGGTGTGCTACCACTCACAACTATGACCGTGACAGGGCCTGGGGCTACTGTGCCCAGACCTCAGTGCCCAGGGAGGACCCAGGTGGGTGCTGGTGGGGGGTGGGGGGTGGGGTGGGGAAGGGCCTGTGCTGGGGGAGGGGAGCTGTCCAGGCTGGGGTTGGGGGTAGTCTAAGGGAGTACTAGGGTCAACCCTAGTTGGGGGTGGGAGCCAAGGGGACAGAGCTGACCTGGGACAGGGAGTCCTGCTTGGAGTGCAGAAGAGAACATTGGGGTTGACCCCACTGCACCCTAGGGGGGCTGCAGGAGTGCAGAGGGTGGAGCCCCTCCCAGGCAGGACCCTGCCCTGTCCAGGAGCCACAGAGCTGTCTTGGTCATTGCTGGGAGTAAGGCGCCCCCTGGTGGTCAGGCTGGGGGCTGTGGCTGCACAGGTGGAACCCTGGGCAGAGATGAGGGCCCCTAGGGTCTGCAGGGTGCCGGGGGTGCTGCCAGCCCCACCTGCAAGGATCCCAGGGCACACAGGAGGGGACTATGCTGCCTGATGGGGGGCTGGGCTTCCAGCGTCCTGGTACAGAGCCAGAGACCTGCTTGCCCAGGGTCTGAGCATGGCATGGGGTTGGGGGGGTGGGGCTGCTGGGACAACAGGGAAGGTCTGCACCCCTTCTTAGGACTCCTGCACCCCAAATAACCCAAGGAACTCAGAGGGGCAGCATGAAGGCAGCAAGCCCAGTGAAGGCACTGAAGGCCTTGGAGAACAGAGAGGGTCTGGGGGAGATACCCCAATGGGCCGGGTTCTCCCACACCTGCTCCCTACTCCTCCTGCCTGTCCCCAGCTGCCCCGGATCCCTGCGCCTCCAGCCCGTGCCTCAACGGGGGCTCATGCTCCAACACCCAAGACCCCGAGTCCTACCACTGCACCTGCCCCATGGCTTTCACAGGCAAGAACTGTGGCACAGGTGTGCACACCAGGTCCTGGGAAGATGGGTGGGGGAGGGGCCTGCCCGAGGGCAGCGGCCTGAGGGCACTCTGCAACCCCCCCCAAGAAAAATGCTTTGATGAGACGCGCTATGAACACCTGGAGGTGGGCGACCGCTGGGCCCGAGTGAGCCAGGGCCAGGTGGAGCAGTGTGAGTGTGCTGAGGGCCAGATCCGATGCGAGAGCACCCGCCACACAGGTACGCCGTGGCCAAGGTGGGAGGCTGGCCCAGGGTCCCCCAGCCACAGGCCCCAGTGGGACAGCCCCGACCCTGCCCTCCCGTGGTGGGCACCCTCAAGGCCTGAGGCCGAGCTCCTGAGCCCTCCCCGCAGCTTGCCTGAGCAGCCCATGCCTGAATGGTGGCACTTGCCACCTGATCGTGGCCACCGGGACCACTGTGTGCTCCTGCCCCCCGGGCCATGCCGGGCGGCTCTGCAACATTGGTGAGTGGGTCAGCCTCCTGGCCCTGTGCCCTGCGGCCCCCAGAGCCCAGGCTCACCACCCACCATGCCGCCCACAGTGCCCAGCCAGCGCTGCTTTGTGGGGAACGGCACTGAGTACCGAGGCGTGGCCAGCACCGCAGCCTCGGGCCTCAGCTGCCTGGCCTGGAACTCGGACCTGCTCTACCAGGAGCTGCACGTGGACTCCGTGGGCGCTGCGGCCCTGCTTGGCCTGGGCCCCCATGCCTACTGCCGGTCAGCAATGGGGCCCCAGACCATCTGCACAATCAGCCCAATGCTGCTGCTAGGGGAGTGGGGGGGGGTCCATCAGGAGTTCCCTCACGGGGTTCTCCCAGGTCCCCTGGCCCCGGGCCCACCCGCCTCTCCATGCACCCCAGGAACCCAGACAAGGACGAGAGGCCCTGGTGCTACGTGGTGAACGGCAGCGCCCTCTCCTGGGAGTACTGCCGCCTGGTGGCCTGTGGTGCGTGAATGGGCTGAAGGCAGCTCGAGAACCCTGCTTCCACAGGAGTCACGGCCATTTTTCCCGCGTCTCTCCCCTCTTTGGAGCACCACTGCCTCCTCGGGAGATGGGGAAACTGAGGTTCCCTGGAGCAGGGCTCAGCTGAGGCCACGCTTCTGCCAGGTGCAGGGGGTCCGAGCAGGCCAGCCAGTCTCCAGGTCCTCTGGGCGGCTCCCACCCAGCCTGAGCCGAGCTTAGGGCTCCCAAACATAGGAAAGGGCCGGTCAGGGGTGAATAATGGGGTGGGAGGGCCAGTAGCCTCCCCTGGAGCCAGACCCTGGGAGCGGGCAGCTCCGGGAGGCCAGCCTGCCCTCTGGCCCCCATGCCCCTGGGGCCACCCAGCCGGCCTGGGCTCTGAGGTCCCAGGTTGCTGGGAGGGACAGGAAGCCCTGCCAGACGTGCCACACCACTTTGCTTCCCTCAAAGCCTGGTGACTGATTTGGTCTTGTTCTCCCCATTGTACAGAAGAGGAAACTGAGGCTCAGAGAGTAGATCGTGTGCCTGTGAGGGCAGAGCTGTCTGGGGTGGGGTGGGGGGTGGGTGAGGACAGCAGCCAGGACCCACTCTGGGCAGGGATGCGTAGAAGGAGCCCCAGCAGTGTGACCAGGTGACCTGTGCTCCCAGAATCCCTCACCAGAACTCCGCTCCGGACCCCTGAGGTCATGCTGAGACAGGCTGAGCCTGCCCCAGTGGGACGCCAGGCCTGTGGCAAGAGGCACAAGAAGAGGAGCTTCCTCCGGCCACGCATCATCGGGGGCTCGTCGTCCCTGCCGGGCTCCCACCCCTGGCTGGCCGCCATCTACATCGGGAACAGCTTCTGTGCAGGCAGTCTCGTCCACACGTGCTGGGTGGTGTCCGCGGCCCACTGCTTCTCCAGCAGGTGAGCGGCTCTGCCCATGCCCCTCACTGTGTGTTTCAGCCCATCCACTTGCCCTCCCCCCACTTGGCCACACACCCACCATCCATTCCACACCTTTGCGTCCACCATCTGTCACCCTCCCACCCACCCATCTGCCTGTCCTCACACACATGTCCCCACAACCCATATAACCCCAATCTTTGGTCTCTCATTTTCTCGTGGCCCAAGGACCCCAGGTGGGGGTGGGGAAGACCTCCGTGTTCAGCCTCGCCCCTGTTCGGGGTCATTGCCCAGTCCTGCCCGGACAGTCGTGCACTGGGTGGGGTAGTGGGGCGGGGGGGAGTTGGGGATGCTAGGCGTATGATGGGCAGGCCCTCCTCAGAGAAGATCCTGCCCCCCCACCCCTGACTATGCAGGTGGGGACACCTTTCCCTGCCCCTCAGCAGGGACTCCTAGGCCCCGCCCACTCCATGAGCTGGGAAGGCAGACTTGGGCTGGCAGCTAAGGGAGTGGGGGTCAGGGATGCAAGGCCCACCTCCACACACCCAGAGGAGCCTGCCAGTTCAGAGCAGAGAAGGCTAGCCCCTCTTGGGCTTCACCCAGTGTGATGGGAACAAGGTTCCCCATCTGGGTGTCCAGACTAGGAGGCTCCCCAGGGGGGTCCAGTTGGAGAGGATGGAATCCCAGGGATCAGGGCCTGGGGGTTTGGCAGTGTGAGTCTGGCCTTGAGCCTCCATTGGTCACCCAGGGACTAAGGCATGGGTAGGGGGCAGTGGGTGCAAGGCCTGCCCTATGTGGAGCCTTGACAGGCAGCAGGCTTCCCACTGGGCCTGGGAAGTAGGGTCTCTGAGGCTTCTCCAGTATGAATGAGATTGGGTGGGGGTTTAAGAGGCTGGGGGAGGGGAGCAAGCACCCATTCTTCACATCCAGGACAGGGTTGGGGTTGAGGCAGGGGCGCTGGAGGTGAACAGGTGGACTCTGGGTGGCTCCCCAGGAAGGCATGCTCCTTTGGCAAAGAAGCAAAAGGGGCAAAGGACAGAACTAGGGGCCCAGAGCCGGTGGACACCCACCCTGCCCGGCTGCACACTCAGCCCTTCAGCCAACCCAGTCCTCCTATCCCTGGAGGCCTGCATTCACTGGCCGACCACCCCAAGAGCGTACCTTTCCCCCCGGAAGTAAGACCTATGGATCACCAGCTCTGGCCCTGGACTTGGGTTTCTGACCCTGTCCCAAGGCCAGGCACCAAGCCCCACTATGTGCCAAGCTGGTGCCTGCCCAGGGCGTGGGAGCCCATTTTCCAGAAGGACCTAAGGCCTGGCAGGGCCCAGGGGCCAAGGTCCCACAGGGGCCTGGAGCTGGAGCTCAATGAAGGAGGGTCAGGCCTGGGTGGGAGTTACCCCCTTCATCAGGAGCTGGGAAAACAGAGGCCCGGAGAGGAAACAGGGGGACTGACCTGGGGGCCCAGGGCCTGTGCCCAGCAGGAGTGAAGGGCTATATCGGGGAGACCCAGGCTACATAGGAGCTGGATCCAGCCGCCAAGCCTCCGCCTACTCAGGCCCCAATCAGCATAGACCCCACCTTGCAGGAAGCCCTTAGAGTCACTAGAGATGCATTAGAGACGGCACTGCCCAAGGTCGTGTGTGGCCACAGCCCACCATTCCCCTGCTCCCTGCTCAGGCCTCTCCCCTGGGCTGCAGGGGACCTGCCCAGCATCGCCCTTGGCAAGACCTCCAGGACGCTTGAGCCGCAGCGGGTGGCGGGGAGGAGCCGAGGAGGGGAACTTGAGGGAAGGGATCTGGGGCGGGGCCTAAGGGGCCTGAGAGGCGGGGCTTGAAGGGAGGAGCCTGTGGGGAGGGGCTTGAGGGGCGGTGCCCGAGGGGAGGGCTTCTGGGGAGGAGCCGGTGGGGAGGGCCTGTGAGGAAGGCCTGATGGGGAGGGACCTGTGGGGAGGGGCGGGGGGGGGGGTGAGGGACCCAAGGGGCGGGGCCGGGGGGCGGGCCTGGATCGTGCTGCCACCAGACACCCTGCACAGCCCCCACAGGGAAAGTATCTTAGTGGTCCTAGGCCAACACTTCTTCAACCAAACAACGGACGTAACACAGACGTTTGGCATCGAGAAGTATATCCCGTACCCTATGTACTCGGTGTTCAACCCCAGTGACCATGACTTGGGTAAGCCTTGGGACATGCTGGGGCGCACCAGGGCCATGGATATGTGTGTGTGTCTTGCACACCCCAGGCCAGAGTCAGGAGAGGGGCAGGGGTGGGTAGGCATCAGGCCCACCTGGGGAGAGGGAAAGGGAGGGAAGGGGCAGGAAAAGAGACAGAGGGGGAAGGGAGGGAGTAGGGGGAGGGGAGGGCAGCAAGGGAACTCTGTATGGCAGAGTGGCCTTGGCCTGGCGGGAGGAAAACCTGGCAGGTCAGCCTTGCTGAGCCCTGGGCCGGCCCCCCTGCTCCTCGGCCCCTGCATGGACCCCCACATCCCAGGCTGCCCTCTGGTCTCTCTCTCTCTTGGCCAGTCTTGATCCGGTTGAAGAAAAAGGGGGACCGCTGTGCCGTCCGCTCCCAGTTTGTCCAGCCTATCTGCCTGCCTGAGCCTAGCAGCCCCTTCTCCGCTGGACACAAGTGCCAGATTGCAGGCTGGGGCCACCAGGATGAGAGTGAGTGGGGTTGGGGGCACCATGCCCCAGGAGTGGTGGCTAGCCCCAGGGAGCCTTGCCCAGCCTGAGAGCACCCTGTTCATAGATGTGAGTGGCTACTCCAGCTCCCTGCGGGAGGCACTGGTCCCTCTGGTTGCAGACCACAAGTGCAGCAGCCCGGAGGTGTACGGGGCCGACATCAGCCCCAACATGCTGTGTGCCGGCTACTTCGACTGCAAGTCTGACGCCTGCCAGGTGAGCCAGGGCTCAGCCCCAGATCTCAAGACTGCCTGCCCCCTGCTAGCATTTATCAAGGGCTCCACAAGCACCATCGTCTTTAGGCTGCAAGATGGAGGAGCTGCTTTACTTCCCATTTGATAGGTGCGGAAACTGAGGCCCAGAGAGGCCCTGCCACTCTTCCCAGGTCACACAACTCAGAAGTGGCAAGGGGGGTTTGACACTGGACCACATGAATACAACAAGCCCCTCTGGGGGAAGTCAAGGCGGGCTTTTCAGAGGCAGGGGCATTGGCACTTGTTTTGAAGGGTGAATAGGAGTTTGGCAGAGGGCTGTTATTTCAAGTGAGGAGATTAGCCCAGAACACAGGGACCACCTGGTCCACATAGGGTGTGTGCTGGTGGGAGGTTTGGGGAGCCAAGCTCAGATGCACATTCCTGATCATGGAGTTGAGAGGAATCCATGGCAGAGTTTAGGAACTGGAATGGCTAGTCAGATGCTGTTACAGTAGCCCTGGAATGAGGAGACTTTGTGTCTAGGGGACCGGGGGAAGGTGGGACAGTTCCTTCACTTGGAAATACCTTTGTCTTCTGTCCCCCGAGCTGTCAGGAAGTCTGCGTTGGGAGCTCCTAGGGAGTCCTCCCCAAAGGGACATCGGAGACTCTTCGGGGACGTTTTCGGGGTTGGGGTGAGGGAGGCGGAGCAGGAGTGGGTGGTGGGGTGTTTCACGACCGCTGAGGAGCTGAGCTGGTGCCTGGCTCTGACCAGCAGCCCTGCCGCAGGGGGACTCGGGTGGACCCCTGGTCTGTGAGAAGAATGGTGTGGCCTACCTGTATGGCGTCATCAGTTGGGGCGACGGCTGTGGGAGGCTTAATAAGCCTGGCGTCTACACCCGCGTGGCCAAGTACGTGGACTGGATTAAAGACCGGATATGGCCCCCTAAGCGGCCTGCGGATCCCTCCTGAGACAGCCCCGGCCTCAGGGTTGGGCATCCCACCTCTGCGCTGTTCCCAGACTCCTAACAATAAATATGCTTCCAAGAACCAGGTGCACAGAGCCCACGCCTCTGCACCCCACCCTCCTCAGCCTTCCCCAGGGCAGCTCCCCATCTTTGCTTTCTTAGTGGAGAAGGGAGCCTGCAGCCCCAGGGGGGAGTCTGGCCCCAAGGCCCAGGGGGTCAGGGCAGGGCACCTAGTGTCCTTCTCCTAGCCTACCCACCTCGGGCCACCCCCAGGCAGCGGGGGCTGGAGCCCACACATGCTGGTTGCCCCAGGGCAGCGCACAGAACTTGAAGATTTAAGACAGGTAATTTGGAACTACATACCGGCCCTCATTCTGCTTGGAGAAGGCGCCCTATATGAGGCTGTCCCTTAGCACTGTTTCCTAGGGCGAAGGCCAGAGACCCCCCCCCTTGCAAAGAAACCAGCAGGCCCGCATGTCATGGAGTGGAGGGCAGTGGGGCACTTCTGGGCTGGAGCTCCTGGAGCCAGGAGGCTGCTGCCAGCAGGCCAGCACAGCTGGGGGAAGGAATCAGAGATGCCTGGAAGAGCTCCCATTCCAGGAAGAGGGAGACAGCACCTGCAAAGGCCCTGAGGCAGTTCGGTGGGGCTTATCTGAATCAAAATAAAGAAGTGAGGCTAGAGACCTGAGAAGGCAGGGATGGGTGGTGGCTGCTGGCTGCAGTGAGGTACTGGGTTTGCCCGAGGGGTCCCTGATGGGGCTTCAACAGGGTGGACAGGGGATGGCCTGGGAGTATGGGGCCGGGCAGAGCTGTGCTGTAGACAGACCCCCTGCCCTAGTGCCCAGAAGCAGTGCCTCGGGGGCTGGGAGCCCTGGTCTCAGGGAGAGGGCCGAGATGGCCCCACATTCGGTCATCCATGCCCACACCCACCCATCCCACTCTGGGAGGGGGACCCTCCTCCCAGAGCTGCTCAGAGGATGGGGGTCCTTGGTGCAGTCCCCACACACCTCTCCTGCTCCTCAACCCCAAAGCCACCTCCTCTCCTGTCACCTCCACAGCCCCCACCTTAGACCGGGTCTTCCTGCCTCTGTGTGAGGTGACAGACCAGGACTTTCTCTAGGTCACTGCCCCCCTCCACCTTGGAGCTTCCCCTAATCCCTGGGGCAGACCCTACCTACCTCCAGCCTGCTTCTGCCCCACACTGCTCCCCTACTCTGTGCTCTGGCCTCCCTCTGCCCATGCTCCTGCTGTTCCCATGCTTCTAGAATGTTCTCTCTCATACTGCCCTCCCCACTTCAGCCACCAGAGCTCAGGCCACAACTGGACACTGTCCCGCGAGGCCAGTCCGGTGAGGCCCTCTCCCGGCCGTTCTCCCCACTGGCACAGAGGTCATGGGCTTTGCCCGCCTTGGCTGTCTGGGCCACACCCCGAAACCAGACCGATGCCGCGGGAACGAGGACAGTTTTGCCTTACTCCTGTGATGGGGAGTCCAGCGCTCAGCCACTTGCTGACCCGGGTTCCCTGGCTGCATCTGTTCCCCGTATCAAGAGAGGAAGAGCAACCCGGAACCGCCTTCACTGCGGGTCCCTGCACGAAGCTCTTGGGAGGAGGGTCCCCCTCTTAGAGGACAGAGCCTGGTCCTGGGAAGGCCCAGGCAGGTGTGCAGGGCCGCTCTCTGCACGGTGGGACTCGGAGCCCTAGGGCTGCCTGAAACACTCTGCTGGAGCCCCACCACGTGGGTCCTACCCCAGGCCACTGAGGTCGGTGCTGTGGCTACAAGAGCACTGGGAATGCAGGGCCTCCAGTGGCCTGGGCTTGGCTCTGCACCCCCTGCATCGCCCCCTAACTCTTCTCCCCTGTGGGTGTTGAGTGTGGGTCTGTTAAAGTGGCGACTCCCGATGGGAGACAGTCTGTTGCGTGGCACCGAGCTGGCCGGCCTGCAGTGAGCCGCGTGGAGTCCATGCGAGTCTTCCAGCCACCCCTCCAGGTCGCTGTCCATTCTCTGCCTTCTGCGCCCAGAGCTCTGGTGCCCCAGGAGGTTGATCTCCACGGATGGCATGGCTCCTGTGCCCGCTGGGTTTTTGAGGACACTGGGGAGCCCCCCAGCAGGTCAGAGGAGGGAGGAGAGTGACACTGGGATATTGACCTCCCTGGCTACCCCGTTCGGGGGTCACCTCCATGTTACAGGGTGAACCGTGTCCTCCTAAAATTCAAATGTTGAAGTCCCAGCCCCAGGACCTCAGAATGGGATCTCATCTGGAGGGAGGGTCGTTATAGAAGTGATCAAGTTCCTGTGAAGCCGGGAGTACGGGCGGGGACCCAAGAGGACTGCATCCCTAGAAGGAGGGGAAATGCGGACACAGTCAGGCACACGGACGTGCCACAGGGGACAGTGGCCATCTGCAAGCCAGGGACCTTCTCTTCTGTGGTCCAGGGACCTCCCCCTCGTGCCTACAGGCAGTATCCACTCCTCCTGTCTAGCCTCCACCCCTGGTGACTCCCTTCCAAGACCACCGCTCTGAATTATCCTGATAGCGTGTGGTCTGGTGGGCCCCAGGGTGACCCCCACCCTCTGAACTTTTTACAAGCTTTTTACCATCTGCTTGTATTTTGTTTAGGATTTCACATCAGGCTTGTGAGTGAGACTGGCCTTCTTTGCTGTCTTCAAACGACTCACAGGATCAGTTTCAGAGTGTGCTTTCTTTATTATTCCCCGAGGACTCCGGATAAGGCTGGAATAATCTCTCTCTGAAAGTTGGGGGACTCCTCTATGAAACGCCCCGGGCCCCATATTTCCTTTGCAGGATGACATTTTCCTATGGTTCAGTATGTTAATCATTACCAGCCTCAGAAGAAAATTCTGTTTCTTCTTGAGCCAGTCACAGAGTTTGCACTTTTATGAATTGACTGTCCGAACTTCGGCAGTGGGCCACAGAGCTGATGGCATTCTCCGGTCCCTGAATCTCAGACGTGCCTGCGTCCTTCCTTTCTGTTGGCTGCTGGAAGGTTCTCCATGGCCGCTGGGCCTGCTGCTGAACATCTGCTTTCCTCCAGTGGATCTTTCTTAAAACCCTTTTCCCCTCTGGCAGCTTTTCCAATCCCCTTCCCTGCGACGGGCTGTGGGGTCCCCGGGATGGGTGCCGACGTGGGTTCCCTCTCTCCCCCGCCCTGCCTGCTGAGACTTCTGGCTGGTTCTTCTGGGCTGGGTTGGCTTCTTCCCTTAGCTGGAGGCATCATCAGTGGATCTTGGGCTGTCCCACTCCTGGGGGCCAATGGGCTCTTGGCTGGGACCATGTGAGGATGAGGCCATGTGTGGCTTCTCACCCTGCGGGTTAGCCTAGGCTTGTTCACGTAAGGGCCTCTCAGAGTGTCTGTGAGCATTCCCACTGTGCCTCCTTTGTCAAAGCCTGCAGCTGGCCGGTGGAGTGGCAGACTCGGTCTCCATGGACGGGGTATATGGCCTCATTTCCAGAGGTGAGGCTGTGGGGGCATCATTGCCACCATCTTTTCAAGGGATCACCCCCATTCTCTGTTGACTTGGGCTGCCCCCCTGGGGAGGAGACAACAGAAAATTATTTTCCCACCATTCTGGAGGCTGAAGTCCAAGATCAAGGTTCAGCAGCACTGGTTTCTGGTGAGGCCTCCCTTCCAGACCGCAGAGGGCTGCTTTTGCGCTGTGTCCTCACAGACTCCTGTGTGCATGCACCCGGAGAGGGGAGAGATGGCTTTGTGTTCCCCCCTATTGGTGAGACTGAAGTCCTGTGGGATTGGGACACCCCCTCTTGACCTCACTTAGCCTGACTTGCCTCCTTAGAGACCCTATCTCCAAATACAGCCACATGGAAAGGTGGGGGCTTCAACCCATAGGTCTGGGGGACACGACTTAGCTTGTGGGATGTATGTGGGGGCTAGGCCTGGGAGTGGCGCCTGTATCCTCTGCCCCTGCGCCCCTGGCCAGGCCTCTTCCCTGCAACCCACCCCAACCAGGGGGGTGCCGTGAAATATGAATGAGCAAAGGGGGTGGGGAGGACACGGGGCAGGTGCTATGTGTTTGTCCCCAGCCACACTGAGCTCCTGGAGGCCCAAGATGAGACGCCAGGCCTGGTCCTGACGATCCCTGTGTTTGTGACCCACGGCCATTTTCAGAGACACTCACACGCACAATCGCACTTGGGGGCCCATCATCATAATGAGGCCAGAAGAGGAAACTGAGACCAGAATGTCACGTGATGGTTTGGGTTCACCAGGTGGTGAGTGGAGGGGGGCAGGGGGCCGAGGGGGGCCTCAAGCGGCAGGCGCTGTGTCTGCACAGCCAGTGATGGGATGATGGTGCCTCGTGGCCACAGATTCTGGCAGCAGCGGTGGCATCCCAGGCCACGATGTCCGGCAGCGGGGCCCCAGGCTGTGTGGTCCGCCCGCGGTGCAGCTGTCGTTCATGGCCGTGGGCTGCTGGGTGGGCGCCAGCCGTGTCCAATGGCTGCCAAGCCCAGCTGTGTGGCGGTGTGGGGCCAGGGTGGCATCCGGTCTCGGGAACAGGGCTGTGCATCCCTACTGCCCAGCCTCCCCAAATTCCCACGGACTCTGCGGCCTCTCCTGGGTTCGACTGGAGGCCTGACGTGCTTCCAACAAATTCCTTCCTCCTTCCGTGGCCAGAGTCCTCTTCTGCCACTTGTAACCAGCAGCTCTGGCCATAGCCACTGGGACAACGGTCCCTGTGCCCCCGGGGGGCTGGAACAGAACACCGGAGGCTGGGTGGCTGAGAAGCAGACATTTGTCTCTCACAGTCCTGGAGGCCAGAACGATCTGGGTGCAGGCATGCTGGCTTCCTGAGTGTGGACAGGCACCTCCCAGGGGCAGGGGGCGGGGGGCGGCGCTCATGTGGCTGAGAGAGTGCGTCTCTCTGTGTCACTTCTTACAAGGACACTGTAAGGGCACGACACACATTCCTCAGCTCACAATGAGCTTACATTGAAAATATCGTGAGTCCAAAATGTATGGAACACACTTAAGCGACCGAATGCACAGCTCAGCGGGGCCAGGTGGCCACATGCTTGGGACACCCACGTTAGCCTGCAGGTGGGCAGGACTGCTTGGCACGAGGCCTGTTCTAGAGCACAGTGTTGGCCGTCTCCTGGGTCTCCCTGGAAAAGACCAGCAGTGGGAATCTATAGGATGGTTTCTACTGGATGGGCATGGTTTCCCCACCATCCTAAGGTGGAAAAATCCTCAACAGAACAGTCTGTCACTGGGTCCCACGGGCTCTGCTCTCCTGATCTAATCACGTCCCGAAGGCCCCACCTCCCAGCTCTGTCCCTCTGGGGGTTGGTCTCAACGCATGAATCTGGGGTCCACAGTGGGAGCTGAGAGGCAGAGAGGCCCAAGTTCTGGGGGGAGGAGGCTCTCCCACCATTTAGCAGCCCAGTGGAGGGAGGGGATGCGCCTCGGCCGCATTTTCTGGGGCTAGCAGGGGAGCAGGTGCAGCTGCCGGGCGTGGCAGGACCTGGGTCAGGGCCAACTGGGGAATGCAGCAGGGGCGGCCCCTCCCTGCAGGGACGTCTGAGTGCCAGGCGCCCTGGCGCAGCGGATGTGTCTCTGGCCCCAGCCCCCGGCCGCCATCCGGCTCCAGGCCGGCTGTCCTGCGCCAGCCCCTGGGGGCCTGAGCTGCATGGGGGCATGAATGGGGCTCTGTGACTGGGCAACTGCTCTGCCAAAGGCAGCACAGGTGATGTGGGGATGGGGGAGGTGGTGGCAGTGGGAGAAACAGAGCTTTTACTGGGCCTGGCATAACCCTGCATCGGAGTCCAGCCTGTGGCCCACCAGGGACCCACACTATCAGGTCCCCAGGGACTATTGGGTAGAGGGTGTGCCCTGAGGGGGTGAACCGGCCTTCTGCACCTGCACCCAGCAGGATGGCTGCTCCTTGGGGATCCCAAACCCCCTGCCCTCCCCCCTGCCTGTTGCTCTGAGTATTACACCTAAAGGGCCTGGATGGGGTAAAGACACATTCAAGCCCCACACACTCCAGTAGGTGCTGAGTTCCTGGAACAGTGTTTACTCCTTCCCTCTTCACCCTGCTCGATCATAAGCCCCTCAAGGTTGGGAACGGGAAGGAGGGCACACTACTAGGATACTGCCCCCCAGCTCTGCTGGTGCCCCCTTGTTGGATACTCCTGAAGCTGTGGGTGTTGGAAGCCATCTTGGAAATGGGGGTAGATGTCCAAGGGGTACACCTGCCAGAGCCCCCAGACCACCTGGGCTCTGGAAGGACCAGGGTCAGCCGAATTGGAGCTACAGGATCTGGGAGGGAAAATCCAGATGCTCAGAGACCCCACCTCCTGCTGTGAAGGGGGCTCCCTGTGGGTCTTCCAAAGAGCCTCACAGCACCTCTCCAGAGGGGATGGCTCTTAGCTGGTGTCAATGTCAGGGAGACCAGACACACTGACCTGGGATGGTGTGGGGGTGGTCGTGGTCCCATCCACTGGCCCTCAGCAACCTGCACTGGGATCCATGCTGCCAGGGGACACGAACGGACTCCCTCCCCACTACCCTGCACAGGAGGGGGCTGGAGGGCTGGGGTGGGGGGCGGTGAGGCAGCAACCTGGCCAGGGTCCTCCAGGGTCAGGAGATGGTCAGGGTGTCTGGGGACAGCCCTGGGATGGGGGGAGGGGCAGGGGCCCAAGGGTGAAGACACACTTGGAATGAGTCTCTGGGTGGTCAGGGTTTCCTTTGCTCTGGGATGAGAACCCCCCTCCCCACCCCCCGGAGCCCCTCGGAGCCCCAGGCTGCGGGTGCAGGTGGCCCCAGGTGCCCCGCCCGCGCCCCGCCCCCGCCGGCCCGCCCACCTCCGGCTGCGCAGCGCCCTCCCCGAGCTATTTTGAAAGTGACCCTGGGCTGCGCGGCCGCGGGGCGGCGGGGAGAGGCGCGGCGGGCGCGACGGGAACCATGACAGAAGATGACCGAGGCGGCGCTGGTGGAGGGCCAGGTCAAGCTGCGGGACGGCAAGAAGGTCGGGGCGCGCGGCGGGCGCGGGGCGGGCGCGGGGCGCGGCGGCCGCTTACGCTCCCTCTGTCCCCGCAGTGGAAGACTAGGTGGCTGGTGCTGCGCAAGCCGTCGCCGGTGGCAGGTGAGCGGGCGCGGGGCGCGGGGCATGGGCTGGCGGCGGGCGGCGGGCGGCGGGCGGCAGGCACCCCGGCCTCCAGAGTCTAGTCCGCCCGGAGCGCAGCCAGCTCTCCCGAAATAGCCGGCGGCGCCGGCCCGGCGGTAACCGGAGAGCGGAGCGCGCCGCCTTGGGGCCTGCTCCTGCTGGGACCCTCCCGTACCCCAGCTTCCCTGGACGGCCGGCCGGGGCCGGGGCTGGGCGGTGGGGGCCCGCGGGGCAAGGGGGGCGGGTCGCAGGGGTCAGGAGCGCCAGGGCAGAGGGTGCTCTCCCCTTCTCCTGCGGGCGGGGGGAGCACCCCTGGGGAGGCGCCACCCCTGTGCGCCTGGGGGAATTGAGTGGTGCCCCTGAATCTGAATCCCAAGGGGACCCTGCAGGAGCGTCCACCCAGGGGGCCCTTCCCACCTTGGGTGGCGAGAACAGAGGCTGGGCCCCCAGGTAAGAACAGGGGAGAAGAGGCAAGACTAGGTTGTTGGGGGTGAGGGGAGTGACTGAGACTACCCAGCCCCCCTCAGTTGGGTCAGCACCCCCAAAGTGGGAGGAGGCCAGCCCTCAAGCCCTGACCGAATCATTTGGCCTCAGCGAGACATCCTTTTGCATTTGGGGGGCTCAGAGCTCCCGGCCTGCAGCTGTTTCAGGAGACAGGTGTCCTGGCATTGGCCCAGGCACCCCTGGGTCTGTGTGGGGTGCTGGGCGTGTGACTGCCTACTGCCTCACACATGTGGGGCTGCCAGAATACCTTCCAGGGCGCCCACGTGTCTGTCATTTCCCAGGAAAGATTGGGTGGGGGGCACCCTCCCTGCTCTCTCTCCTAGGTTCCCTAATTCCCTGGGCCGCGCCTGCTCACGGTTGCCATCCAAGGGCCTACTTTTGGCTGGGGACACATTTGGTGCGTTCCCAGGCCTCAGCTTCCCCTTCCAAGGGGGCCCCTGTCTCCCCAGATGGCTCGCTCAGCCACCCAGTTCTTCCTGTCCAGACCCTGCGCCTGGTGCCCCAGGGGCCCATATCCAGGGTCAGGGCTGACCAACAAGGTGTGGGACCTGGGGAGACTGAGTGGGCCCTGGAAGGCGGAATTGCAGAGGCACTGGTCAGACCGAGGGCAGGGGGCAGCGGCACAGCCCCCAGTACCACTGAGGAGCCTTGGGCCAGCTGTGGTTGGAGGCAGGGGCTGGCTGCAGGTTTGGGGTGGGGTGGGCTGAAGAGTAGCCCCAGAGGTGGTCTTTGTCCCCCCTTCAGCCCTGGGGGGTGGATTTTCTCTCAGTATCAGAGAGAGCTATCTGACCAGTGAGCTCCCTGCTGGACCCCGGGAGCACCTGCCCGCAGAGGGAGGGCCTTTCTGCACTGTGGGGAGTTTGCAGGTGTCCCCGGGATCCAGAATCTGGATCTCTAGGCCCCGGTGGTCATGGAACCTTTCCTGAGCCTTCCTGTGGTGCAGGAGCAATAGGAAAGGCAGGTCCCGTGCAGAGAGCACCGTAGGAGTAGGAACCTGGGGGGAAGCCCCCAGCAGAGGAACCAGGACTCGGTTTGAGGGGGTTTGTTACAAGAGCGAGGGCAGGACACTCCAGGCAGGGCCTTGCATGAGAACCTGGGTGGTGGAAGGGATGGAGGCCAATGCGAGGTAGGCTCCTGCCCCTCTGAGCCCACCTACCTTCTCTCGTCCCTAGACCCAGAGTCTCACCCCGCCCCTCCCGCCCCCAGTCCTGGGGCACAAGGACCCGCCTCGCCATTCTTGGGCAGCCTGGTGGGGGCTGTGAGCCCAGCTGGTCTCCAACACCAGGGGTCGTGAAGGAGCGGGGTCTTGGCATGGGCCCCATGCGGCTGTCAGCCTCTCTGAGGAGGGCGTATTCCAAGAGAGCCAGGCACCAGGTGGTGGTGGTGGGGAGAGGCTGTGTCCCATGGGAATGGGCATGACGTCCCAGTCCCAGGTTGGGCAGGGAGCCAGAGGATGGAGTGTGAGCAGTGGCCAGCCTTTCTGTCCTCGTGGAGACCTCGAGGACGTGCGGGGGGCGGGGCTGGGGGTTGGAGCCCCCAGGCTCAGATCTCGGTTTTGCCCACATGCACTGTGTGACCCATACCGGTCCCTGTCAGGCTTGTGCCATGGCACCTGCTGAGGGTGGATGGCAGCCTAGCAGGCAGAGGGCTGAGCCCCCACGGCCTGTGTGCCCCCATTGATGCCTGTGTTCTCGGGGTGGCCTGTCCTCGTGAGCCACACAGTCCTACACCTGTCCCCCATGAACAGTGTGAACGTGTTTCCTTCCTGAGTCAGATCCCTAACAGGGCTGGGCCGGCGCTGTGTAACGCCTCCCGGCTTCAGCCTGGTTAGCAGCCCCTGTCCCCAGCTGCTGCCTCCAGGCTGCCCCTACCCAGCAGAGTCCCCTTGGGCTCTAGCGGCTCAGCTGAAGGCACTGTGCCAAGGTCACTGACAGGAGGACTGACTCCAGCCGCTGCTGCTCCTGCTGCGTCCATCCGCGTGGGTGTGGATCTCTGTCTCCATCCTGCTACAGCCTCTCCCCAGGCCCGAGGCCGGAGGTGTGCCTCTCCCTGGCCTGCCCTCCCCTAGGCTCTCAGCCCCTGGCTGCTAGCGGCTTCGAGGGCTCATGACCCCATGGTTATTTTTACTCTCATGTCCAGCCGCCTGCATTTGTTCACGGTGTCCGATGGGCCTCTGTGCTCACGTGTCCTGGAGGGACCGGCACAAGCCCCGCCTCTGTAGCCCCCTCCCCACATGCCCCTGCCCACCCCCCTCCCCAATCTGGACCTCTAGGCCTCGGTGGTCATGGAGCCTTTTCTGAGCCTTCCCATGTGTGCAGGAGCAGTAGGAAAGGCCGGCCCTGTGTGGAGAGCACCACAGGAGTAGGAACCTGGGGGGAGCCCCTGGTAGAGGAACCAGGACTAGGTTCCTCTAGGAACCTAGGTCCCTCCCCACCCCCTGTTCCTGTGTTACCAGCACTTTCATCCCTCTGCCACATCTGCCCTGCTGGGAAGTCCTCCCCACCCTGGCCCCCCAGCCTGGCTGTCGCCATGGTTATCACACGGCCTGGCCCAGCCTAGAGCACCTCTTGCCTGACCAGCCTCTGCTCTGCCCCAGGCTCACCAGGCCCCTGACCTGGCACCGCATGCCACTCTTCCCCTCTCTCTCCTGCCCGCAAGTCCTTTGGGTTCCTGCCCCTGAGCCTTCACTCTGGCTGTTCCCTCCAGCACAGCACTGATCCTGGTGGGGCTGCGTGCTGGTGTCTGGCATCACTTAGAAGTTTTCTGAGTTACGTCCTTTGGGAGGGTCTTGGCCCTGCACTCAGGCCCCTGCAGCCCCTGTCATCTCTTTGATCATCTCCCCTCCTGGGTGTCAGCTCTGGGGGGCCTGGGATGTCCCCCGGGTCCCTTGGCTGCTCACGAGGGGGATGATGGGGCAAGGGCTTCAGAGTGGGAGGCGTGGGGGCTCTGAGGGATCCCAGCAGGGGGTCTTCATGGGAGCCCGTTGGACTGCCCTCGATCACAGCAGGGCACAGTTGCTGCAGGGCAGGGTGAGCTCAAGGGGGATCCTGGCCCAAGGCTCCCTGCTGGGGGGCTCTGTGCCTGCTGGTGGAGGGCATTTGCTGGGGGTTAGGGCTGTTAGCACCTGGCCTGGGCAGAGCAGTATCCATTCCTCAGACGTAAAGCAGACTGAGCCTGAGTCTAGACTCAGGTCGTAGACGTGATTGGGACAGGGTCAGCCAGTCTCCCACCATGGCACCCGTGCCCTTGGAGGGGCTCAGCAGCCACGGCAGTGGGGTGGGTGTGTGTGTGTATGTGTGCAGATATGTGGGTAAGCACACGTGTGTGTGTGTCTTTGCTGGTGAGTGTGTGTGTGTGTGTGTGTACTTGTCAGTCGTTGCTGCCTTGGTTTACCTCGTTATCACCATGAGCCCCTCTTTCCCCTGCCTCGGGCCTCCAGCTGCCCGGGCCCAGACCCTCAGTGGGCCCTGTGGATGACCCCGCGTCCTGTCTCTCAGGCCACAGTGCAGCCTGGTCACCCCCTGGTGCCCTCTGGCCATGAGCTGGGCCCACACAGCCACATGGATGGGAGCCCAATAGGGGCCATTGGAGCAGGGGTGTCCAGTGCCCTTTCTGAGCTGCCGGCCAGGAGCCCTCCTCACCAAGCGACCAGTCTTGTTGGTGAGGGGTGAGGCCATAGGGTGTCCGGTGGAGCTGTCCCTCTGGGGCAGGCTTCAGCATGCTGGCCCGTGTGTGTGCAGGGGTGCTGTGGCCCAGGAGGGGTGGATGCGATCTCTCCTGGGCTGGCCCTGCTCTGTCTTGGGCCGGACCTGAACACTCACATCCTTCTGGTGCCTGTCGGTGAAGCTGCTTAGTGGTGAAGAGTGCTCCCAGGGAAGAGGTTTTTAAAATATGATCCATTTATTGCCCCAGGGGACATGGAGGGGAGGGGGTGGGAGCAGCTGCAGTCCCAGGCCCCCCCCGGGGCCCCACACTTGCTGTGCCCAACCTGGCCCCCTCCCCACCACCCCTTTCCCACCTGTGCTGCTGGGGCTTGGGGGCTCTTAGTGCGAGGTGGATGCCAGCTGCTTTAGCCAAAACCGGGCGGTGACCTGGGTCAGCTTCCCCCACCCCCAACTCTGGGCAGAAGGTGGGAGAGCGACATAGCCGCCTCCTTCAGCCTGTTTGCAAGCAGGGACTTGGAGGATGTGCTAGTGTCCTGGGGCTGCAGAGATCTGACAAAGCCGGAATCCAAACAGATGGAACAGGTGCCTGAGGAGGGCCTCAGGGACGGATGCCGACTCTCACCACGTGAGGGCGCTGTGGTGGCAGTGGCAGACTCGGCTCTAGGCTGGGACTCTGCAAAGTACCATCCCGAGCCAAATCTGGCCCTCTGCTTGTTTCTGCAATACAGTTTTATTGGAGCGTAGCTGTTCACTCACACGCTACTTTAGCTGCTTTCACAGTTAGGTCTCTGGGCCTGACGCTGCATGGTCCATGAGGCCAGAAGCAGTTCCCCTCTGGCTCTTTACAGAAAGCTGCATTGACGCTGCTTGTGGCTGTATTCCTGGGAGCATGACTCTTAGAACAAAGGAGGTGACAGTCTCACCCATCTGACAGATGGTTCCATGCCCTCCCTGTGCTTGAGCAGACAGATGGCCTGCCAGCAAGAACCCACCTTCAGGGCTGCTGGGAGGGAGGACGGCTGGGGACGGCAGATAGACAAGGCACCGACTTCTACACAGACGACCCGCTGTGCCGGATCCCGGAGCCTGCTGTGGGGAGAGGAGCGGCAAGGGTGGTCGCCGTGTCCCAGCGTGCGCGGGCGGCCTTGCCTGGTGCTCCCCCCTGAGGCTGGCCGTCCTGTAGCCCGCAGAGGCTCCCTGTCCTGTAGGCGGGCCCTTTTCACGGCTCTCTCAGTGCCCAGACCTCTGGTGACACAGTTCCGGGGCATCTCCATCACAGAGCGAGAGCCAGGGGGGCAGGCCCAGCTGTGGAGTGTTCTGGGCCAGCCTCTGCCCTGGCAGCCCGTGCACCGTTCGAGACATTGCCTTGGAGCCTCTGTGTGGCTTGCTGGGGGCCATACCTTGAGCCTGAGACTCTCCCTCTGCAGGGGCGCATGGGGGCTCAGGGGCGGTGCCGCTGATGGCCTGTGCCCCATGTCTTGCCCTGCTCCTGCAGACTGCCTGCTGATGCTGGTCTACAAGGACAAGGCGGAGCGAGCCAAGGGCCTCCGGGAGCGCAGCAGCCTGACGCTGGAGGACATCTGCGGGCTGGAGCCCGGCCTGCCCTACGAGGGCCTGGCCCACACGCTGGCCATCCTCTGCCTGTCCCAGGCCGTCATGCTGGGCTTCGAGAGCCACGAGGCCATGTGCGCCTGGGATGCCCGCATCCGCTATGCGCTGGGCGAGGGTGAGTGGGGCTGGGGAGACACACACGGGGCGAGGACGGGGACCCTCACGCGCAGACTGTCAGAGCCGTGACGAGTGTGCCGAGTGTCTCCCTTGCCAGGGTCTGTGCCTTGAGCTTGCGGTCTGGGAGGGCATTTGGTGAGCAGCGGGGGCCGCGGGGTCGTCCAAGCTCCCTGACTCGATCCTGTTAGTTACAACATGGCCCTTCCCCCGAGGGGCCTCTATCCCAGCACAGTGACTGTCCTCATGCTCCCCTTGGCTGCGCCCCCCCCAAGCCTGGAGCCAGCGTACCAGGGGGAGCGAGGCCACAGAGACCCCGTCCCACTGTCTCGCCCACCAGGGGTGTGGTGCCTCTGCGCCTGAGCCGGGAAATCAAGGAGGCCCGGTACAGGGGTGGCTGGGCTGGGTGCAGAGATGGGGGGCCCCTGGTGAGCTGGGGAAGGAGGAGGGGCCTCATGTCAGATGCCAAGGACCACAGCCATCAAGATCAATGACGCTTTAACACGGTTTTTAAAACCCTCAGGATCAACGAACATAGCCTGTGATGAGCAGAACACTGACATTGACCCTGGCGCGAGCCTGCCCTGCCTTCCCCTGCCCTCCTGACCCACCCCTGCAACCTTGACCAGCCTTGTCTTTATTTAGCCATTTGATACCCCATTCATCACAGACTTGTGCATTAATTTTAATTAGTTTTAATAAAAAATATCATTATAATATCTCTGGCCTCAACCACTGCGTGTTTGGGGCCTGAGCCAGGGGCTGCCCGGGGCTTGCTGGGGTCGAGTTGGCCTTGTTAGGACAGGGAGGGTGGCCTCTGAACCAGGATTGCATCTAGGAGCCAGAGGGCACTGGCTGGGCTGGGGTGAGGGGCAGCCGGGCCTCTGCTAGCGGTGACGCCCTCTTGCTCCTCCCCTGCCCCCAGTGCATAGGTTTCATGTGGCAGTGGCGCCAGGCACCAAGCTGGAGAGCGGCCCCGCCACCCTTCACCTCTGCAATGATGTTCTCGTGCTGGCCAGGGACGTCCCCCCAGCGGTCATGGGCCAGTGGAAGCTGTCCGACCTCCGGCGCTACGGGGCCGTGCCCAACGGGTTCATCTTTGAAGGCGGGACCAGGTGTGGGTACTGTAAGTACGTGGGGCCCTGAAACCTGCGGCTTGGAGCCGTGCGCCTCCCCCAGAACCCTCCCCGTCCCCAGCTGCGTGCATCTTGCTGGCATCTTGGGGACATGGCAGGCGAGGGTTTTGTGTCTCCAGACCTGGTGCTCAGCTGAGGCTAGACCCTGGCGGCCCCTGTCTGGCCCTGGCTGCTGAGGGTAGGAGGAGGGGCACCCAGCTCCCTGGAGCCAGGCTGGCCCATCGCAATGCCTGGCCCTGGGTCTGGTCACGAAGCCCCGGGGCATTTATGTTTGGACTTAATGAAAAGAGAAAAAGGGAAAAAGAATGAGCATGTCCATCGAGGACATGCCGAGAACACATTTTTGGAGTGAGGATTCCTCGTGGCCACACCAGCTCCCGTGGTCCTTGAGCCCCAACAGGAGAGGGATGTGGGGGAGGACAGGTGCCCTGAGGTACAGGTGAGGCTGAGGGCCAGGGCCCCCACGCTGGGGGCCGCGGTGGTGCCCTGGTGAGGAATGTGTTCCCAAAGTGTGCCTGTGGGCTGGAGCGGGCGGGAGCCGGTGGGAGTAACAGAGCCCGGTCCTTCTCTCACGGGGAGCTCCGCCCCTGTGGGGACGCCCATTGCTTGCCAAGTATGGCTGTGTGCAAGGCATTGGGGGCAGGAGCCCCCTGCCCTCTGGCTGGAGAAGCCCAGGCCCACCGGTGCTGGCTGCCCAGGGCTGGCATTGCAGCCCAGTGGCCTCCCAGTGACCTGTCCCATGCCCAGGACGACCTCAGTCAGGGTGTTGGGTTGGAGGGGTTTGGGTGGGAGCTATACACCCCTATCCGGGACCCCTGCCAGATGTGATCACAGCCCCCTCCCTTGTGTGAGGGGGCCCTGGAGGATCTGAGCGGCAGGCCATCCCTCCCCACCGGTGCCCCTTCCATCTAGGGACACTGATATCCCCACTGACAGTCTCTCCCCAGCGAAAGGCCTATCACAGGTGGGTCCACAGGACTCTGGTCCTGCCTAGAACTCTCCAGCAGAGGGACCGCACTGGAGGGACCGTGTTCGTGCTGGCTGGCTGGGTCCCTCCTTCTGCAAAGAGTGGGCAGGGTGGGACAGGCAGACGGGGACCGTGTGCCAGTGGGTCCTGCCATGGGAGCCAGCTCTGGGGGGCAGCCTGTGGGGCCCTGCCTCCAAGGACCTTAGTCATATGCAGGTGAGGCTCCTGCTCAAGGCAGTGAGACATCTAAATTTTTTAGATTTTTTTTTTTTTTTAATTTATTTGACAGAAATCACAAGTAGATGGAGAGGCAGGCAGAGAGAGAGAGAGAAGCAGGCTCCCTTCTGAGCAAAGAGCCCGATGCGGGCCTTGATCCCAGGACCCTGAGATCATGACCTGAGCCAAAGGCAGCAGCCTAACCCCCTGAGCCACCCAGGCGCCCACATCTGAATTTTTTGATGGGTTGGGTCCTGGGCTTGGGGGAGGGGAAATGTCTGACAATGCAAAGGCAGACCGCGGGGGGTGGGTTAGTGAGGTGCAGGGGGTTTGTGGGGCTGTGGTCTCCAGCTGTGGGGTGGGTGAACAAGGCCCTAGGGTTTCTGAGTTCTGAGCACAGCTTCCCCCGGGGTATGTGTGGTGAGACACCAGCCAGAGCCCCCCTCCTGCCAGATGTGCCCTCAGGGCCCCAAATTCTGGTATATTTGGTGGGGTCAGCACTCTGGGGTCCAGAGCAGAGGAGGAGAAGGGCACCCACCCGTGTGTGTGGTTGGAACTGGGCCACTGGGCAGTGGGTCCGGGGCAGCCCTCCCTCTACCAGATCCCATCCACGTGGGGGCCCTGGAGGAGGGAGAGTGGGGTGCAGACTGCCCAGGAGCAGTGCTGACGTGTGCACCCAGGGAGGCCAGTCAGGGGACCCCTTGCCCCGGAGACCCTCAGATTTGCTGGGCATGATGTAATAGGGTGTCAGATTAAAAATTCTGCCTAGGCATGTGGGGGCCCTCCCTGCCTGTGAATGATGGTGGGGATTCGGTGTGGCTGCTGTGAGGGTCGCTGTGACCTCCAGGGCTGCCGGGAGCACAGAGGGAGCCCCTGTGGGGGCCTTCCTGGGGCTGTTCCCTGGCGAGCCGACACCCTGACAGGACGCTGACCTGGGATTCAGTACCCCCTGCGGCTCCGAGCTCTCCGGGGGGGCAGCCGACCAAGAAGAACACCTGTGGGCTTGGTTCTGCAGGGCTCCATTGTTCAGAGACAAGTTTGCCAGGGCTCTGCCTGTATACACTGGGTCAGAGGCCGGCACGTGGGGCTGCCTGCCCATGTGGTCAGACCGCCGCCATCCAGCACCAGGGCCCCCCCTGCAGGGATGTCAGAGTCTTGGGGCTTCTGTAGCCAGAGACCACAGACTGGGGCCTTAGAACAAGGAAAATGGATTCCTTCACAGTCACGTCCACAGTCAAGGTGGGTAGGTAGGGGGGCTGCCGGGAGGCTTCTCCTGCCTCTTCTAGCCCCTGGTGGCCCCTGGCAGCCATGGCCTTGTGGCCGCCCACTCCAGTCTCTCTGCTGTCACAGCCATCTCCTGTATCTTCTCTGTGGGACACCAGTTGTGGGATTTAGGACCAGGCGATAACCCAGGATCACATCTCATTTCAGTTGGTTAAAGACCATTGTTTCAGGGAAGGTCACAGTCCCAGGTTTGGAGTGTGACCTGTCCTTTGGGGAACACACTGTTCAGTCAACAACATGGGTCACCTTGACTGTAAAGGTTTTAGAATTTGGATCCTGATGGGCCTGTGGCCCTGGGAGTGTTTGATCTGGAGGATGGAGAGCTGGATTGGAATCGTTGGAAAGGCCTGGCCAGTCTGGGGCCTAAGAAATTAGCAGCCCCTCCCTCCCCTGCTACAGTCTCAGCCCAACCCCTAGGCCCCCAGAACCACACCGTGTGGTGCTTGAGCACAGATGATTCTTCAGAGAGCAGGAAATGGTCCCCGGCCCCCTTTGCCCACCCCGAGTGTCAGGAGGCAGAGGGCTCCGGGCTCTGACGGGTGTGGGCGTCAGGGTGGTGTATGACCAGGATTGTTTGGCCGAAGCCTCTCTGGGCGGGGCCAGGTATGTGGGGTTGTCGTGTGGTTCTGGGTCCCTCCCGGGTGGGCATTTCCTCTTTGTGGCCTCCATGTGGACGGGGGCCCGTTCAGAGTCAGATGGGAGTGGGCTTCTTGGCTGGGAGTCCAGGGTCTCCCAGGGTGGCCTTGATTCTCTGTCTCTGGGTTGGTGGCAGCCCAGTGTGTATGGTTAGGGCTTCCGGGCAGGAACAGAGGATGCGACAAGGGGGGCCTGCCCAGAGCCCAGGGAGGGCAGGCCATGGGGAGGGTTGTGCAAGCTGAGCCTAAGGGTGAATGGAAGTTTTTTGGAAGGGGCCCGGAGGAGGTCTCTGTCCCTTGCATTAACGGGTTGTCCTGTCAAGGGCATTTCAAGGGCATTTCCACATCCACATAAGCCAGCTGTATTTACAAGTGATCAGGGTCCTTGGATGCTGAGGACGTAAGCAGGGGTCAGAAAGGTCCCTGAGCCTGTGGTGGAGGTGCATCGTGATTAGTCACTCTCAGAAATGCACAGCCCCCAGCCCAGACATCCTGCATGCCGGACCCTCCCCCACTCACTGTGCCCGGCTCTTCGGGGCACTATCCATGGCTTCAGCCTCTTGGAGCATGGTGGGCATTTCTAAGTGACCTAAAGAATGTATCTTTTAGGGACATCTGGGTAGCTCAGTGGGGTAAAGCCTCTGCCTTCTGCTCAGGTCATGATCCCAGGGTCCTGGGATCGAGCCCCGCATCAGGCTCTCTGCTCAGCGGGGAGCCTGCTTCCTTCTCTCTCTCTCTCTCTCTGCCTGCCTCTGTGCCTACTTGTGATCTTTGTCTGTCAAATAAATAAATAAAATCTTAAAAAAAAAAAAAGAATGTACCTTTTAATGTTTTATTGAAATTCAGGTTTTTTTTTTTTAAAGATTTTATTTATTGAGAGAGAGCTAGAGAGTGGACGCACAAGCAGGGGGAAGGGCAGAGGGAGAGGGAGAAGCAGGCTTCCGCTGAGCAGGGAGCCTGACATGGAGCTCGATCCCAGGACTCTGGGATCGTGATCTGAGCCGAAGGCAGACGTGTCACCAACTGAGCCCCCCAGGCGCTCCTCAGTTTAGTTGTAAATGACTATTCACGTGAGTTAGCCAGGAGGAACTCTCTTGCTGTGTGCTTTGAACACTTGCATTGTCCAGCTCTGCTAAGTCTGCTTGCGGGTGGACGTTGTGGTCCACACACTGGGCAGTCTGGATGGAGCTGGCTGAAGCCCTGAGCACAGCAGTGTGTGTCCAGCATGGACAGGTGACCTTCACAGTGCGTGCAGGAACCCGGCTAGGGGTGGGGGGGCGGCAGATGGAAGGCTCAGGTTACGGAAAGCCTGGTTGGACCAGAGTCTGCGCTGTCTTCCCCGAGTCACAGGGAGCCATCGAAGGGCCTTGAGCGGGAGCATGCCACCCCCGTGTCTGTGTAGGGCGATGACTTTGGCCCTAGGCTTCAGATGGGATTGAGGTAGGGGGCCTGCAGGGGGCTGTGAGAAAGCTCTGAAGGTGGTCTGAGGCCGAGTCAGTGGCATGTTTGGGTGGGAGGTCACTGGGAACTTCAGGAATGTTTACGGGGTGGTTGAAATGGGGGGAGAGGGACTGCCAGCCTGGGGTGGGCCGGCGAAGGAGGAGTGCTTGCTGGGGCAAGGGTCCCAGGAGGGTGGAGCCCCTGCCCTGACCAGGCCCGCTGCTGTGCTTTGCCCGCAGGGAGGCATCCAGCCCGTGCAAAGGCTTGGCAGCCGGCTCCCTTCCCCTCAGCTGCACGTTAAGGAACACTTATGTTTGGGGTCATTTGACAGGGACGGTTCCAGGTTTCTAAGAGGAGATTCAGTCTGCTCTCTGGGTCCAGACCACCAGGTAAATTACAGATGGTTTGTGGTCGATCGCACCCCTCTGCTGGGAATTTTCCACATTGGGGTTGGGAGTAGGCCTGGAATCTGTTGGCCTCTTGGACCTCATTAGGGGTTGGCGTCCCAGGCTGGTCCTGGGGTCCCTGAGTGTCCAAGACAATGCCCTGGGCTTCTCCCTTTGGAGGGCTTCACTCTACTCTGTTTCCTTCTGGGCAAAAAGGCCCAAGGGGAAGGCACCGTGTCACCTGGCCCTTGGGGACAGGCAGTGTGGCTTCCTGTGGGGGGCAGCCTCCTCCCTCATTGCCAAACACAAGATGTTCGGTCCTTGGACACAGAGTCCCACTCAAGACCGTCAGCTGGCCCTTGGGGAGAGGCAGAGAAATGTAAGATTGTGGGTCTGCCCCGAGGAGCCTCTTGCCTGAGCAGGAAGTGCTCAGGTGCCCAGTGTGCCCATCGGGTGACGGCGGCACGGCTACCTGAGAGGAAGGTGACTCACTGAGGAGTGGGCTTCAGGGAGCTGGAGAGGAGGAGCATCCCCTCCTCAGGGACGGAGCTCCCCTCCAGCAGCATTCCTACACCCTGCCCAGGGTGGGCTGCCTTGTGCCACGGTGCCTGCGAGAGGACACAAGAATTACTTGC